>NW_026606605.1:4210000-4665683 GCF_029890125.1 Rhinichthys klamathensis goyatoka | reverse complement strand
AGTTAATCACTGACAACACTGGTGAGGGTGAAGTGAGCAACTGGACGTATATCAGTCTATGCTTTTCGGTTATATTAGCTGCTTCTTTATGCATGTATATCTAGCTTAGTCGCTTCAGCCCGCATGCTAACATATGCTAATCATTCTTCAGTGTCCGTGAGGCAGGAGGCTTCAAAGTAGTGCTGCAAAATCTCAAATTAAGATGTTATTTTTATTTTAAGTGGAAGAGCTTCAGAATTCTAAAGCCTCTTTTTATTGCACACTGTAAGTTCCTCTGATGTTCGAGCACTTTTAGAAAGACAGGACGATGACGTCTTTTCAAATCTGGGGAGGGTTTGGAGAGAAATGTAGCCTTTGGTTTCCAAACTCTTACTTTCAGGAGTTTTACTGTACTTAGCATAAACTTTTGTAGTAATTTGCCACTCTTCTGAACTTTTTCATCCGCTATTAGCTAACCAAATATAGAACTTACTGTTTGCGAGGAAAAAATAATGCTACATTTAGTCTAAAAAAAGACAAATATACTTTTCCTATGTTGTATTAATGCACATTTTTATACAATAAATCGCTTTCCCAGCAGCTTTCCAAAAAGTTGAATGGCAAAAGTGAATTTCAAATTATAATTCAACACCATATAAGCCACTTTAAAAGGGTTGTAAGAACTCGCCAGGAATACACAGCACATTCCTGCTGACTCCTCAGTTTATGCTGGAAGGATAGAGCACAGTTCACTCCTTTGGGTATCAGAAAGAAAATCACAAACAGCATGGCAAACATAGATAAGCCCACAATTCTACTTATAATTGACAGCGGCATGAAAATCACGGCTGATTGGACTAATTGAAATTCATGCACGAGTCATGGCATTTAGCTCCCTCTCTCTCCTTCCCCATTGCGCATTCATCCAGGACAGCTTGAAGGATGGATGTTAATTAGTTAACATTAGAATACCAAGCTCACTACCCCTGGTATACCCACTATCTCCCAGCCCACCTCAAAAAGGGAGGTGCGTTTAGTGACGGTAGATGTGCTTTGTTTTGAGAAAGAATCTTTCAAGGATTCAAAAAGGCCATCTAGGACACAGCCCATTTCTTTTCAAGTACACATTATTGTCCAGAAAATGAGCTGAGCGTACACTCTCTGCACAGTCATGGCATGATGCCACTACAGAAAGTGTGATGGCAACCAAAATAAATTCATACGGTCATCATTTACTCACCCTAATGTCATTCCTGCTGACAAAAAAAATGTGATTTTCTTTCAACTGTGCACGTATATTATTTAATATAGTGTTCCAGCTGCTCTTTCTATACCACAAAAAGTAGATGGTGACTTCACGACTGATGTATAGCTACAAAAATAGACAAAAGGTATCATAAAAATATTGTAAAAGTCCACATATCTTGTTCCAAGTCTTCTGAAGTCGAACTATAGATTTATGTGAGTAACAATCTGACAGTCTTTAATAGCTGTAAAATGTCATTCACTTCAGGCTCAGGCTTGCATGTTCACAAGCCGTAAATAATAACCGAATTTTAATTTTGGGCTATCCCTTTAATTTGTTGTTTAGGGAGACTCTATGGTGATTTTTAAAATATACTTTACATTGAATTGTCAGGTTGGAAACCTTATGAGAAATGATTGTGTAAAAGTAAAAAAAAAAAAAAAAAAACATGAATTAAATACAAAGAATGATCACATGATTGTCTGATTGTTGTATACACTGAGAAATGCACCCATTTTATTTATTCATTTTTATTGTATTTCTATAGTGATAATACAATTTATTACTACTACTACTTCTACAACTAATACATTATTTGATTTAAATTAATAATAATAATATCTGCCTTGTGTGTTTTGATTTAGTCAGAAGAACATATTCAAAGTATTTGAGAGAAAAATGATAGGTTAGTTTTGAAATATATTGTTTTTTATACATACAGCAGTGGAGTCTGGGACCCCAAACATAAAGGCTGTGAAAATGAACATTTAAGGTTTAGAAATATTGCTTCTTTTTGAAGATATACAATACAGTAAGATTTGTATACTGGAAATTGATCAAATATTTGCCTAAACTCTGACTTTGACACTATCTGTCCTAAAATAACATAGATTTTGAGGTACAAAAATGTTCTGGCACATTTCAAGGACAGAAAGACATGAATTATCATTCAGAGAGAAGCAGATGGCATTGATCACCTGCTAGCAAATCTATGAAAGCTCTCTACTGCATACTCTCCTCTATAAGTAGGCCTACATGAATACTAAGGAGTGCCAGGCAGTTTCTTGACTTTTTTCCCCCCGTAATTGGAGCAAAATTAAGTTTGATGAAACAGCAAGAAAATTAACTGTGTGGTTTTATCAGGCTAGTGCAGTCTGGAGAAGCATCAGTGCTAAAATGGTGGTGGCCCTTCTGAGCTGCCAGGCACAATCTCCTCCACGCCGTTTCAGGGGCTTTGTTTATCTCATTTTTTCAATTAACCTCCTCGATTTAACTCCATCATAAAGCGGTGTGCATGTTTGCTCCAAACAGCAAATAAAATCTCTTACATTCCTCCCTTCTCCTCGCGCTGTTTCCTTTCAGTGTTTTCTCTCTCTCTCTGTGCCGTGTGCGGTGGCAAACCGGCAGCGGTGCCTGTGCTTCACAGGACTGCATTTTGAAGAGGACAGAACCGATGTTTCAGATTTGAAAGGCTGAATTCGTCTTAAGCAGAGAGCACTTTGGAGATATTGCAGGGTTGTGATAAGTTCCTACCTACTTTGTTACTATGGCATCCTTTCCTGGCACGGCTTGGCAAACAGAGGGCAAGATTGTGATGAAAAAAAATAGGCTATATGAGATACATGTTGAATTTAGTTAATGTGACAATAATGCATTAAAGGTGAACTAAGTAACTTTTTTATCTTAACCGAACAGCTTTGGAGTCATTGTAATGTTTATATTACTGATGTATGAAGTTCAGTGAACTTCTGAACTGTATGAATGGCGTTCGTGGTTTGACTAGTCTAGACTGTTTTCCAAAGATGGCTCCTGTCTGTATACACGAAGTGGACTGTCTTCATAAAATATCTTCTTATTAAACGGTCTGTACACTTACAAAGTTCTCAATGCTTCGTTTTGCATGTAGGGACCCTCATTATGTTACTGTGTTAGTGTGGGGCTATTTTGAGTCTTGTTAGTGGTATAAACTAGCGATTTATTTTTACTTAATAGATGCCCCCATTACTAGCGTTATACGCTAAACAGTTTTTAGAGATACAACTCTTTACATTCGATTATCATGAAAAAAAATCTCAGAGAACGGTTGACTAGGTACCAATGTTTTATTAGACCAAAGGTTCATTTTGCGCCGGAGTTCTCCTTTAACTGAATAAAAAAATAATAAAGGTAATTGCGGCTTTTTATCTCACAATTCTGACTTGTTTTCTCACAATTGCGAGTTTACATCTCGCAATTATGACTTTTTTCTCAGAGTTGCGTTATATAACCTCACAATTGCGAGTTATAAAGTCAGAATTGCATGATATAAACTCACAATTGCGAGTTATAAACTGATATAATCTCGCAATTCTGGACTTTATTTCTCACAAGTGCGAGTTTAAATCGCGCACTTCTGACTTTACTTCCGGCAATTGCAAGTTTTATTACGCAATTTTATAACTCATGTGAGAGAAAAAATCTTTTAAATAGTTTTTTTTCTGTGGCGGAAACAAGCTTCCATGTGTGGCATCTTAGAACAAAATGCAAAAAAAAAAAGAAAAAAAGAACTTGCACATGCAGGCTACACATTCTACTTGTTTTAAGGAGTAACAATAATGTCACATGTTCCTTTTAAAGCTGCTGTCCGTAGCTTTTTTTGGGTTAAAAATTATCCAAAATACATATTTGATAAAATACATAACCAGCCAGTGTTCAAAACTATCTGCTTGCCTTAGCTCGATGCAAAAACGGTAAGCTTGTAATAATGTTTTTAATTTTAGTGGTACTGGTGGATTTCCGCGGGAGATTCGAGCATGTCTTTGCGTCATTACGTCACATCTGTACACATAAAGAAGGAGTCTCGGCTAGTATAAGCTATATTGCGTGTGAGGATGTTGGAGGTGGAGATTTATATAGCCTTTTCTCACAGCACTTGATATAATTAAACTTATCAATTTGATGGCGGATACAGAAAGGTTCAAACGACGATCATCATCAGTGACAACTAGAGACTCACCCGCTGACGCTGTAACATGCAAAAGACTTCGTTCGGACTTCGGAGTGGCTACAGAAAAAAAGAGACTGCAACCGGACCCATGCGAAAACAAGGATAATATCTGAAGGACATTACATGATGTAGTCACGCAATGCTTGCTGACGTTGTTAACATTAACAATTAGAGAACATAGTATAGCTACTTTGCACGGTTTTGCGTGAAATGATAACTTATAAGCAATTGTTAGATTTAATCAGCGCGATTTACTGCAATGTCAGAACCAGAACAAAAGTGAATGTTTCTTACTAGTTCAGATGACATTTCCCGGTGAAAATTATTATGTTGGTCATACTTCCAAAAAGAATAATCTGTGATTCTGAATGACAATATCCACATCGGCGCGGTCACTGACAGCTGCACACTCTCCTCAAACACTGTGTTCATCCGCGCTGTGCCGTGTCGAGGGTGTTGAACTACAACCCACGTAAAGTTGATAATTCCGCGAATGACTGCAATTGCAGATTTCGAACAGAGATGGCGACAAAGAGGAAAAATGCCGGACTGCAGCTTTAAAATGAACGTTTCACAATGCTGTCAGCCCATTGATAACTGATGATTCCTTTAGAATGTTAACTTATAAGGCAGGGCAATGCCATGTGCTTTCCATATAAGCCTGTATCAACTTTGAACATATTGCTGGTGGAGTTACACTCTGGAACGAGGTCCGGCTCAAAATGGAGGCTCAGCAAATGGAGGCACCAAAGCAGCGGCACTCACCGATTAATCACTGCTAATGAGCTACAGGCCCTGAGGAATACAAGAAAAATCAAAACAAATTAATAGGAAGCAATGGAGAAGATTGTAAAATACTCATTTGCACCCAAACCCCCCACCCCACCCCCCACACAGCAGCAACAATTCCCCCATCCAATCAGTGCCCGGGCTTTAAGAAATCAAACATACTCTTATCTAGGGAGGGATGCTCCTCTGACAAGCCTGTGATTGAATGAATGCATTATCCATCGCTCAAAGAGACACGCGCTGTTTCCTCAACTTTTCCCAGGGTTGCTTGCCTGGGTCGGCACATGTTTATGGCTGTCCTGTTATGGATGACTTGGGCGCACGGTGGAGAAAGAGTCCTTCAAACTGATGGAGGGTGCGCTGCTTATTTCAGCACAAACGCTCACCCCGAGAGCAGGCGTTTAGCATCTTAAGCACAGGCCACGGTGTAGAGCATGTCAACAGTGCAGCTCTGATAGATCAATCTGGCTTTCCAAGATGAATCCAGTTCTGAATAATTTTGAGCAGCATGGCGAACCTTTCACTGCTCAGCAAGTATATGTGTGAGACTAACAGTATTGAGATGTTTAAAGGGAGCGCACACTTGGGTGCAGTGCGTGTACAAGCGTGTGACAATGCAACCTGATTTATGTAGTAGTATTTTTGTTATGTACGGATATTAATGAATCATATTTGGTATTTAATATTAAAATGCTTCACATGTTTTTAATTGATTTTTCATGTCCCTTGAAGGCATAATTATAAAAATACATTCAAGGCATTCAACTGATTAAAATGATGTCAAGTGACTTGTACAGTTAAATTAATTGTACATCATATTGCACATATCAGCATTTACTAAGAACATGTCAATTCAAAAGCCTGTAAAGATAAGACTATTATTATTGTGGTAGATGAGTAAATCAAAAGTGACTTTAGAAGTCAATATAGTTTGATTAAATTTAATTCAATAAAAATGTGTTAAATGTTATGTAATAGTGTTACTTTAGTATCATTTATTTACTCTGATATTATGTATTAATAGCTTTTCGGTGTTCATTTAAATTGTACTTTAAAGTTTTAGTCATTTAGTGTGTTTTTGTGATTTTTATAAGTATTTCTATTTACCTTTGATTTATATTTATTTCAGTTTTAGTTTGAGCAATTTTAGTACTTAAACTTATTTCTGTCATTTTTCATCTAATATTAAATGAATGAAAACAATTTCTGATAGTTTTAGTTAACAACACTGATGGTGATCTTTATACCATATTCTAAAAATATTAAATTCATAATTAAATAAGTTGATGAATGTTTTTATACAATTCACATTTAATTTTGATGATATCGTTGCACATAAGTTACATCTCACTGTATTTCTGAGCCTTACGCCATGAGCACCACATTTTAAAGATGCTTTGTCAAGTTAAAAGCAGTTTAATTTACAAAAAAAGGCTTTTTCAAGTGCACATTGAATGCAATGAACGTGTCCTGCGTGTATGGCTGCTTACTCATTATGTGCTGCCTGCTTAAATTAAATTTGACATATTATTCTTAATATAATTAACTGTATCAAATGAATGTGTTGAAATGGCAGCCCTACTTTAATTGTAATTATGATCGTTCATTTATAGAGTATTTGTGCTTCCTTCTAAATATGTTCAAACTAGAGTCTTTTCTGCCTCGTCGCTATCTCACAATGGCCGCATGAGTCACATGTAAATCTTCCATACAGTGTCAATTCAGATTCAGTTCACGCACAGAGAGGAAAAAACTCACAGCAGAGAGACGCTCTGATTACTACTCAGCCATAATCCCTTTTCTCTGATCTCTGCTGATTTTAGTTTAATATTCCTGGGACTTTTTTTTTTAGAAGGGGGAATTATTCAAATACAAGGTAGAAACCGCTTCTCTACCTGCAGGCATTTGAAAGGGAAGTTTGGAGGGAGGAAGATAAATCGGAGCAAAGTGCTTATATGGCCTCCGAGCTTTTTCCTCCCTGACGTTTCCTTCAACGTCAGTCGGACATCTCGAACACCCGAGGTCATTTCCCCTCCTGCCCTGCTAATTTACTTGCGGGTGGCGTGTATTTGGACGATGGCTAAAACCTGGCTCTTGAGCTGCAGATACCCGCCCCCCAGGCCACCCAGGCTCACCCCTCTGATCTGGGGTGTTCGCTGATAGCGGCATGATAGCTGTCATGCCATGAATTTCATTCCGGGATCACACCTCGCCAGCAGAGGAACAGGGGATGCTAAATCATCTCTGATAATCGGCTAGACGGCTAAAGCAGCCTAGCATGGCAGCCATTTACTGCGATTTTCTCATTCTGTAAAGCTTCCTGCATGTGTGCGATGGGGTGTCGCGTTTGGTTGTTGATTGTCTAACCCTATTAATGCCTTTAGGTTATACATAGAGTGATAATGGCAAAATGGATTCAAATTAAAGGAATATTCCAGATTCAGTTAAGATTAATCGACAACATTTGTGTAACAATGTTGATTACCACAAAAAAGGAGTGAGATTCATCAGCATGTTTTCTTTGTCAAGTCAAGTCATCTTAATTTATATAGCGCTTTATACAATACAGTGATAACAGGAAAATGATGCATTTCGGCTGTTGTTCAGCTGAGGTCAGTTCAGTGTTGATTCAGTTCCTTTGTAAAGATCATCAATTATTAAATTAGTTCATTTCATCTCTAAAGCAGTTCTGCAAAAAATGATGTCATCGTCCAGCTCAGTTCAGTCACTCAGATCAATGATATTATTGAATATTAAGTGTCCCAAGTAAGACAGAGGCGACAGTGGCAAGGAACCCAAACTCCATCAGGTGACCGAATGGAGAAACCAGGCTCAGTTCTTCTGGCCAATGAACAAACACAGTGTGATTATGATTCAGGCTGCATCACAAGTCAGAATTCGGATTGGGATCAGTATCATTAAAATATTCATCCAGCTCCTTTTGCTTAAAGATCGGATTCATCACACCGGTATGGAGACGAAGGTGGCCGTAGGTCTGTTTAAGTGTGTTAAACAGCTTAGAAGCAGATCTCCTAAAAGTGGTTAATGCCTCACTTCTTTCTGGTAGTTTTCCAAACTCCCTGAAAACTGCAGTTGTCAAGCCCCTCCTGAAAAAGAGCAATCTGGATAAGACTATATTAAGCAACTATAGACCGATCTCAAATCTTCCTTTTATAGGCAAGATCATTGAAAAAGTTGTCTTCAATCAGCTGAACAAATTCTTAATCTCGAATGGATACTTTGACAATTTTCAATCTGGTTTCCGATCGCATCACAGCACAGAGACAGCTCTCATAAAGATAATAAACGATATTCGCTTAAATACTGATACAGGGAAAATATCAGTGCTGGTACTACTCGACCTCAGTGCTGCATTTGACACTGTCGATCACGACATACTTCTTGACAGGCTGGAAAACTGGGTGGGCTTTCTGGGATAGTCCTAAAATGGTTCAGGTCATACTTAGAAGGGAGAGGTTATTATGTGAGTATAGGAGACCATAAGTCTGAGTGGACGTCCATGACATGCGGAGTCCCTCAAGGCTCAATTCTTGCACCACTCCTGTTCAACCTATATATGCTCCCAATGAGCCAAATAATGAGAAAGAACCGAATCTCTTACCACAGCTATGCAGACGACACACAGCTCTACTTAGCCCTATCGCCTAACGACTACAGCCCCATTGACTCCCTGTGCCAATGCATTGATGAAGTAAACAGTTGGATGTGCCAAAACTTTCTTCAGTTAAACAAAGACAAAACTGAAGTCATTGCGTTTGGAAACAAAGATGAAGTTTCTCAAGGTGAATGCATACCTTGACGCTAGGGGTCTAACAACTAAAAATCAAGTCAGGAATCTTGGTGTGTCTCTAGAGTCAGATCTTAGTTTCAGTAGTCATGTCAAAGCAATAACTAAATCAGCATACTATCATCTGAAAAATATTGCAAGAATTAGATGCTTTGTTTCCAATCAAGACTTAGAGAAACTTGTGCATGCTTTTATCACCAGCAGGTGGATATTGTAATGGACTCCTCACTGGCCTTCCTAAAAGACCATAAGACAGTTGCAGCTCATACAGAAAATATGAACACATCACACCAGTCCTCAGGTCTCTACACTGGCTCCCAGTTACATTTAGGATTGACTTTAAGTATTATTACTGGTATATAAATCTTTTAATGGCCTAGGACCTCAATATATTGCAGATATGCTCACTGAATATAAAACCCAACAGATCACTCAGATCATTAGGATCACATCAGCTAGAAATACCAAGGGTTCACTCTAAGCATGGAGAGTCTGCTTTTAGCTATTATGCCAGCCGCAGCTGGAACCAGCTTCCAGAGGAGATCAGATGTGCTCCTACAATAGTCACTTTCAAATCCAGACTCAAAACACATCTGTTTAGCTATGCATTTACTGAATGAGCACTGTGCCACTGTTTCGTCCGACTGTTTTTACTGTACTTTATTTTTTATTCTAAACTGTTTTAATTATTCTTATTTGTTTTGATTATTTTAATTTCTTCTATGTAAAGCACTTTGAATTACCATTGTGTAATGAAATGTGCTATATAAATAAACTTGCCTTGCCTTGCCTTGCCTAGGTCTGTGCCGATGACTGTCATGTCGATAAGGCCTTCAGAGGGATCGTCTAGTAGACACGGTCTCTGCTGACATTCAGGGCACTCTTGGTCGTGTTTGGGTGCAGGCCCACCATCTGATCTGGATATGGACCGGGTCCGGCTGACTACCGTAACCTCGGGATAAGGATGAGACATAGACTAAAATAAGAGTAAATGCCATTCATTTTGCGATTGTAACAAGTACGTTGGGTGTTATAGGAAGTGTTCCCGGTTCCAGTTGACCTAATTTATGCAGCCTAACAATCATTTAACTGATATGAATAAAAGAAATTGATAATGTGTTATGTGTATGCCAGGTTAAAGAGAAGTGTTTTAGTCTAGATTTAAACTGACAGTGTGGGTCTGCTTCCCAAACAAGGCTGGGAGGCTATTCCAGAGTTTGGGTGCTAAATAGGAAAAGGACCTACCGCCTGCAGCTGATTTTAATATTCTAGGTATTATCAACTGGCCAGAATTTTGAGATTGCTTTTGAAAAGGGTTACAGTAAAAGCACTTACAATTGGAAGTAAATGGGGCCAATTTTTGGAGGATTAAAAAGGAGAAATGTGAAGCTTATAATTTTATAAAAGCACTTTGGCTACATTTATTCTTCTGTTAAAATGCGTGTGAGCTGTTAAAGCTGTTTTAATCAATTTTATAGTCATTTCAGGGTTTGATGGTCTGTTGTCATGGCAACAAAGTTAAAAATTGGATATAACTCTAAGCTGCGTTCACACCACCAGCGACACGCAGCGACAAAGTGACATGACCCCATTCATTTCAACAGAGCTTGGTGATTGTGGCAGTGACCGTGTGTCCAGCGACGTGACAAAGCTGAGATACGTTTAACTTTATGCAAATGAAGAGCGACTTTCGTGAGCGACGACTAATCGTGATCCGCCACCATACGTCCTGTAGTGGAGAGTGTCGAGGCAAGATGGAGAAGTTCATTTTAGCGGGACTGAACTGACCTCGAGCTGAATAATGCTACTATTGATATCGGCGATTTAGTAATTATTACTGTGAATCAGCTTGAAACGATTTGTAGTGTATAAAGTGCTAAAGAAAGAAAGTCAGACAGGTTTCACACAACATGAGGCTGAGTAGAATATGACAGAATTTTAATTTTGTTGGTGAACTAATCATTTAAACAATGCACACTTCATCTTTCAACATGCACAGTACATCTGATAAACAAACACCTTAAAGTGTCAGGCGCAAATACATATTCCATCGTAACTGTTGCAGAAGTGATATTGCAGATGTGAAAAAAGCCATCTTCCTGATGAAAATGCATACATTAAAAATTGAATAGACAAGTGATGTATGCATTACATCTGGACACATGGCTACACAGATAACAACTGTTCCACCCTAGTCTAATTTTTAGTAATGGTGAATCTGTATTGGGGATTGTTTAGCTGGAAAGCAAGGGCCAGAATGCAACCTCAGCCCTTCATCAGAACTAGCTTTGTGTCAGTGCCAGCCTGGGGATTCACACTCTGGGAACAGTCACTTGGAGGCCCACTGTCAACACAAACACAGCACAAAGAGTCCCAAACCGCCTTCACTCTGACAATGTGCAGCTTTAAGCTCTCTGCCAGATACCTGATTGGGGTGGGGATGCCAGAAGAAGAGCTTAAGTACAGGCTTCGAGAATAAGGTTTACCACCAAGATCTGTATTTACCAAGCTTCCCTGCAACTTCTGTTTTGCTTTTTCAAGGTATAGCCTAACTAGCATTTTCATATGACATGATAACATGCTTTTTATAATTGGAGATTGAAATGTGGTTTCAAAACATGCCAGAATGTCATCATATCCTCCATTTCTTAGTTTGGCTATTAACAATAATTAGATAAATATATATTTTTTTTACAATTGATTTTTTTTTCACATAATGCACAAGATACTGGCATAACGTTCTTTTTAAAACGGAAGATATAAATGTGCTTTCAAAAAGTGTCTAACATGCCAGAATGTCTTTAAAAGTGTCATTTTTGTTCTGCAGGCATGAAAAGAACTGAGAAAACTATGACTGTTTTCACACTGGTTTCCCCAAACACTCTCCTATCTATTGGTCAGAAAAACAATGGTTGAGACAATGTTGCTATTGTCAAGCCTAATGCACCAAAATATATATACAGTTATAACATAATATAAATATATATATATATATACACACACAGTATATTCATACATATGTTTGTTTGTGCAGACACATACACAGATATAATATATATCAATATAATAATATATACACATACATTATATAAACAAACTTTTATGTTACAATCGATTGATCGCGATTAATCGATTTGACATCACTAATATATATTATATATTATTTTTCATCTTTATTTCAATAATGAAAATGATTTAAAAGTTTTAGTTTTAGTTGAGAATAATTTGATACTTTTTTACAAAATAGTACATTTTATTTTACGTTTTATTTCCATATTTTTTGCACATAATATGCATTGCATCTAACTATTTTTCTGTGCCTTATCCATGAGCGAAACAATTTTAAGATGCTTTTTCAAGTTAAAACCTGTTTTAAAAAAGCCTCTTCTATTTAAAAAGCATTTTCCATTGCACACCATCTTCATATTATGGAAAGTAAGAATGCTTGATAGAGTCTACATTTTGAACTTTGCCATATATGAATGCATTTTAAAAATTTGGTAAAGGGTAGTGTTGTCTCAAATAGAACACTTTTTTACAGCACCAAAGCATTTGTCATTTTCCATTTCAATAAAAGCTTTTGAAACAAGCCTTTGCAAGTCCACAAGACTACAAGTGCACTTGAAGTGTTCCATTTGGGACAGGGCCGTAGCAGGGCCTTTATTCAGTGTAAATACACTACTCGCATGACTTATACAACAAAATGGCATACAATTAGTGCAAAAGTATATGTAATAGGATGCTTTTGATGGTGCCTAGCATTTACGTAGGAGGTCAGTAATACTTGAAAAAATCTGTTGGCAGTCCCATTCATCTCAATGGAAGTTTCATGTGTTCGGGCTCCAGATGGTGTTGTTAGTCTGCCAAGGGTCTAGCTGGGCCATACTACCCAACTAAACATTGACCCCTTGGAAGAAAATAAACTTATTAGATTAGCCTACTTATAGTTGTCTCTGCATATTAAGTTTAGAAAGGAAAATATTTAACATCGAGAAAATTACACACATCACCTTTAATGTGTCATCTGATATTCACATTTCTAGTGTTAGCTTTGGTTAAAAGAGCTACAGATACATATCAGAGCATTGGCGGAACTATTCTTATGATTTGTGGTTTGATGGCAGCAGTCACTATTTCTTTGCTCTAATGTACAGTGCCCTCTGCAGGCAGTTTGTAACCCTTAAAATTGACGGAACCGGCAACATAATATGCACACAACAGCCCCTCAACACACACACACACACAGAGAGAGAGAGAGAGAGAGAGAGAGAGAGAGAGAGAGAGAGAGAGAGGAGAGAGAGAGAGAGAGAGAGAGAGAGAGAGAGAGAGAGAGAGAGAGAGAGAGAGAGAGAGAGAGAGAGAGAGAGAGAGATACATGTATAAAGATAATGAACATGGTTTTATACTTTCTGTATTAGACATTTGACATGACAGACACTAACACAAACATACAGGCTCGCATCCACTCCTAAAAATGTAAACGCCACTCTCAGAAAATACAAAGCCCGTATGAATTTTTAGCTGACAGATGCATGCTAATTAATCACACAAACTAATGCCTCATGCCTCATACCCCAACAGGCTGTTTTCCCCGTGCTCTTCCTCTTGATATGGCAAATAACAGGCCTGCCTGCCACGCAAGCTAGACACTTTGTCAAACAAATATGATCAAAACAAAGCTAATGATGTGTAAATTGTTTATGATGTTCTGTGCAATGAGCAACCCTAGTGTGTGTGTGTGTGTGAGTGTGTGTAAGGGTGGGTAATCACTGCCATCAGCTTGACATAATCAGGAGGAAATGAATACGAGTATTTCACAGCACACTTTGAGCCAAACAGCGATCTGGGGGCCTGTGATGGATGCAGGGCAATTCAAATGACGTGAGTGATCGTTCGTGTATATTTCCCTGTGAAGTGTCATGTGTGGGACGTATGAAATGTATTGGAGCGAAACAGGTACGTAATGGACTTGCATGTGCAAATGAATCGGGTTTTGAGGGAAACTGTGGAAGAACATATCCTCCGAAGGGACTATACTGTGAACTGATCTCGACTCTTTCTGTTTATGATAATTATAATGATGAATGCTTAACAACATTGTATGTACAGTAGGCCTTAATGTGAGCACTGAAAATCTGGTATTTAACATCTATCAATAACAACTTTTATTAAGTTATTATATATAAGTAAAATAATATGTACAGTATATGTAGTGGTTTCAGAATTTAATAACAATACATATGCAATCATTGCAAATACATTCTCAAATGGCAACGGTTATTTTTCAGTGCTGTAACTAACGCATGTCAACAACATCATTGGCAGGTGTGTGTAAAAAGAGATGTTTAGCGAATGGATCGAATTGAACGCACACACACACTTTAGCTCTCCAGGCAGCAGACAGCACCGCAGCCAGCAGTTCAGGCAGTCTGCAGTGTCTTCTGTAAGGGGAATGCAGCATGTGCCTGCTGGGCTGTCACACACCAGCCAAAAGGAAGCATAACCAACCCTAATCTAACACACCGAAGCAATGCATCGTTCTGCTGAATCCACTGACAGAAATACAATGCACACTTACACATTTAGATGCATGCAGGTGCACCACATACGTATTCTTATCTATTTTTATGTGTACATCATTTATATTAATTAAATAATGATTTATAAATGATTTAAATATATATTATTGTATATATGTATTATTTATTTGTATTTATATAAATATATTATTACAATTTTATTTAATACATTTTCATTATATATTTAACTATATGTTAATTATATTATAAATTTAAATATATTAAATTATATCGATTTATAGAATGAATATGTTTGTATTATTTTTATTTATTTATTTTATCATTTCATGTTAAAGCTCCAGTCCGTAGCTTTTCCTCTTTGTCGCCATCTGTCTGTTAGAAATCTGTAACTGCAGTGATTCGCGGAATTATCATCTTTACGTGGGTTGTAAATCGGCATGAAACAGCGCGGATGAACACAGTGCTTTGAGGCGAGTGCTGCTGTCAGTCACCGCGCTGTGTGGATACTGGCATACAGAATCACAGATTCACTTTTTGAAAGTTTGACCAACATAATAATTTTCATAAGAAAATGTCTTCTGAACAAGTAAGTAACATCCATTTTTGTTCTGACCAACTAAGGGGGAAAAAGCATTCGACATGATAAGCTTCGTTAGATTTAATCAACGCGATTTACAGCAACCGTGCAAATTATAGCCTACTTTGTTCTCAAATTCATGTTAACAACATCACATCAGCATAGCGTGACTAATGTTAAATTTAATGTGTTTTATGGTTACCTGTGTAGTTCAGAATTCATATTCTCCATAATAGCAAAACGAGAAAGGCACAACAAAGGAAACTCCATAACTGTGAATTAAGAAAACGTACTGTTACACGATTGAACTATTGAAATGTCTTACTTGTTCAGCAGAAAAAAGCCGTCTCTTCTTCCGTTTTGAACCCCTTCAAAACACGGAGTTCACGCACTTTTCAAAAGCCCCGCCGATGTTTAAATCCTTGTGTTCGCATGAGACGGTTTCTTTCTCTTTCTCTAGCCACCTTAAATCCGAAGTACGAAGTCTTTTGGGTTTTATAACTGCTGAATCTCCAGTTGACACTGATGATTGTTGTTTGGATCTTTCTGGATGCCATAAGTTTAATCATGTAAAGTGCTGCGAGAAAAGCCTATACATCTAAACATCTCGTCACGCGCAGTATAGCCGGCTAGCCGAAACTCCTTCTTTATGTGTACGGGTGTGACGTCATGACGCAAAGACATGCTTGAATTTCCCGCGGAAACCCACCAGTACCACTGGAATTAAAATCATTATTACAAGCTAACCGTTTTGAATCTAGCTATGGCAAGCAGATAGTTTTGACCACTGGCAGAATAAGTTTTTTTTAATATAATTATTTTGGATTATTTTTAACTTAAAAAAGTTACGGACTGGAGCTTTAATTAAAATATTTTAATATGCATATGTCTTTATAGATATTTTGTGTGTGTGGATGTTTAAGATTCAATTTTAAATCTCCCACTGAATTACATTCAGCGGTCTTCCTATATAGCAATTTAGGGTACATTTACACAACAACGATGTACTAAAAACGGAAATGTCTTCCTTTGCGTTTTCACGTAGAGGCGACAATGTTGTGAAAACAATCCCCGTTCAAATAGATCGGCAAAAACGACTAAATAAGATGTACTGCATGCCAGGCCAGTAGCTGCTGATGTCATTATGCAAAGAAACACCACGCGCCTATTAATACGCATACGTATTATCCAAATTCGTGTTTTTGTAGTTTTCCCGGAGACGATAACGGTATCGTTTTCAAAAACTTGTACTTTGGGGGCATTTACAATGACCATTACCAACTAAAACACAGAAAACTTTGTATGTGTTTTGGCCGTTCATTTACACGACAACAGCGTTTTGAAAGCCTAAAAACACGAACTTTTGAAAACGGGTTTCAAAGTGCGCGTAGTGTTTCTTTAAAAAGTGACATCGCCAACTACTGGCCTGGCGCGTAACAGCGTTTTTAGTCATTTTAACAGCATTGTTGTCTGTATGTGAAACACTATTCATTTCCTTCTCTGTGGGCCTCGAGATAGTTCACGTAGTGTAACAGCGCAGCGCTTCTGTGTTGTACGTCACACGTAGGCTCACTATTGGCCGACGCTGGTCATGTGTGTGATCCGGTGACGACCTAGAAGCTTTGCGCAGTTTCACTACGTGAAATCTCGAGGCCTACAGAGAAGGAAATGAATAGTTGAATAAAGTCGTTATTTTTGTTGTTTTTTTGCGCACAAAAAGTTTTCTCGTCGCTTGATAAACTTAAGATTGAGCCACTGTAGTCACTTGGACTATTTTAACGATGTCTTTAACTTTTCTGTGCCGGAAAGTTTCGATCCCTTTAGAAGCCTACGGAGGAGTGAGACATCTCAGATTTAAAAAACTATCTTAATTTGAGTTCCGAAGATGAACGAAAGTCTTACGGGGTTGGAACAACATGAGGGTGAGTAATTACTGACAGAATATTCATTTTGGGGTGAACTATCCCTTTAAAAGCTAATTCCTGCAGGTCACACAAGTTTGTAATGACAAGTAGAGACAAAAATTGCAGTCTGAAACTTTAGATTCATGACAGAAATCTTAATTTTCCTCCAAGAGACAGAATTAGTCTTTGAATTGGACAATGTGGTAAAATCATTGCCTTTGGGAAACGTTTATAAATACATATTTATAACCAAACATCTATAGTTTAAATACAGACACATATATCACAACTCAAAACAAAGAAATAAAGGGGACTAATCTGAATTTCACCATTTGTGCTATGGCTGTTTATGGCTTATCTTATAGCGCATTTTGCACTATGCATAATGTAGAGCATTGAAACCGTAAATAAAATAACTATGGTAATTTCATGCAATTTCACTATAAATCAGTGAATGATGATTCTAGTTCCACTTGGCTCTGGTAGCACATGTAACGTTTGAACCTGAAAATAAAAAAATGAAATTTCTTGACACAGTCTCACCATGCAAGAGATGGATTTCCCTCTCCAGGAAATAAATGAACAAAAAGAGCATTCAATATGTAATTACCTGTCATAGACACAGTCACACCGGTGAAGGGAATTCAATATGCACCCGTGACACTTCCGGCGTAATGTGATGGAAATAAGTGTTTGTTTTGGTAGGTGGAGGGGGAGGTAGGTTAGTGTGTGTGTGCGTGTAGTTTAGTGATGTTTTTTTGGTGCCAGAGAAACTGCATAGTTGTTCATTATAACCAACCATAGAAGAAAATGAAGGCATGGAGAGATGTTTCGTTTCATGGACCAAAAACATTGTTTGCGACTCTTAAGTTTATCTCAGACATTTCAAAACATCTCTCTCTCTCTCTCTCTCTCTCTCTCTCTCTCTCTCTCTCTCTCTCTCTCTCTCTCTCTCTCTCTCTCTCTCTCTCTCTCTCTCTCTCTCTCTCTCTCTCTCCCTCACTCTTTGTAATGGTTGTGTGAGTCTCACTCAATATTTTTCATTCTTATTAACTGCATGGGTGCAATTTATTTTCCTCTCAGGCAACGAAGGTGGCTGGGAATGTGGGAGACTCTGGTCGACGCTGATAAGCCCACGCTCACATACAGGCCTGCAGGAGGATCCAGATTTACCAGGAAGACAATGTCCACTAGGTCACATACGTGAGCTTACACACGGACACATGAGTGGAGTAATTTACTGCACCAACATAGATAAACTTAAATAAACAGATAAACAGACATGCTTATAGGAACCAAACATGCACAATCATTCAATTTATCAATGCTTTACTGCATACTGCATACATAAAAACATATAACACATGAAAGCAAGTCGACTCGCTAACCCATACGAGGCAATAAACCACATTAAAGGAGAACTCCGGCGCAAAATGAATTTTTGGTCTAATTACACATTGTTACCTAGTCAACCGTTATCTGAGATTTGTTTTCATGATTATCGAATGTAAATAGTTTTATCTCTAAAAACAGTTTAGCCTATAACGCTAGTATAACGCTAGTATATAGGGCATAGAGTAATGACAAATAAAAATCACTTGTTAATACCACTAACAAGGCTCAAAATAGCCCCACACTAACACGGTAGCATAATGAGGGTCCCTACCTTCAAACCGAAGCATTGAGAACTTTGTCAGTGTCCAGACAGTTTAATAAGAAGATATTTAATACATACAGTCAACTTCGCGTATACAGGCAGAAGTCATCTTTGAAAAACAGTCTCTACCAGTCGATCTACGAACGCCGATCCAAGCCTACTGTTCGCGCTCACCTTATCACAACTTATAGCTCGTTCACATCTCACCAGCGCACTTGGATCGGCGTTCGTAGATCGACTGGTAAAGACTGTTTTTCAAAGATGGCTTCTGCCTGTATACGCGTAGTTGACTGTATGTATAAAATATCTTCTTATTAAACTGTCTGGACACTGACAAAGTTCTCAATGCTTCGGTTTGAAGGTAGGGACCCTCATTATGCTACCGTGTTAGTGTGGGGCTATTTTGAGCCTTGTTAGTGGGAATTAACAAGCGATTTTTATTTGTCATTACTCCATGCCCAATATACTAGCGTTATACTAGCTTTATAGGCTAAACTGTTTTTAGAGATAAAACTATTTACATTCGATAATCATGAAAACAAATCTCAGATAACGGTTGACTAGGTAACAATGTGTAATTAGACCAAAGGTTCATTTTTGCGCCGGAGTTCTCCTTTAAAGGGGAGCTTTTATGCACCTTTTTACAAGATGTAATGTAAGTCTCAGATGTCTCCAGAATGTGTCTGGGGAGTTTCAGCTCAAAATGCCAATTTTTGAGTTGAAGCAAAAACATTCAGTTTTCGTGCATGTATCTTTAAATGCAAATGAGCTGATGCTCACCACCCCCTTTCCAGAAGAGAACAGAGCCTGTACAGCTCGTGCCTCGGATAATCTGCCAAAAATGAACTCACTCAGGGGAGGAGCTAAGCTAATAGGGCAGATTCTGTGTCCGTCATGGGCGGGGCCTGTTCCAACGAGACGTCACATTGGAGCACATTCGTAAACGGCTCCTTTTGCGACATTGAGCATGTTTACATGCACACGTTCTCACGTAAATGCTTCTCTATAGCACGCATTGTGTATTATCGTACAAATACGCTAAAATGAGTTTTTACGTGCATATGATACGCAGTTTTGGCGTCCATTTGATACGCAGTTCATTTGCGTGTAATACACACGCACCCCACACCACTAATTCTACCCAAACGTATAATACACACACGCACCCCACACCACTACTAAACCTACCCTAACCAACCCATGCGTATGCTATGCACGTAAAAACTCATTTTCGCGTATAAATTACACGATAAACACACTGCGTGCTATAGAGACGCATTTAGTGTGATCGGGTTGGCACACCAGTACGCTGATAACACACAAAAATCAGCTTATTGAAATAACCTGTTGTCCGAGTTTACATGCAAACCATTATTTCTCGGTAGTGACGTCAAAACGTAATAATTTGTGTATCTGTCTTCGAGTATTTCATTTGTTGTGTCGGTTGTGATGTTAAATAAAGCCATTTCTGGCTGTTTTCATTTTTTCTGAACTATCCAACAAAACAAAGCTGAATTAAAGGAGACATAATTAGGGAATAGTAATTCCATTTGTGCTGCTTAGTTGGTGACTTGCATTATGGCGAAAGTTTCAGAGCTGGAAAAAATATGTAATGATATTCCTCCCTAGTTGCTTGTTTGTGTTTATGTCTAGGAGCCGAGCAAAGCAGAAGAACGATAAGGGAGAAAAACGACAGTGCACACTGTGGCGTCAGGAGCACAGAGACGTCTATAAACTAAAAGAAGCACTGCACTGTCGGAATATGACAGCCAATCCATCAGGGAAATGGAAGCTCTGTCTACTGCACCAAGGAGAGAGTGGCCAGAACTTTTATAAATAGTCACGCATTTTTAAGGGAAATTGAAAGTTGTCAGACGCATGCTTTCCAGTCTTTCTGTTGATCATCCAAGTGGCCGCGTTGGCTGAATATGATTGAAACATCAAAGCATACAAAGCAGGAAGGTTGAAGACTACATGGGACATGGAAGGGCATGTGGGATGATTTTAATGGCCTTCTGTGTTAGAGCAAGGTTTTCTAAATGGTAGTTGATGAAAAGTTATTAATTAATGAAATCGAATGTAACATTAAAACAACTCATCTACACAATTAATCTAAATAAAACTGAAAATGTTATATACTTTATCAAATCGTTGTACTACATGTTTCAGAGTGAAGAGCAGCACTGTGTTCATTTATAATATAGCAGCTCGGTTCACAGTAAACCGAATGTGCGTTAACACTTTATTTTGATGGTCCCCTTTGAACATTCTGTTGACTATAAGTAACATTGCAACTACACTCACCTAAAGGATTATTAGGAACACCTGTTCAATTTCTCATTAATGCAATTATCTAATCAACCAATCACATGGCAGTTGCTTCAATGCATTTAGGGGTGTGGTCCTGGTCAAGACAATCTCCTGAACTCCAAACTGAATGTCAGAATGGGAAAGAAAGGTGATTTAAGCAATTTTGAGCGTGGCATGGTTGTTGGTGCCAGACGGGCCGGTCTGAGTATTTCACAATCTGCTCAGTTACTGGGATTTTCACGCACAACCATTTCTAGGGTTTACAAAGAATGGTGTGAAAAGGGAAAAACATCCGGTATGCGGCAGTCCTGTGGGCGAAACTGCCTTGTTGATGCTAGAGGTCAGAGGAGAATGGGCCGACTGATTCAAGCTGATAGAAGAGCAACTTTGACTGAAATAACCACTCGTTACAACCGAGGTACGCAGCAAAGCATTTGTGAAGCCACAACACGCACAACCTTGAGGCGGATGGGCTACAACAGCAGAAGATCCCACCGGGTACCACTCATCTCCACTACAAATAGGAAAAAGAGGCTACAATTTGCAAGAGCTCACCAATTCTGCCAACAGAATTTGGCGTAAACAGAATGAGAACATGGATCCATCATGCCTTGTTACCACTGTGCAGGCTGGTGGTGGTGGTGTAATGGTGTGGGGAATGTTTTCTTGGCACACTTTAGGCCCCTTAGTGCCAATCGGGCATCGTTTAAATGCCACGGCCTACCTGAGCATTGTTTCTGACCATGTCCATCCCTTTATGGCCACCATGTACCCATCGTCTGATGGCTACTTCCAGCAGGATAATGCACCATGTCACAAAGCTTGAATCATTTCAAATTGGTTCCTTGAACATGACAATACATGACAACACAGTCACCAGATCTCAACCCAATAGAGCATCTTTGGGATGTGGTGGAACGGGAGCTTCGTGCCCTGGATGTGCATCCCACAAATCTCCATCAACTGCAAGATGCTATGCTATCAATATGGGCCAACATTTCTAAAGAATGCTTTCAGCACCTTGTTGAATCAATGCCACGTAGAATTAAGGCAGTTCTGAGGGCGAAAGGTGGTCAAACACAGTATTAGTATGGTGTTCCTAATAATCCTTTAGGTGAGTGTACATGTCAACTAACTCTCATTAGAGTATTAGTAAGCTGTCTGCTTAGTATCTGCTCACTCTTTATTGTGATGGTCCTCCAACAGATATTCAAGATATTAAAGGGACTATCCAAATAAAGGGAAACCAAAATATGCGATGGGAGAAAACATATATTTCAATACTTTTGCGCTCTCGTGCAAACGCAAACGTTTCGCGTTTCCCCGAGAAATGTTGCGTTCACTCGCAAAGAACTCAAAAGTTTTGCGAGTGAATGCAAAGTTTCTTGGGGAAACGCAAACATTTTTAAAGTTTTAAAAGATTTAAAACTTTTGTGAGGGAACACAAAAACATTAAATTATAATCCCCCCACCCCATCTCATTTTTTTAAATTTTGTTACGAGTTTAACATGCATTTGGGAACTCAGTGTGAGCTATAGGTTCACTGTATTTGGGAACTATTTGGGAACCCCTGTCTAAGAGAAAATGAGGGAATTATTCTGATGGAATATAATGGAATAATGTGGAAAAGTAAAGCCTTTTTGGTTTATGTTGTTATTTTTTTTTTACGATCCAGCCATGGAGTGTAGACAACCAGGCGCAACATGATCCCGGGATACTACAGCTGGTCAAGATAAAATGGGATCAGGGTCTAGACATAGTCAAGAAAAGGTAAGAATGTCCAGATGTTTTCTTTATTTCGTCAAGAGACACCCAACATTGCATACAAATTCTCAAATTCAATCAAAACTTCCATGCAGAACAGGAGGGCTTTGAGTTTTTATATTAAAAGAAGAAAAAAAAAAAAAACGGAAATGATCAATGTGGATACAAAAATGAAATTCAAATTGAACTTCAAAGAGGAAACACAGTGTATCTAATTCAAAGAATACCAGAATGAAATAGGCAGGAGAGGCAGTTGATTAAAGCTGAATATCTCCTCATGTGGAAGTGTTAGGCAGACTTTTGAGAATGCATGTTACAGAGAAGTACCCTGAGGCTCGGGACAAAATATGTTACATGGACGTGTGGTCATCCTTTCATCTGTATGAGCAGCGAGACCTATGCTATTAACCTCGTCAAAACTAGCATGGCCTGCAAGTCAAACATTATGCCATGTCTCAAGGAATGTTTCACTCTGTTGATAACAACTGAACCCACATAAAAAAAAGAGTTTAACTTTGAAGTAACTGCTAAAAAGAAATTGCAAAAAAGAAACACATTACGCTGACTGCAAATTAGCAGAAGGTGTTAAAGGAGGCCTGAAAATTAGCATCATCGCATGGGAGTCATTAGGTTCAAGTAACGATTGCCCTGCGTAATGGTTGAAGCAATGCTATACCATTTTACTCACTTCTGTGCAGGCTATTATACAAATAGCATGCGTTTCTGGTTTTTTTTTTTCTTCATATAGCCTCCAAGTTCCTTATTACTCATGCTTTCAAGTCTTCTGAACACACGGAAGCTCTGTGTGAGAAACAAAGGGTGATGACAGAATTTTCATTTTCGGGTGATCTATTCCTTTAATGGCTGTGTTTTGCTTGGATGAGCCCCATGCTAATCATTTCGGCAGCTTTCATAAGAATATTTCTTAACTTCTCTGCCAATTAATTTCAAGCATTTCGGTTTTCCAATTGAATAAAGGATTGTGCATCGGTATAGATTGTCTCTTTCCTAAGGAGTAAATAATCATATCTAAAATGACGATTAAATTAGCGCAGCCCTGCACGCGGAGGGTGACATTAAGATAACACCGAGATAACATCTCCACACAGGGGGCAATGTGTTTGTAATCAAATTCACTCAATTTCAGCCACACGCTCCAGTGAAAGAGCCCGCGAGGAAAAGCAATGGGCACCTCAGCCAAGATAAACGGTGGCCAACGTGGTATGATTTACACCATATGAATGGATAAATATTTCAATTTCAATGCAAAACATTAAACTGGCGGAGGTAGTCGATCAATGCAAGCATTCCGTAACATACTTCTTTAGGGTTCATAAATAATAGCCATTGCAATTACTTCTCTCCAAATGAGGTTTTAAAGCTGGCGTGGCACAGCACGTCTTTATAGTAATGTTTTTATTTCCTAAACCTTGTGTTATTCTTGTTCTTAATGTAATTGCTTCTGTCTTTTGCCTCATCAAGCTGACAGATATCTGCAGCAGAACAGTTTCTCAAGATCTCCATGTGGCTCCTCTGTGGGTTTCTTCATTTACAGCCTCTCGGTCCATCACTGATTCCGTCACTATTAGATACTGAATAGAGCTGATAGAAACTTAACACAGTGATGGAAGTGTCTTTTATGATTAATATGCCTCATATTATAATTCATTGTTTGTAATCTGATATTTAGAAGTCCATCTGATCTTTACACTTTCTCAAGTTAAGGTCCCATACTGGAATTCTGTATGTTCAGTATATGTTGTGAGATATTACTTGAATTTAAAACAACTGTTTTCTATTTTAATATATTTTAATATGTCGTTTATTCTTGTGACAGTAAAAAAGCCACTACTCCAGTCTTCAGTGTCATGTGATCCTTTAGAAATCATTCTAATATGCTTACTTGGCGCTCAAGAAACAATTATTATTATAATCAACGTTGAAAATAGTTGTGTTGCCTAATTGTTTGTGGGAACTGTGGTGTTTTGTTTAAGATTCTTGGATGAATAGTAAGTTCAAAAGAACAGCATTTGTTTGAAATAGAAACTTTTCTAACATTAGAAATGTCTTAACTTTCACTTTTGATCAGTTTAATGCATCCTTAATAAAAGTATTAATTTCTTTTCTTTTTTTTTTTTAATACTGTAATGCAACCAATAATACATTCATTCTGCAATATACAACAATGTGTGAACCATTCATATTTTAGATACAGAATGATGCTTATAAAATACAGCCCACAAAAGGCATGTCAAATTTCAGGTAAAAAAAAGCAGAAGAAAGAATAGACCTTATTCAGAGCAGCCCCATGATATGAAAGCGACGCTGTGAGGGATAGACTTACTTTCAATAGCATCCATTGTATAAAACCCCTGATCACTTATAATTTTCCACAGCTTAAATTGGGAGTTTTTTTGTCTACCGAAATTTCTTGGAAAGATATTTTTGCAGTGTTTTGTCAGTAGAACAATCCAAAAACACATTAAATAACAGTAAAACCAATGTCTTGTCTATCCCTCTCAGCCTCGCTTTCATTCCCGTTAAAAATCAAAGATGGCGCCGCTGTGAATATTCAATAAGGTCTATTACTGACAGAAATGTGCTGCTGTGCAATCACAGTCACCTTGGCTAATATGACACATTCATTTCATTCATTGGCAATATCATAGGCATCTTCAATGGAAAACGCTGGCAATAGAATGCTGACACTGATGATGACGATGATGCTTATGATGATATTCGAAAAATGTTTTGATGCCAAGGGATAAAAAACGGTGGCTTTGCAGCACAATACAGTGCCATTTGTCATCGGGCAAGGACAGTCGTAATCATCCCTTGCGCGTGCCTTTCCCCATCAGTCTTCCCCTCGCTGAGTATCAGGATCAATCTAGGCTCATTTATTTTAATCGTCTCCTGTTTGCTAAACTGGCAAAGTCAACAGAGGACGACAGAAACAAGCCTCGCCCTCAAAACAAGCCAAAAACTGTCATTTTCAGTCTCATATGTTCTTGTTATTCTGCAGATGTGTGATTGTTTTAATATTTGTTTTAACCTTAGAAATGTGTAATTTTAGTGATTCCACTGATGTTTAGTTACATTTAGTTAAATAAATGTTTCTTCTAGAAACTTTTTTTTTTTGGGGGGGGGGGGGGGGGGTACTTTAAGAGTAATTTGATAATAAAGACTACAACTGAATTCAATGATCAACTTGTTTCTCAACCACTGATGAAGAATGGACTGAATGAATAATGAAGAATGAATGCAAATGTGGACCTCCCATCAAAGTCTGTCTTAGTCTTTGATACAGTAGCCTAGGCTATGACCACCATGATGGCATTGTCGACTGACTGGCATTTGTTTGACAGGTCTAAAACTTACAGTACTAACAATAATCATGAAACATAGACCTAACTGAGTCTTGAATTTAACCTGAAAAAGCTGCTCACTTCACATTTCACTGTATTTTTTTTGATCTTTCAACTTTTCAAACTTGATGGCTCTCAGACTTGCTGCATACTTCAGAATCACTTACGGTTTCATCAAACTCATTCAATGTCATATAAGTTAGCATTTTTAGATGTAAGGGGTCTTGACATGTTAAAGTTAACATTTATAGACCTTATGTGTCATAGAAACAAGCGCACAGCCGTCTTTAGAATTTTGTGTTTGTGTTTTTTTGTTGTCGTGCCAGCTCTTTATATTTAAATAGCTGATGAAGTAGATTTTCCTTATTTTAGAGTTAACAAAAGTTATCATGGACATTGTAATGTTTGAAGAGGATGTCATAAAAAATGTCAGCAGACCGAGAAGGTTTTTAAATGAGCGGTTCATTCATAAATCCATAAGATCTTATCTTCATGTTGTGGAAATACAAACCGGAAGACAGGCGCTGAAAATGGGCTGGGCTAACGCTACATAATTTATGTTCATATAATTATAGTAGTGTTCAGTTAAATAGTTTTTCTTTTAGTGTGTTGGAACACATTTTTCTACTGTTTTCCCAAATAATAAAATAAACAGTAATTTATTTAATCACGTAATTAAATAACATTTTATAAAATCAACGTGATTGTTGTGGAGCATTTGGTGAACATGCAAAGGCGATGGCAACTAACAAGTCTTTCTCTGGTGTGTGAACTGAAGCGGCGGGTTGCTATGGTTTCCAACTCCTACTTTGTGAGCTGAACGTCAGCACAATGTGTACACGTGATACGCAATATAGTCGACGTACTACGCAGAACATGAGCTGAAGAGGCGTTCGTTGTACCTTTGTCCAAGCTATCCAAACGCGAAAATCCCATAAAGTGAGTAATTCTCGCTGTTATATTATACATTTTGAAAGAGAAAATATAGCACAACATAATCACCAGCAGAATTTACAACATGTGGTGTGAAATAAGAGAAACAAGCGTTAATAGATAGCATGAAGCTACTGCTGCTTTAGCTAGCTGGCTAACGTTAACTGATGTGAAGTTGCTCTCTCTATCATTCAGCTTTACAAACCACATAGCATCACTTATGAAATATCAGCAGTTCTACGCGTTTTTCACCTTATGTTAGATTATAAAGCACAGTGCGCTTTCGTCTCTCCAGGAAACTAGCTTCTTTATCCAGCTTAGAAAACTAAACAGACTGTTTCTCTGTGAGCTGACGTGACAGCATCTTAAGGCGCCATAGACCTGTGCTGCATGTTTAGCCAACATAATGTGTGAGTGACTGAACTGTAGTTCACTGGAGTTTGAGACACACACACTGTCTGCCGTTATTAGTAGTTTATTAGTATTAGTAGTTTGTTTAAACAATGTGGAAATACATTTAAAGTCAGAGACCACAAGGGTGTAGATAATGTTTACGTGGTAGGAAGATATTACGCAAACTCATATCTTTATAATTCTTTATAATTTGTTATCTATCTATCTATCTATCTATCTATCTATCTATCTATCTATCTATCTATCTATCTATCTATCTATCTATCTATCTATCTATCTGTCTGTCTGTCTGTCTGTCTGTCTGTCTGTCTCTGTGTGTGTGTGTGTGTGTATCTATCTATCTATCTATCTATCTATCTATCTATCTATCTATCTATCTATCTATCTGTCTGTCTGTCTGTCTCTCTGTGTGTGTGTGTGTAGGCTAGCTGTATGACCGTTTTAATTTCTAAACATTTTTATTGAATATTTTGTTTGGTAATTTGTTTAAAATAATGGATTTCCATCCAGGTTTGGTGCAAAAATGACACCGTTTCAGCTCATTCTGCAAGTCTTTCTTTACAATCAGTTGTAATTGTTTTAATGTTTTTATTGTACTTTTATTTCTTTGTTTCTTTAGTATTAGTTACTTACTATTATACTACTTATTAATATTTTAAATTAATTTTATTTTTATTTCTTCGGTTTTTTAACTTTAGATTGTATTACTATTTTAAAAACAATAATTCTATTTAACTTTTTATTTCAGTTTTAGTACGTTTAGTTCTTAAACATTTATTTCAGTTAGTTTATAAAATACATTTTAATCTCATTTTAACTAGTGGATCGGGGGTCGAAGCGGCGACAGGTGAAGCCTTTGGCTGACTCTCTGCTGGATGCTCTGGACTATGACAGCTCAGATGACAGTGATTTTGAAGTTGGAGATGCATCAGGTAAATAGTCTCAAAACAACTTCTTGTCACATTGATGTATGTGTTAGGTATAATACAAATGTCAAAAAGTGGGATTGTGGATCAGTTAGATCTGTAATATAATGACAAGTAATGATGGCAAGTCTCATACAGTTAAAATAGTCAAATCATAACTGATAGTTACATCAAATCATAACTGATAGTTGCATGTATTTATTTATACTGCGCACGGCCATTTTAGACTTTGGCCCCTGCTTGTGTTTTCTCACCTGTCATGAAAACAGCTGCTGAGGTGGAGATGAGACCTTCATCACCATGCGTGTCACTGTTTTCCCCCTGCCTGTAGATTAGACCTCCTGTTATGCATTACTAACACTGGAGTCACATAAGCAATGGCTCCATATCACCATGACAGACTGGAGGTTAACTCAAAAGCTAGGCTATCCCATCCAGCTGCTGTCAACCAAAGTGCAGAAATATCTGCAACCTGATAATGAAATTCTAACACTTTGACCCCTTTGGGTCTTGAAGTTTTGCTGCATGAAATTTCTGGTCAGATTAATCACATGAATCTGTTTGGGCAATATATCATTGCCATATGCATGCTGTATAAAAATTATACAAATGCATTAATTACTAGAGATGCACCGATATGAAATTTCTCAGCCGATACCGATAGCCGATTATTCAGAATGCTATCGGCCGATGCTGATACCAGTAGTTTGGTTTTTCTTATTGATAAAAAATCTCTCCCAAATAATGTTGCAAACTATACAGAGAACCCTCTCATTTGGTACACTATAATATTTAAGGTTAAAATTAACAACAGAGCTATATTCTGCTATTTATTTACAGATATAATACTTACACTCAAATAATAGTTGAAATGTTTGTATACTCGATGACGCATATAAGGTAGTTTTCATAAGCACTTGTCTTCATGGCATATTTATTCAATAATATATATAATTAACAGTAAATAAGCTCCTCTCTATTTTTTTTAAAGCTAACTAACAATCGGATGACTTTCCTGAGGTAAATGCAACATTATGTGATATTTTTCACAATCTGTTTTATTGACGTCATTGATATTTTTGACGTCATTGATAACAGTTTTTGATATTATTTTGGTATTTACGATTCAACATGCAGCAAGGTAATGGAAAACAAATACAATAGGAAATTTACATATTGAAATCTCATTGTGATAAATAAGAACTGAAAGTGATCACAGCAGCAAGGCTGCTTTAATACACTAGATAAAAAACAACAACATCATCATATAAATTATATATATATACCCCAACCACACAAAATTGTAACCATTATTAGCTATATATAAATATATTTTGTGATCCATGCATTTAATCCTAAAAAGTTAAGAATTTGTTAGAAAAACTATTGTAGTTGTATATTGAGTTATATATATTTTTGTCATTTAAAATATTTATACATTGTTGATCCATTGTACATGAAACAGATGCTTGCTGTCAGCAGAGTATTTTTTGCGTCACATCTGAGGTATGTTTTGTTCTGCACAAAACACTGCTAAGTTAATTTCTCTTTTGTCCCAGGTTCAGAGGGTACCGGCAACGGGAGTGATGAGGAGGGTTCAAATGACAGCGCTGCGGGCTCTGAGAGCGACTCTGACGCTGTTGGCTCAGCTGATGAAGAGGGCATAGATGACGAAGAGACCAAAGATTTGAATGAAGACACTGAAGAAGAGGAAAAAGCCAAGGAACAGTCTTTCTCTGAGGAGACCAGCAGCAAAGAAACAGAGGGAACCTCCAAGAATCGCAGGAAAGGAGAAAAATCCTCAGATACAGAACCAAATGGTAGTGGCACCGCCGAGGAGGCCTCAGGAGAGCCGAAAAAATGGAACCTCCGACGAAACCGGCCCATGCTGGACTTCACTACGATGGAAGAGCTAAACGAAATGGATGATTATGACAGCGAGGATGACAATGACTGGAGGCCCACGCAAGGAAAAAAGAAAGGCAAGGCATCATCTGGGAAGGAGAAAGAAGGGAGTGATGAAGAGGATGATGATGGTGGTAGTGATGAAGAGGACAATGAGGATGATGAAAATGAGACTAGTAGCAGTGATAGTGAGGAAGAAGGGAAGAAACCAAAGAGAAAAGCAGGCAAGAACACTGGCGCATTTGACGAGGAGGAGACCAATGACAGCCACAGCACATCCCATGGAAAGGGCAATGAGGTAAAATCTCTGATATTGCACTACTGTTCAAAAGTTTGGGGTCAATAACATTAAATAATAATACGTTAATTATAAAGACATTTATAATGTTACGGGAGATTTCCATTTAAACTTTCTGTTCATCAAAAAATCCTTTAAAAAAACTGCATCACGGTATCACAGCTTTATAAAAATATTAAGCAGCACAGCTGTTTTCAACATTGATAATAAAAAGAAATGTTTCTTGAGCAGCAAATCAGCATATTAGAATGATTTCTGAAGGATCATGTGACACTGAAGACTTGAGTAATAATACTGAAAATTCAGCTTTGCATCACAGTAGTCATAGTCAATTAGCTATATTTAAAAAAATATATTAAAATATAAGATATGTTAAATTGTAATAATGTTTCACAATATTACTGTTTATGATAAAAAAAAATGGAGCCTTGGTGAGCATTAAAGACTCCTTTAAAAATATTTTATTCTTTACAGTAAGTAACTTGTCATTATCAGATAGAGCAACACCTTATTTACTTTGTTCATAAAAAACATGAATTGTACATTCTTCAGAATGCTCAATATTATTTTCTCCACCACACTTTATGGACTTTATCGTATGTGTTTATCAAAGATGGTTTTGCTTCAATCTTCCGGGGATATTCTCAATCATGTTTGTTCAGATATATTTACCTCATGCTGTAGATTATACTTTGTTGAGATTCAGTTATATTCCACCCTACAACTAAAGGTATAGGTCACCCAAAATTTTTAATTCTTTCATTATTTATTCACCCTTTTGTCGGGATTAGGGATTTGGAACGACATGAGGGTGTGCAATTGATTTTATTTTTTGGGGGGTGAACTAACTCTTTAATGCAAATAGCTTTACGAAGTACTGTTCAGATTTGATTTATAAATAAACTAGCCATCTGTCTCCATCATTTACTGAAAACTGGCAATATGTGTGCCCTATTTTTTACATTTAGTGTGATCAAATAGTTGATCTATCCACTTGTCCAAAAGTTTAGTTGTATGAAAAGGAACCAGCTTGAATTCTCAGATGCAATTGTATTATTGTGCATTTAGGAAAGCAATCAGATAATCCAGTCATTGGCTCACATAGCATCAGATTGTTGATACAAAAGAGCAATCCTTGTGAATGGGCTTATCTGAGAACTTCAGTTTATAGGATTGGCTAATCTTCCAATCTCAGAGGTGGAATTAGAGCAGAAGCTTTTGAGTGGCTTTACTTTTTTGTCTCAGTTTTGTTTTTTTTTTTTTACACTGATCCTCGAACTGTTTTCAGAGGAAGATATTTGGACTTTGGTAGAGCACTTGTCCTATCAGTTGTAACATCCCTAACTTGAGTTGGATTGCTAAATTATCCGTTGCTTCCTCAGGACTCTCTGTTGGAGCGTCCCCAGACCTGGAGCTCCCAGCGGATGGAGCATATCCTTATCTGCTGCGTGTGTCTGGGAGACAACAGCGAAGATGCGGATGAGATCATCCAGTGTGACAACTGTGGCGTGACCGTGCATGAAGGTGAAATCCCACATTCTGCCACCAAAAACAACTCAAATATTGATCTCAAATGTTTGCACAAAGTTTTGAAAAATTAATTTTAGAATATATTTCAATATTCAATATCCTTTTGCAGTGCAGAGCTTTATCTAACTTAGACAAAATAACCTAAAGGTGAACTCACTTTTGCAAATGTAAAGGTTTTACATATAGAAATCTGTATAAATTCCAAGTAATCGAATGTATATCCGCATAATATGCAATAGAATGCCATCCAATTCATGCAAATGTCATCCAGCTGAGTTACTAATAATAATCAGAATTATTAGTTACATTTACATTAGAAAGTCCTGGTTTATTTTTAGGATGAATTAGAACACTGACATTTTAGGTAGTTATGTTTCAATTAGATAAGAATAAAAGTTCAGGCAATGTTTCCATTCCTCGCAAGTTTGTCGTGAAACTTGTCATGGCATACGCTTGTCGTGTGTCCGTACACTAGATTGCATTGTCAAGTCAGCGTGAGGAGAATAAATACAGAAAGGCGAGTGATCTTCATCATCCCACATTATTAGCTCATTGTGACTCTGACTCGTTGGAAACAAAAATCAATTACGCTTTAAACCGTCTTTTAGCGGTGGCCGTCTCATTCAGACAGACCCACTTAACACCAGCCGGGCAGGCTGGATCAATGTGTCACCACTAATTTTCAATTACTCATTGATTTATTTCTTTAATTATTTATTTGCTGCTTGTTTTTTTGCTGATGTTCTGTTGATTTGCAGAAGCCTCACAGGTAGTTCTACACTAGAAAGTAGAAGAGTAGAAGTCTGTTCTGCTTGAATACATTGAAGTTTTATGAGATTCAGTTTTGTGCACGTATTTTAGGTATAATTGGAAATTAAATTACCATCAATAAATCAGCTTTTAAATAAACTAATTAAAAACATTCGGCTGGTTATATGATCTCAATGTACAAATTCGCTATTTAAAGATCTTGTGAGTGTACATTAATTTAATAAAATGGTTAAAAATGCGACAAAGCGCAAGCATTATAAAGGTAATATAATGACGATATAAAGTCACAATGAAAAAACATCCTTTCTTCTGTATTGTCATGTTAAAAAAATGTGTGAGGTTGCAGTTTATTGTAAGAAAGCGAATTAACTCATTGGAGAAGTCCGGCATACGTCACCAGAGAGAAGTCTGTCGTTTCACCAGAAGATTGAGTTAAAACATTTTGATTCAACATTACGAGGTAAAAAACCAAACCAAACAATGAACCATATGAATGGATGAATTGTTCACATTAAGATTAACAATATACATTTTGAAAATAGATACAGTCATTATTTTATTTCTTGCCGAATTTGAAGTCCAGTCTGTGTATTTAGTTTTATGTGGTGAGGCGTAGTACCAAAGGATCAGGATTTTCAGAGTAAATCAAAAGGTTGCTGGTTTGAGCCCCCTGAGGAACAACAGTCACTGGTGTGCCCTTGAGCAACACACTTAGTGTCTGGAGGGATTGTCCTTGAAATAAGCAAGTCACTTTGGATAAAAGCATCAGTTAAATGACCACCTACTTACCTGCTTGCTTCTCAGATTCCATCTGGTGAGGACACATTAGTTAATTACATCTATAGAGCATGTGCCTGTTCGTCCTTTCATCTTAACACACAGCAATGAGTGGTTTAAGAGGTGGCAAACAAAGAATATATACACTTAGTAAAGCATGCATTCGGTTCTCCCATACAGTATGTACAGCATATGTTCCATCTCGATGAATCTCCCAGTGGATCTTTGACCACTGCAGTGGATTTTAAAACTGGGTGAATCTCATGAAGAAATTCCTGTGGAAAATTTCACCTTAAAATCAAAGGGAAATTAAGATTACTTTATTATATATTATATAATTTATTATATAATATATTATATTTTGTACAAAGAGAATGAAGCCAGTTTTGAGTACAATTGAGATGTCTAGCATTCCGAGATTTTTTACATTGTGGGAAAAAAAAAGGTCTAAAACTGCAATGAAAATCATCCTTGTTTGATTAAATTTCAAGCTTTGTTATGCTAAAAAACGTTCAGTAGTGTTCAAAAGTTTCGGTTTTTAGTGTCACATGATCCTTAAAAAAATTCTAATATGTTGACTTGTTGCTCAAGAAACATTTATTATTATTATCAATGTTGAAAGCAGTTGTTCTGCCTAATATTTTTTTTTAATAGAAACCTTTAAACCTTTTGTAATGCTATAAATGTCTTTACTGTCGCTTTTGATCAATTTAATGTGTCATTGCTAAATAAAAGTAACAATTTCTTTGAAAAAAAAAAAATTATTTACTTTCCAAAAATTCTTTACTTTCGAATGGAAGCGAAAAAAAAAAAAAAACGTGTATATATATATTATATATACACAGGTTTTTTTTTCGCTTCCATATATATATATATATATATATATATATATATATTTATAATAATGTTATTATCATTTTTTTTAATCTTGTGGTTAAATGTGACTCTCTCAAATAATTCACTATTCACTCAAATAAATCCACAAAAGTTAGGGAGCATGAGCAATAGTGTTTCTGTACAACTGTTTGTATTGAGCAATTTTTCAACTAAAAAAAAAAGGTTAATTTTAGCAGCCATTGGGTATTGGTATTGCTTTTTAGCTGTCAGTGGTGTTATCTAAGTCAAATAAGCTGCACTCTCAAACTGATAGCGTGTCTGAGTTAGAAAATGGTTAAATCAGTCACTGGCTCTGCCATTCTGGTTAGAAGACACATACGCAAGGGATCTGGTCCAGACGCTCACATTCACTCCTCCCCCTTTGTCAACTCCAACTCACTGAAACAAGCTACTTCATAACCTAGTGCCACTGAATCAGAGGGCAACCTTGAAGCATCCAGGAGTCTTTTACCGTGCCAAGAGCAGTGTTGCGGTGTCAGCTCTTAGAGCTGCACTCCTCTCAGATTCATAGACACAAAGTCTCTCGCTCTCCCCTTCAGAATCAGGAGTGAAATAGGAAGTATAAAATGCAGTGAGCCCTATAGAGGAGTGCAGAATATGTTCTGTGTGGTTCTGTTGCTTCATGAGCTGTTTGAGTTCTTCTCCCCTCACTCTCTATTTCTTTCTTTTGTCGCTGGATTGGTATATATATATATATATATATTTATAATTACAAAGACATAATAGAGGACTTTTTGAAGTGGCATGACCAAAACGGTGTCATTTCATATTAACAGCGCATATCACGCTACTGCTGCTGCTTTGAGTAATTTAGTGGTATAAATAAATATCACAAATGTTGCAGGAAAAATATGTTTTTATATATTACACAGCCATTTGGTCATTTTTTTATATAATAGTACAGAATAAAGATATTTATTTAGATTCCAAACATTTTGGTAAAATGGGAAAGAAGAATTTATTTGGATTTTTTTTTTTATGTTTGTTACATTAATTTATGAGTTTGGCATCAGTAAAAAAAAAAAAAAAAAGCTTTTCTCAAATTGTATAACAATGAGCCACATTCAAAGCTGTTGTGAAATAGCTGACATGTACGCACCTGCAACCGCACAATTTGAATTCTTGCACCACATTTTAAACAACCTTGTATTTTTTTTTTTTAATTGCCCCATTTCCGAATTAACGAAGCTGTCTGCACTGGAAACTGGTGTTTTAAATGCAATTCTGCTATTAAAATGGTAGAGCAGAATCTCTATTGTTATATATTTGTGTTTTTTATATTGCTGTACTGCCCAGCCTTCAACAACATTCTTTTTCTTTTCTTTTTTAGCTCAAAGACTGTCTGAGAATGCTAATAATTTGAAAATAGCAATAAAAGTGAAATAGCTGTGAAGTATTGTAAGTCCTGCCATTTTCTAGGTACAATTTTACATTCTGCATTTGGTAAGTGTTTGGTTAGTTAATACTATTATTCAAATGCTTTACAATGACTAAAAGGGAAAATTCATGAGAAAATACTCACCTTCATCTCATTCCAAGCCTGTATGAAATTTTTGTTTGTTTGATATTTTGAACCATGTTGGAAACCAAAAAAAATCTTCTTTTGTGTTCCGCAGATAAAAGAAAGACTTTAAATTTTGGGGGAATTTTCCCTATTCACTAGTCTTACTCCGTAACATGCACAATAGTTTGAACTGAACCAATAGTATTCACTTAATTGGTATTTTCAAATAGATCACATTAGGATGGAGAAAGCCAGCAGCTTCCAAGGGGTTGGACAGCTGTTTCAGAACAAAATTCTTGACCAGGGCCAGTCGCTTGCCACCTGCTAGTACCAACTGCTCTGTGGTACCACTATTCCCAGTGGGAGAGGGGATGATTGGTCCAGGAGGTGGGGCGGCCCTCATTGCTGACTGTCACAAATGCTCGCTTGATATTTGTGCACTAGTTTGAAAAGGTGACCTTTAGACAAGTGCCACTGAATAAGTTGTCGTTTCTGTATTGCACTTCGCATACAGACAAACTTAAGTCCTTCTGGTAGCTTGTCCCAGACCAGCGCTCGGCTGCTGTTTCTTCACGTCAGCTATTTTGGGTCAGGCTGCTTTTGCCAAAGCCGTAGAGCTTTTGAAAATCATTGAGAAGTCTGTTTTCGGCAGACTCACGCAGTAAAAAAATGGGATGTCACGTCTCAGACTGTGGGGAGCATTGGTGGCTCCCGAAACAAAGGATTTAGATTCTAATCTGCCTATTTATCGAGGGAAAGTTCAAGTGGCAGTTTTGCTTAACGTTCCAGTATTTGGATAACTCCGCTATTCGGAAATGTTCTTGGGAAGGAGCCAGGGAAAATGGAATGATAAAGTAATGGAGCAAAGGGGCCACAAGAGCAGCACCGAAGATAAGAGACAAGCTGTCATCCTTAGATGCGCACAAGTGTCTCACAGCGTGACTCTGAAGCTCGGCAGTCTGTGGAGGCTCTGACCTCGCATATGGCCTCGCTCAAACTCTAAAGGGAAAGACTCTATCAGAGAAATGCGCTGGAGACTCATGAGCGATCAGAGCAGAGAGGAAGACTGGAGTCTCTTGTTCCAGTAGTTGACACGTATTTCCCGTTTGAGCTCCGCACAATGCTTTTGATTAGCATCTAACTCTAACACGCTCTATTTGCACGCTCGCCATTACTCGAGAATTGTTAAAAGAGACACTCCCCACCATACTTGATCTGGTCTGCAAAGGCTATTCTGGCTAATTATGAGTCCTTGTTTTCCGCCTCCGACTTGTTTGTTGGTTTTATGTCCTTTAGTAGTTCATTAAAACAAAAAGAGGATTTTTGCTGGCTGTGTTGTAATGGTTGCCACACTCTCATTGAGTGGAGTGAGTTTATTAAAACCGTACCACAGTAAAAAGCATCACATCGTTCAGTAATGGCTTTGCACTCATTGGAACACCAATTACCATGCTGCTGGTATTGATTTCAGTAAGACCCTAATGAGTTCTGGACCGTAAAGTTAATTATTTCCCCAAACATGTGCAATTCATTTAAATTAGTTACTTGGTTAAATGGGTTTTTTGGTCAAATTTAGTCCTCAGGAATATGGTTGTTTAAAAAAAAAAAAATGTAATGTTATTTTCTGATTTGTCTCACTTCTTGTGTAACTTTTCAATTAACACTTACTCCTGCTTGCATATCCAAATTTATGCTTGGTTAATAGTCACTCAAATGTGCATGTGATCATTGGGGATGTAAAAAATGCATAGATGGATCATGACGCCTAACAGTAACTATTAAGTGTGACTATAATAATTCTGAGTGTATTATGTGTTCATCCATAGGACAGTTCTTCACCTAATTTTAGTTGTAAAATTATTGTGAATCTTAAAGGACGAGTTCGGTATTTTACACTTAAAGCCCTGTTTTAAGATCGTTTCTGATGAAATAGAACGGTTAAGATTGAAATTTGGACACATGCTGCTGGCCCGAGAATTTTCGGTTTCTGTGGTTGCACCCCCCCCCCCCCCCCCCCCCCACCTCCACAATGGTTGCATAGGTGCACTGGAACAATCCTTCCTAAAATTAATTTTTGATATGTTTTAGCTTACCTCAAGGGCATCCAAGATGTAGGTGTCTTTGTTTCCGCAGTAGTTTCAATTTTGATATTTTTAGGTCAAACCGTTCTTGTCTGTCAGTCATATAATGCAGGTCTATGGTCACCACCTCAAAGAGCATGCATAGAGAAGTCCAAATTAAACATGATTTAATGACTCGTAAATGTAAGTACACATTGATGGCCTAAGACACGAAACGAGCGGTTTGTGTGAGAAAACGAACAGTATTTATATCATTTTTACCTCTTGTAACCACAGCCACGTCCAAGTGATCTGAGGGCGCGGGCGCTTCAGTCTGCGCAAGCGCCGGAGAGCCCCGGAAGTGACCTCTCGCGCGTGTACGTCATTTATTGTTTACACAGATATTTCGGAACTGTTACCTTTCACTGTGAAGATCTAAACATAGTTAGATATACAGGAAATCCCAATGGAAGACGATTTCGATTTATCAACAGACAACGTCGAATTTTTTTCGCAACCGCGCGAAAGATCATTTCCGGCGCTTGCGCAGACTGAAGCGCCCGCGCCCTCAGATCACTTGGACGTGGCTGTGGTTACAAGAGGTAAAAACTATATAAATACTGTTCGTTTTCTCACACAAACCGCTCGTTTCGTATCTTAGGCCATCAATGTGTACTTACATTTACGAGTCATTAAATCATGTTTAATTTGGACTTCTCTGTGCATGCTCTTTGAGGTGGTGACCATAGACCTGCATTATATGCCTAACAGACAAGAACGGTTTGACCTAAAAATATCAAAAATGAAACTACTGCGGAAACAAAGACACCTTCATCTTGGATGCCCTTGAGGTAAGCTAAAACATATCAAAAATTTATTTCAAAGTGAACTATCCCTTTAAACTTTAGTTTACAAAGACGTGAAACTCTGGGGTCTGGGGTGTTTACTGATGTGCTCACACAAAAATCGCTGCAAAAGATGCTTTCCAACAGGTTTTATCGTAGTTTTTGTCCAAGTCAAGTCAATGGAGAATATATATATATATATATATGTATATGTATTCAATGGAATATATTATTATTTATTAATATTTAGAATTAGCTTTTGTTTTTATACATTTTACAGTTTTCATTTGAGTTTAGTAATTTTATGTACTTTTGTCTTTTTTATTAGTTTTTTTTTTATATTTCTATTTTAACTTTTATTTTTATTTTTATTTCAGTTTTAGTAATTTTAGTACTTGCACTTGTAGTTGCCAAGGCAACAATTCTAATAGTTTTTCATTTAATGCTTAGGCTATATTTTATTTCATTTAATTTCAACTGAAAGTACTGAAATAATTAAATAACTGTTCATTTACTGAAAACAATTTTTAACAGTTTTAATTTCAGTGAACAATATCAACAACACTTAGGGTGAAACAATATATCGTGTCACAATATATCGCAATACAAAAATGCTTAATGAATCTGGTTCCTTTCTGTTCTTTCTTTTTTCATTTTGTCATAAACAACCAGTCTAAGTACAACATCAGAGCTTTAAGTACAACATAACGCAGTAGGTTGGAACTGTATGCATTTGATTCATTAAAAATAAATAATTCGGAGTCATTCATTAACGGAACCGAACGTCACGAACAAACAATTAGGTTATTTAAAAAAAGAATGGAACGGTTCCTAGTGTAATCTACTGTTAGTTTTAGATCGAATGCATTTATTTAGGAAAACATTGTTTACAGCACAAAATCCAGAAGTCAGAGTAATGAAAACACTCTCATAGCACTGTCTTCTGTCCCATCATGTTTCAATTGGAAAGACTCTTAAAACTTGGTCTAGTGCAAACCAGACAGAAATAAATAATTGGAGACTAGTCTGTCTTGTGCTTTTAGCTGTGTATTTTGCTTTAGGGGGGAAAAAATGCTTTGTTTTTCCCTTTATATCATGTTGTGTTATGACAGTTCTTGTGATAGGTCTATGTTTTGGGAACCCTCTGAGAGATAAAGCTCCCTTAGTTTTAGGAATAGGTTTCTCACTAGAAGTTAAACAGTTTTGCTTGAAGGTATTTGTAATGTGGATTCTGTAACAGGATGTATTGAAGCCACTTTGCACACGTCTATTTTCACACCGGTGCACCTGGCAGAAGAGCTCACATTATTCCTTTGTACAGATGGATAATTGCTAAATTAATTCAGGTTAATTATTTTGCTCAAGGTTAAAACATGTTTATCCCTTGCTTTATCTGATCTTTCATTCCTCAGACTATAAGCATTGCTCCCTTGCTTCCTGTCTTAAGTTTCAGCTTGCCTTCAAGGAGGATTGTATTGTCACAATGAAGCTTTGATGCATGTGACCCTAGGCTGGGTTGCAGCATAGTCTCTGGCCTCGGGTGGTGTGCCTGCAGGTTTACAAGGTACCGAACTGCTAACAGTACACTTTAGGTCGAGTGCTTCGTGGTCAAGTATTAGGATTCCTTTTTTCTTTCTTTTTTTTGTTGCTAAATAGTTTCAACTGAGTCTCAGTGTCACAAATTATAGTCAAAACTGAGGGTATCCAACCATCTGTGCATCACCTGAAGTTAATGTTTAATCGAGTGATTCAGGAGGATAATTATCCAAAACACTGAATTAAATTCACTTCTTAATGTCTAAAAATACTCAGATTTAAAGTCTTAGAGTTGCCCAGGCAATGTTGTAACTTTAATCCAATAGTAAAGTAATGTATACGATAGGACCTGAAAACCATATCGGCATTGTGCTCTTTAGAAATGTTCTTAACCCCATAGTGCTTCAGGGGTGATTGTTCCTTCAATTATTGAAGTGTAGACTGATTTGGTTTAAAAAACAAAGTTTCTGCTTATGGAATGGGAGCCTGAAAATGTAATATTTTAAAATGCACAATGGAGAAGTATGTAATGTGTTTAATAGCTACATGCCGGAGTAGTGAAAACGCTTTTGACTTTCATTGACTATTGAAACAAAACATTTCAAGCACTGCTGAATAAAACTGATTTATTAAGCAAATTCAAGCCTTTGTTCTTAAAAAGGTGCCCTGCTGAATAACAGCTGAATCACATTGGTTTCATCCCCAATACAAAACCAGCTTCACAGAGTTAAACAAGTATTAAATTAGAATGTTATCTGGTTTGATAGAACCTGATTTTTTTTTTCACTTGCATGTTTCATTTTATTTCTTTTCACTCACCTCTTAATGAGGAAATGATTTATTCCACGCATTGCTGGTTATGAAAATGATTGCATTGTTTTGTGAAAGAGAGAGTGCTGGTTTTCAAAAGGCTTTTTTCAGTAGCTGTGAATCAATTTTGCTGATTTACATCAAGGCAGCTGCCATTCGTAGCTCTTACCTCATACCCCCCCCCCCCCCCCGCCCCCTTTCTCATCTGCCAAGTCTTTTTGGTTGTAATTGGCCCTATTCATTCATTCCCGTGCCCCCCAACTTGGTTCTGTTGTTCCTGTGGTCCTGCTTTGCATGCTGACATGGCAAATAGTTGATATATTGAATAAATCTTCTTCATCCTGGATGAAAAATATTAGCATTTAGGGAAGAAACGGAGTGAACATAATTGAAATACATCGCTGTGCTGAACGTCTCCTCATTAATCATTTGACAAAGACAAAGAGTCAAAGGACTTCATCTTAAAGGAATCTTCTGGGTTCAATAAGAACTTAGAAATGAACTTAGGAATGAACAGAGTAATGCAATAACTTTAATGCACTGTTTATAGCCACAAGTATAACATAGCCACAATTTCATTGTTTTCTACTGCTTTGCCTACTCTGTTTAACATTGTAGACTTTACCGCTTAAATAATACACATTTCTCTTGAAGAAAATACTACTTTTAGTCAGCAAGGATGGATTACATTGATTAAAAGTGTGACAGCAAAGACATTTACATTTGCTAAATGCTATTTATGGTTTAATTTAAATCATCATATTTCACAATATTACACATTCAGTGCAGCCTTTGTGAGCATAAAACACTTTTTAAAACCCTTCGGAGACTGGTTCCTTTCAGTTCTGTTGTAGGTGCCTTTATATTAATTGTCTTTTTCACTCGTCATGCAACAAATGGTTTAATTTTTTTCATTGGCCATATCTTGGCCAGGACACTCCCGAAAAATACATTTTAATCTCATTGAGTCTTCTTTCCTGGTAAAATAAAGGTTGTAATATCTGGCCATTAGTTTTTCATCACCACATTGATAATTTAATATAGTCATTTCCTGTTATGAAAGATTGGTGCTCAGACACAACTATCTACATGATCATGAGCTACTTTGACCTTTGTGAAAATACTGTATATCATGATCACTGCATGGAATCGTTTGCTTGAAGTCAGAACTGTAATGAAGTTATTCTGTTCAGTTTTGCTATTAGAGATGCAAATAAAGCAACTCATTGTTATTTTATAGCCTGCAGATACATTATTGCATTCACCATCATTGTTTGAACATTGTGAGAGTGAAATTTAACACCTAGCGAATAGATTGTTGGAGAACACACACACTGTGCATAATGCCAGCACGCTTTGCCTCATTGTCTGATTGCAGTCATACTTGCAGATGTACACATACACACATCAGCCTAGCATGTTAACTCTTTCTGAACTCATCCCGAACCTTCCTCCATTGAATCTTAAAAGTGTTCCTCTTGATTGTCACCAGCCTTCCCCAGGTCGCTCTTTAACTGCCAAGCTCGTCATTTCTGACAAGGATAATCTTCTCCTCAGGGATTATGATGCTCTCCCATAGTCATCACTTTTTTCCAGCTTAGCTCATATTAGCCAGCACCCTGTGGCTTAGCAGGTCCAGCTTTGTATCTGAGTTCAAAAGGAACATCGGAGATTTGCTTGACGGTTCAGCAGTAAGTCAGTTAAACCAGCAAACTGATCATCGCAAGCTCCAGCCCTATGGTTCAAAGCCTAGTCAGTAATACGCACCCAACTGTTGCCAGCAGTGTTCCCGTAATACCTTTCTTTAAGAAAATAAACGTCGGGCTGGGCATCGTAATGGCACCCATTACCGCATGGTTCAAAATGACTGCAAGATGAGGGTATGAAAAGCCTCTTATTTGATTCTACTGGTGAGAGATGCTGTGTGCTCTTCACGTGCGCTTCAGTTACAGCTATGGTCACGCAATTTGTGTTTCCTCTTGGATAAAGTGACCTGAATGATTCTGGCAAACATAAATTGTCAAGCTCAACATATCTTACCTTACACAATCAGCACAAAATTGCCCACCTTAATGTATCCCTTTAGCTTTCTTATATTAAAGCTATTATGCAAAATTCACTTTAACATGGTTTTTGAACATAAATGTGTGTCAGCAGTGTGTACACAACCACCCAATAATGGTAAAAATCCACTCACTCCTCTTTTTTGAATCCGCATAAATCATAAGCAGTGTCTCAGTACAAGCCATTTGCAGTTTCTATGCAATGTGATGTCACATTGTACAGGCCCGGCCCACGACTGCTGACGGACGCTGCCCCATTAGCATAGATCCCACCCTGAGTGAACTGTACACAGTCTGCCATGTTTATCTCCTCGCCAACAGAACTATTCCAGAAAGTAATGTAGTCTTATTTAAGCTACTAAAGTTAATTTAATCAAGAGCAGTGAGTGATTTTCTTTTTTTCTTTAGTTGTTTGATTCATTTTAACAGCATAGCAATAGGTACTGTATATATTATGCTGCTTTCACTTTAAAACACAGATGTAATATACACATGCAATTTTTTTTTGCTTGCTGTTTACGTTTACAGACATAACCGACTGTTAATGTGAACTTTGTTTGACATAACATTGTGTGTGTTTGACATAACATTGTGTGTATTTGACAGTTTAAGCACAATAAGATAACTTAGTTTAATACTCAGGGGATGCACTGTCAAGGTGTGTGCGTTTAGAAAACCATAAATCAGAAGTTTAGACTGATATGGCTTCAAAATGCATGCTAATAAACTTTCATGATGAGGAAGAACTGCAATGTCACGTGAGCGTGACTGCGATAGAGATAATCGAACCCAAACAGATGTTTTAGTTTTTGGCAGCGTATCGGAGGCACGAGATGTACAGGCTACGTGGCTATTGTTTACATGGTGATAAACAATATCATGTTTATCACCACAAACCTAGAAGTTTTAGCCTGCTGGTTAGGGCTCAGAGAGAAGCCATGCTTAAGCATTCTTTGCACACTTCGCTGTTTGAGTCTTTTGTGGTGAGTATGTAAAGAATCTGAACTTTTATTTGATTGTCTCTCTCTCCATTTCTCCCACACCCGGGGGCCGGTTTGCTGTATTAGGAACAGGAACGTTATCTCTGTAGTGTTGACAAGGAGCTGATTGCCGTCCTTATTGGTGGCATGGAGCACGTTTGCTGAGTGTAATGGGCGTTATGGGAACCTGATCAGCACAGTAATTGTCTTTGCAACCCGAGGAAATTAAGGTGACCGCATTAAAATACTTTCATTGGCCCAATACTTCCATCTCTGTGGACTTGTGATGCTACAATTCGATCAAATGGCCTTATTTTTTTATCTATGTCGGAAAAAGTATAGCAACAAAACCATTCTGTGCTCTAGATGTCTTTGTTCTTTTGACACTCTGCCAGGCACAACTGCAACATCATGCAGCTCAGCACTAAGGATATTTTCTGCTGTAGTTCAGATTTTTAATTGCCCTGTCAACATATTCACTGGCTCCACAAGATCTTTATCAAAAATTGATGCACCTCTTGATGGAAATGAATGTTGTGATGTTATTTCCATCAAGAGTTGCATCTTTTTTGGTCAAGATCTTGTATTGACAATGCAAGAGTCCAGCACTCTGTAAAGTCTCCTCCAGCACATCCCAAAGACTTTCAATGAATTAAGGTCTGGACTCAGAGGAGCCAATTCATGTGTGAAAATGATTCTTCTTGCTTCCTGCCAACCATTCTTTCACAGTTTGAGCCTGATGAATCTTGACATTGTCATCCTGGAATATGGCCATGATGTGTCTTCCTACATGGTTGTTTAATAAATTAAAAGCTACACACTCTATCAATTAGGGTTAGAAGAATTGTTGTCAAAGATATATAACATGCTAGACGCATAATAATCACATTTGCATTTGCCAATTTAAATCCAAACTGACTTTTTTTGGGGGGCTTGGCAGTGTATGTATACGCGTGTATGTGTATGTGTAGTCTACACAATTTTTTAAAAATATTATAAATACAAAATATTTCTCAGATAATTTAGTATGTTGTTTATGATTGTAAATGGATTATAATATAAGAACTTACTGAGCAGTCAGTAATATCAAATACTCAACATTCACTTGATTTTTCTTGTTCCCTCAGGTTGCTATGGTGTTGATGGTGAAAGTGACTCTATCATGAGCTCGGCCTCAGAGAACTCAACAGAACCGTGGTTCTGTGACGCTTGCAAGAATGGCGTTACACCCAGCTGTGAACTCTGTCCCAGTCAGGACGGCATCTTCAAAGAAACTGATGCGGGGAGGTGCGTTTTAACCGATGCTTCGTCTGATATTACATTTTATCATCATTAGTAGATTAATTAAAGGCACTGCCATCCCCGTCACACCTTTTACTTCTTTAATTGTTGTACATTCGTTGAAAGTTTTGCAGCACTCTCTGAGCAAAGATTCTGCAAAGATGCTAAACAAGTGAAATACTTGAAGAGGGACAGGTTTGTGCTGGATGAGTGAAGGAGAGAAAAGGTGGTGGATTTGGCTAGGAGGGAGGGAGGGAGGGAGGGATAGGGCTAAGAGAGAGAGGGAGAGGAAGAGAGAGGCGTCTGAAGCGTGAAGACTCAAGCCACGTTATCACTGATAGTGCTCCTCAGCCCGCCTGCACCCAAATTTACTACTTCACTAGAGCATGAAAAACACAGCAAATTAAAGTGTGGAGCGTTCGCTCACCAGAGATGGATATCTTTATATTGGACTTCGGATTCTCCTTCCTAAAGTCTGCATTTGAAATTTTGTCACACCAAATGGTCAAGTTAGAGTACATTTGAACCTTCAGCTGAGTATTTTCTCATCTGAAGGGCTTAAGGGTATAGCAGTTATTCAAGGAATAGCCTAGTGAATAGTAGTTCATTAACTAGATGCTGCTTTGTTCTTCTAATAGTGGACATCTGGATCATTACTATCTTGATTTGTTATTCAGCACATGAAGTGAATAAGAACCTGTCATTATACTATGATAATTGTGTAACTTAGATATTACAGATGAAAACTCAACTTTATTTTGTTCTGCTGAAGGTGGGTGCACGTGGTGTGTGCCCTTTATGTTCCAGGTGTCGCATTTGGAGATATTGACAAGCTGAGGCCAGTAACACTCACAGAGATGAACTACTCAAAGTATGGGGCAAAGGCAAGTATCAGAAGTTATTAATGACACACAGCTACAAAAAACAAAGTATAATTTTCTCAAAAATAGGTTATTAATACTGGTAAGCCGATATCAATATTGACCCAAACATTGACTTATGCTGAATTTCTTTCTTATGCTGCAGCAAAATTCATCATACAGTGAAATTATAAATTGTTACACTACTTTTACACTAAAAGTTTGGGGTTGGTAAGATTTTTTTTCTCAATGAAAGATGTCTCTTATGCTCACCAAAGCTGCATTTATTTGATCAAAAATACATTAAAACTGGAAATTTAATTTGTAAAAATATTGTAAAAAAAAAAAAAAAAAAAAAAATATATATATATATATATACACTACCGTTCAAAAGTTTGGGGTCGGTACGATTTTAAATACTTTTAAAAGAATTCTCTTCTGCTAACCATAGCTGCGCTTATTTGATTAAAAATACAACAAAAATCAGTTATAGTATTAAATATTATTCCAGTGTAAATCAGCTGTTTTCTGTGTGAATATATAGTAAAGTGTAATTTATTCCTGTGATCAAAGCTGAATTTTCAGCATCACCAGTGTCAGTGTCTTCAGTGTCAAATGATCCTTCAGAAATCAGTATAATATGAGGATTTGAAGCTCAAGAAACATTTATTATTATTATCAATGTTGAAACAGTTGTTGGTCTGTCAGTTGTACAGTTTTTTTTTTTCTTTGATGAATAGGAAGTTCAAAAGAACAGCATTTGTTTGAAATAGAATCTTTTGTAACATTATAAATGTCTTTACTGTCCTTGATAAATAAAAGTATTGATTTCTTTCCTCCCAAAAATAAAAATAAAATTCTCACTGACCCCAAACATTTGAACGGTAGTGTATATATATATATATATATATATATATATATATATATATATATATATATATATATATATATATATATATATATATATATATATATATATATATATATATATATATTAACAATTTAAAATACATTTTAATTTATTAAATAGAAAACAATTATTTTTTTCCTCCGATGTTAAGTCTGAATTTTCAGTCATTACTAGGGTTGGGTATCGTTTGGGTTTTATCCGATTCCAGTACCTACTCGGTATTTTTTAAACGGTTCCGGTGCTTAAACGGTTCTTAAATCGGTACTTAAGAAAATGAAACCGCACACACTTTATCAAAAAATAATACCCTTTAATTTACAGGGCCAAACTGGACACAATATTAACTTAAATCTTTAAACAATATAAATACAAGTAACATATGGTAATAATAAAACCAATATAAAATAAAAATTCATATTTACATAATATCAAATGAAACAAAATTGTATCAAACAATGTAATAATACTGGAGATTAATAGAGATTACTAGAAGGCAGAGCTGCCAACTCTCACGCATTGACCGTGAGACTCACGCAAATGACCCTTTTCACACAGAGAAATCGCGGACAAAGAGGACACTGACAGACAAGACAGAGAAGGTTACTTTTGATATGGAACAAATCCACAGCTGTCAGATTCTGTCAATATTTTTACGAGATTCACACAATAAATAACGTTTTGGCTCTTTGAAATGTGACAGATCGCTGTAGCGCGTCAGTTCAAACGGCACGTGATACAGCCTACAAATCCACTGCTTCTTCTTAGCTACGCAGCGTTGAGTGAACCTATGAAAGAGAACATCTCTGGTTGGTGTAACATATCTCTCAATAGGGAACGGGACGCTGCCAAGCTCCTCGCGCTGCCGACCAACTTCCTTTTTCGGCAGAAAAATCTGAGGAGCAGATGGCGCGCGCGCGCCAACATAGTATGACGACGTAAGTGCGTCGATGCGGCGCCCGCGCCATCAGCCAATGTATTGGCTTGATTCTATATGGGATTCAGACTATCGGCACACCCAGAGTTCGTTCTGACACGTAATTTTACACGTGAAATGCAGCCAAACCTTGCGAGAAAGAGCGCGCATGCGAGACAGAAGAAACTGTGCTCCAAACTGTGTAGCACACGCACGGCGGAGAGAGAGAGAGAGAGAGAGAGCGAGAGACCTTGTGTGTGTGTGTGTGTGTGTGTGTGTGTGTGTGTGTGTGCGTGTGTGCCTAATGAAGTTAGGCACCGAAATCAGGCACCGAAATTTTCGTTCTTATTCGGTCCGGTTACTACCGTTTACGTCGGAACCGGTTCCCTATTGGCACCGAGTTTCGGTACCCAACCCTGGTCATTACTCCAGTCTAATGATCCTTCAGAAATCATTCTAATATGCAGGTTTGCTGCTCAAGAATCATTTCTGATTATTATCAATGTTGAAAAGGTATATATATATATATATATATATACACTCACCGGCCACTTTATTAGGTACACCTGTCCAACTGCTCGTTAACACTTAATTTCTAAGCAGCCAATCACATGGCGGCAACTCAGTGCATTTAGGCATGTAGATATGGTCAAGACAATCTCCTGCAGTTCAAACCGAGCATCAGTATGGGGAAGAAAGTTGATTTGAGTGACTTTGAACGTGGCATGATTGTTGGTGCCAGAAGGGCTGGTCTGAGTATTTCAGAAACTGCTAATCTACTGGGATTTTCACGCACAACCATCTCTAGGGTTTACAGAGAATGGTCCGAAAAAGAAAAAACATCCAGTGAGCGGCAGTTCTGTGGGCGGAAATGCCTTGTTGATGCCAGAGGTCAGAGGAGAATGGCCAGACTGGTTCGAGCTGATAGAAGGGCAACAGTGACTGAAATAACCACTCGTTACAACCGAGGTATGCAGCAAAGCATTTGTGAAGCCACAACACGCACAACCTTGAGGCGGATGGGCTACAACAGCAGAAGACTCCACCGGGTACCACTCATCTCCACTACAAATAGGAAAAAGAGGCTACAATTTGCAAGAGCTCACCAAAATTGAACAGTTGAAGACTGGAAAAATGTTGCCTGGTCTGATGAGTCTCGATTTCTGTTGAGACATTCAGATGTTAGAGTCAGAATTTGGCGTAAACAGAATGAGAACATGGAACCATCATGCCTTGTTACCACTGTGCAGGCTGGTGGTGGTGGTGTAATGGTGTGGGGGATGTTTTCCTGGCACACTTTAGGCCCCTTAGTGCCAATTGGGCATCGTTTAAATGCCACGGCCTACCTGAGCATTGTTTCTGACCATGTCCATCCCTTTATGGCCACCATGTACCCATCCTCTGATGGCTACTTCCACCATGTCACAAAGCTCTAATCATCTCAAATTGGTTTCTTGAACATGACAATGAGTTCACTGTACTAAAATGGCCTCCACAGTCACCAGATCTCAACCCAATAGAGCATCTTTGGGATGTGGTGGAACGGGAGATTCGCATCATGGATGTGCAGCCGACAAATCTGCGGCAACTGTGTGATGCCGTCATGTCAATATGGACCAAACTCCATGGAAATTTCTGAACAAATAGCCTTTTCCCAGAGTGCTGTATCAAGGCACCTCAGTGGGAAGTCTGTGGGAAGGAAAAAGTGTGGCAAAAAACGCTGCACAACGAGAAGAGGTGACCGGACCCTGAGGAAGATTGTGGAGAAGGACCGATTCCAGAGCTTGGGGGACCTGCGGAAGCAGTGGACTGAGTCTGGAGTAGAAACATCCAGAGCGACCGTGCACAGGCGTGTGCAGGAAATGGGCTACAGGTGCCGCATTCCCCAGGTCAAGCCACTTTTGAACCAGAAACAGCGGCAGAAGCGCCTGACCTGCCTGACCTGGGCTACAGAGAAGCAGCACTGGACTGTTGCTCAGTTTTGCATGTCATTCGGAAATCAAGGTGCCAGAGTCTGGAGGAAGACTGGGGAGAAGGAAATGCCAAAATGCCTGAAGTCCAGTGTCAAGTACCCACAGTCAATGATGGTCTGGGGTGCCATGTCAGCTGCTGGTGTTGGTGCACTGTGTTTTATCAAGGGCAGGGTCAATGCAGCTAGCTATCAGGAGATTTTAGAGCACTTCATGCTTCCATCTGCTGAAAAGCTTTATGGAGATGAAGATTTCATTTTTCAGCACGACCTGGCACCTGCTCACAGTGCCAAAACCACTGGTAAATGGTTTACTGACCATGGTATTACTGTGCTCAATTAACCTGCCAACTCTCCTGACCTGAACCCCATAGAGAATCTGTGGGATATTGTGAAGAGAAAGTTGAGAGACGCAAGACCCAACACTCTGGATGAGCTTAAGGCCGCTATCGAAGCATCCTGGGCCTCCATAACACCTCAGCAGTGCCACAGGCTGATTGCCTCCATGCCATGCCGCATTGAAGCAGTCATTTCTGCAAAAGGATTCCCGACCAAGTATTGACTATTGACTGCATAACTGAACATAAATATTTGAAGGTTGACTTTTTTTTTTGGTATTAAAAACACTTATTTTATTGGTCGGATGAAATATGCTAATTTTTTTAGACAGGAATTTTGGGTTTTCATGAGCTGTATGCCAAAATCATCAGTATTAAAACAATAAAAGACCTGAAATATTTCAGTTGGCGAACTTGCTGTGCAATGAATCTAAAATATATAAAAAGTTTAATTTTGATCATTACATTATGGAAAATAATGAACTTTATCACAATATGCAAATTTTTTGAGAAGGACCTGTATAAACAAACCTTTTTTTAGATGCGATTAATCGATTTGACCAGAAACAACAAAAATTACATTTTCTGATGAATTATGTGAAATGCTGACTTTCTTCTTTGAGCAAAGGGCGTCTTTCATTTCCCTCCCAAGAATTTCTGTCGACTGTAGACATTTTGACATTTACTCTATCTGACATTATTTTATGTGTCAGTAAGTCAGAAGAGGTTCCTTTTACTGGGAAGCAAATTACTTTAGAAGCACTTGAACGGCTTTCTTTAATGGTTTGTGCTGTACATGTGAAAAGAAATTACTCCAAGAGAAAGGCTATTATTATTTTAATTTTGAACTCCAGTAATTGGAGAAAGTCAAATGGGCTTTTAGAGACTCGTTGACCACTTTATCTTAAATATCGAACTATACAGTAAATGAATGTGGGATTGTTATAATGGTGTTTAAAGATTTTCTTTTTACACAATCAGCTAGCGGTTTACCTTTCTTGACTTTGCAAAAACAGAAATAATCCCAAGTCATTAGTATGAAAGTAATAAGACCTAAAGTCAGCAAATGCTAGAAAGTTTTTTAATGCCGTGTTTTTCAAGTATGTCATAGTTTTCTGCCATTTGCTGGTGTCACAACGGCCTGTTTGGGTTAATGGTTTGCAGGAGTGCAGTTTGTGTGAGGACGCACGCTTTGCTCGCACAGGCGTTTGCATCAGCTGTGATGCTGGAATGTGCCGCTCATTCTTCCATGTTACGTGTGCTCAACGGGAAGGGCTACTGTCTGAAGCTGCTGCAGAAGAGGTTAGTGTGTTATGTGGTCATCCTCTTTAATCTGCATTTAATTGATGTTTATTTTCTACAACTTTCCCTCTGTCGCAGTCTTGTGATGACAGCTTTGTAATGTGTTGTTGCTTCTCCTGTCTGTGTTTTTTAACTCTCCTGCCTGTCAACCTCTTGTAATCAGGCTTGTAAACAAACTTTTTCAGGCTTTTCCTTTTCTTTTCTTTTCTTTTTTTCTCACAAAAAAAAAATATTCTGCTTGTCCTCAAATCCATTTTAAAAGCAAATAATGAATTTTTACTTTTCACCCACATTTATTTCAAAACCTGTTGGGCTGACTGACTTCTGTGGAACACAAAGATATCCTGGCCACTCTTTTTACTGTAATGAAAGTGGATGATGACTGGGTAACAAAGCTCTAAAAGGACAAAAAGCACCATGAAAATATCTTAAAAGTAGTCCATGTAAAGGCCCTATTTTTCCAACCCTTTTGAAGCCATTTGATTGCTCAATTATGTAGCAGATTCATGATCAAATCGTTCTTTTGAGCATGATCTTTTCAGTGAAATGAATGATTAATTCATGAATCTGACTGATTCGGTTCTCAAGTTTGACTCGATTAGCAGTGGTTAATAGAGGTTACTGGAGAGGAATATTATCAGTGAATAACTTAAATGCCAGGTTGTCACACAAAACTGAATGGTTTCAAAAATGTGAAATATACCATACAAATCAAGGAATATTATTATTATTATTTTGATGGTTTTGTATACTTTTCGTAGCTTGAAAGCTCTAGTTACCAATTCATAATCATACGGGGTAAAAAAAAAAAGAGCAATAAATTCCTTCTCTTTTATTACACGGAACAAAGTCATACGTAATTGTGTAAACTTTAGATGGACTATCGCTTATTCTCTAGATTCTGATTCTCTGTGAACACACGTATTACACATGCATGTTTGAACTTCAAATGCAAGCGTTTATCAAATGGATACACATAAGCATAGGAAGAGGGCTCAGACCACAAGGCCAGCCAGTCGAACAAATTCCCAGCCCAGGCCATGGTCACAGACCATCAGCCTCGTGGCTCAAATATTCAGTCCATATTGGAGAAGCACATGATGGTGGCGTTCAGTGCAGATAAACACTGGCGAAAAGTGCCTACTCACTGCAATCCACTTAATCCAGTCAGCTGTGCAAAGGGCCTCATATCAACAGGTGAGTGGGCTGATAGCATCCAGCGAGACACCTTAAGCCTAAACGATTCTGTGGTTGACAGGAAATGGCTGTGCTTCCATCTGCCCTCGAGGGAGGGGTTGAAATGCGATGCGTGTGACTAGGAGACGTAACCAGGGAGGATAAACTTGCTGCTAACGTCTCCGCTGCAGAGATTTGAAACTGCTGAAACGGGTTGACATTGTTCTAGGGCTCCCTCCTTTTCTGAAAAAGGCTGTTTCTGAGAAAGGCAGCGTTTCCATTCCTGGAAAAATCCTGCCAGCCTTACATCAGTCATTGTCTTGCCCCTGGGCTTCAGCTCCCACAATCTCTGCAAAATGTACTTGTTCTTTAAAAGAGAGGGGAATTTTTACAGGCCTTTTGTGACCAGCTATTTATCACGGCTATCAGAGAATGCACAGACACTGATGGTCTATAAAAAAGTGGTGTGCTGGGCAGCATTATGCGTCAGCCTGTAATTCAGAAGACACTACAATTTCCTCCATTTTCAAATTGTACGTTAAAATGATCAGGTGTGCGAGCACACAAGCACTCAAAATAAAACCTGCAGCAATTGTCTAAGTTAACAATAATGAGGTATTTGAGATGATGATAAATCTTAAAATAACCTGAATGGAATAGCTCAGATTGTGTTCTCAAAGACATAAACCCTTCCCTCAACTTCCTCCAAGTCGTGTGCATTTTAAGAAGTAGATTAAACTCTGTTTTGCACCACAGCCGAGGCGTCACTCTAGACATCAGCAGATTATTTTATAATACTCTGACTTTGACATCTGCATTTGTTTTAATCAATCGTCAGTAAAATGACAATTGAGGGCTGGTCAAGTTGCGGACAATGTACAACATAGGCGGGCATTATGCAAATGTCTTTTCTAGTGACGTAGAACCTATTCTTTTTTTTGGGAGAAAATAACTTTATTTATCGTGCACTTTCGACTTTACAACTTTGCAGACCTTTTACATACACAAAGGGGCACTTTAAACAAAAATACAATACTAATAATACCATATTATTTTACATCAACCAGGTTAGAGTGAATAAGCTAAAGTTCAGACAATGTTCCATCGTCCCTCCTAGGCTAAAATTATTGTTATTAAGTAACAATAATACGATGAACAAGTACCACATTAATGATTATTTAATTTATTCGCAACGTGCGCTACCATTCAAAAGTTTGGAGAGATTTGTTCATGTTTTCTAAGATTATGCTCACCAAGGCTGCAAAAACAGTAATGTGAGATATTATTAAAATGTAAAATAACTGTTTTCTTTTTTTAAAATGTAATTTATTCCTGTGAAGGTAAAACTGGATTTTCAGCAGCCATTACTCTAGTCTTCAGTGTCACATGATCCTTCATAAATCATTCTAATATGCAGATTTTTGGGCTCTACTTAATATAATTGTGCAGGCCGTTATCCATTTTTTCAGGATTATTTTATGAATAGAAAGTTCAGTAGAACAGCATTGATTTGTAATGGAAATATTATCTTATTTTATAACGTTACACATTTTTTACTGTCACTTTTGATTCATTTAATGCATCCTTGCTATAAAAATGTATTCCTCAAACGATACACTCAAAACTCAAAACTTTTGAACTGTAGGGTATGCATCATACAGTATGAAAATGCATTAATATGATATTACACGGATTATATTATACGCCAGGCTTACCACGCAAAACTTTCACACAATAAAGGGCCAAACACCTGGTCTCTTCATGCTTTTCTGAAAAAAAAACAGGTGTAAATGCCTTACGATTTAAATCCGATCACTCAAAGCACTTCAGGAGGAGGTTTGAAATGTGTTCCAAACGAAACTGGACTAGTGATAATGCATCCGGTTGCTGAAGCCACATATGCAAATTTTTATTCCTCCCAAAATTGTAAAAAAAAATTAAACGTGTGAGAATGTGTTATAGGCTACCGGAACACGCATCGCATTCACCACACATATGGCCTGTTGCATATGAATTGCCGAGTAGCTCTTCAGCAAGCCGACATGCAAACTAATTAAACTGAAATTCTGCATCAGATCCTGAAGCTTAACACTCAGTCATCTTCATTACAAGTAGTGAAACTAAATTATCGTACCATTGGTTATGCTGCTCTCCCTCTTATTGCGGCCTTTGAATTTTTTTTAATTAGCTGATAAATAAAATACAGTGCATATCTGTTCCTTTCGTCAATGTGGACTTGAAGATCGGATTTATATCACTTTTGCGGAGACACATTTTTGTGGCCGAGTGTAAATGGAACAGTTTTAACAAATCAGATAACTATCCGGTCAGTAAAAATGCATGAAGCGACCAGGTGTTAAACAGCCCCAAAATTTTGCGTCGTCTTGTTTTACAGTGGCTGTGTATACACATCATCCAATCAGAATCTCGAATAACCTGGATACAGTGATTAACTGTCACTCAAGCGTATCAGACGTTCCATAATCTTATCGACACACAAACATGGCTGCTACATGCGTTTTTGTTTTCAGAATTATTAATGAGAAGTTGTCATTCATCACTGACTTTTCTTTTTTCTTGTTTTATCAAGTTATGGTTCAAGCTTTAAGCTCTCTTGGGTCTGTATCTACACTAGTCATGATCCATTTTCACCCACAGGACATTGCAGATCCATTCTTTGCATACTGCAAGCAGCACGCAGACCGCTTTGACAGGAAATGGAAAAGGAAGAACTACCTGGCCCTGCAGTCCTATTGCAAAGTGTCTTTGCAGGAAAGAGAGAAGCAACTCACACCTGAAGCTCAGGTCAGATTTACCGCTCAGGTCAGATTTACCATCTGGACACGTTCTTCCACACGTGAGACAGTCTAGTGAATGATCAATCATCATTTATTTTTGAATGTCCATGATTTCCTGACCTCTAGGCTCGAATAACCACTCGGCTCCAGCAGTACAGAGCGAAAGCAGAGCTGTCTCGAAACACTCGACCGCAGGCGTGGGTGCCCCGAGAGAAGCTTCCCCGACCGCTCACTTCTAGTGCATCAGCCATTCGTAAGCTGATGCGTAAAGCCGAGCTCATGGGTATCAGCACAGACATCTTCCCCGTGGACACATCTGATACCAGCGCAAGCGTAGATGGACGGCGTAAACATAAGCAGCCTGCCCTCACGGCAGACTTTGTTAACTACTACCTAGGTAAGTGGTTTTGGTTTCTCATTTGCTAATTCAAATAATAAAAGTCCTCCTGTAGTCAATAATTTCATCCCTTTATAACTCATGTTTGATCATCAAAATGACAATTTTAAACAAAAATTCTTCATGCATTAAAATAGCTTAAATGTAACTACACCCTTGCCTCATTTAGTATACGTGGTTCTATGAATATGCAAATTAGCCCCGCCTCCACTCACTCGCACCAGTTCAGAGATCCACTCGTTGACGACCACACGTTGAACTGATTGGTTACAAGGTAGTTTGTGACGTCAGAAACACTAGCGATTTTAAAACGCATTTTTAAGACTGTCTTTGGTTCACTGCAGTTTTAAGGAGAAAATACTCAGCAATGGTGTTGACTTATGAATTTGCACATGGTTTGTCTTAAAGGGGTCATGAACTGGCTTTTTAAATTGTTTTATATTGTTGTCTGAGGTCAACGTATGACGTTCGCTTGGTTTTTACATTCAAAAACATCCAAATGAATAAGTAATAGGCTATTTTCTACCCTAGTTTTGAGCCTAGCTCAAAAACGCTCGGTTTTTATGGGCGTCTCGCATTGAAGACTCGCATTGAAGTAAACGCCCACTGCTGTGAGTGGATAACAGTTTTGCATATTATAATGAGTTTCGTGTAATGCGCGAATCGGTGGGCGGGGCTAAACCGGCCGTGTTGAAGTAGGCGTGGATCTTCTTCTGCGGGGGTGGTGTTTTATCCTCTTTGTCGTCATAGTTCCCCACTTTGAAAAACGAGTCGTTTGCTGAGCCTGGTGTCAATAAAAGCTTTTATTGGACTAACAAGGACGTTTTCAGTTCTGAAACTTACAGGATATTCTTATAATTTGATGACCTCTTAGATGTCAAAAGCTCAAGGAAAATTTGATTTCTCAGTTCATCACCCCTTTAAATCATATTAAAAACACCACATAGACATATAAAAAACATTTAAAAGCTTGATTTTCACCACTTTAAGTGGAAATAACTCATCAGGCCTATGATCTATTTTGTTATCTGCTTTTTTCTTTTTAATGGATAGAACAAGCATTGATGCGTTTGTAGCATGTAGCTTACTGTCCCTAACACACTTGAATATGTCTGCAGAACCGTAGGCGGTATCAGACAGTGAGCGCTAGACATGCATCCCGCTCTGTAGCCTTGTAGCTAGGCACTTGCCCTCCAAATGAGTGATGTTAAGAGCAGATGTGTGGAGTAACCTTGGGCACACACTCCATTAGGTTCCAGCAGGAGGCCTATCCTCTATCAGTGCACTTTCTCTCCCTCTTTTTCTCCCAACGTTCCTCTTTTTTTCATGCTTTCTCCCTCAATCTTCTTTTGATATACTTTTTCCTGTACTCTGATAGCAATCTCAGTATCGATTTGTTTGTCTTTTGGTATTCAGAGCGGAACATGAGGATGATTCAGATCCAGGACAACATCGTGGAACAGAAGAACCTCAAAGACAAGCTGGAGAGTGAGCAGGAGAAGCTGCACATGGAGTACGATAAGGTCTGCCTATTGTTGACACTCCAGGCTCTCGCTAGCATCTGTTTTGTACATTAGCGCTTGTCCGTAGCACATTTGTTTTGGCTATTGGTGCTTAAGAAGAGGCATGCACACCAGGAAATAATGACGCACCGCTGGAATATTATCCCAAGAGCGTAGCTCCTGAACAGCTACTAAATAATGCCAATTATGCTTCAGTCTTTCAATTTACTATGCAACTGTGAAATCTCATTTTAAGCTACTTTATTCCAGACCAACTGCAGAGAGAAATAAAAAAGCTGATCCTGCAAAAATCCTGAATAACACAAGGTTATGTTTGTTAACAGAAAATTAGATGACAAAAACTGGCAGTGAATAACACTTTTGTTAACTAAAATAAAAATTTGGCAAAAGACTGATTACTCTAAAGCTCTAAAAGAAAAACGAACAAGAGCCATTTTAATAGTTGTTGTTAGTTTAATGTAGTTTTGTAAAACAAAATCCAAACAAAATAAAAATAAAAACTCGTGAAATTTTCAAAACCCCTGGTATGGTATAACAGCAGCTAATGTTCTGTGCTGCTTTATTTATTTGCCACCGACCCTCAATCCTTGTGAACGTGATCTCTTGAAGCAGATTTGGGTAGATTTTTGTGTTTTCTCATCTGTCCCAATAAGGAGTAGAATGAAAGCGAGAAGTTGGAGTTAATGTGGCGTCTAGTCTTTCTGTGCCACATGTATTAAGCGGTATTAATGGAGTGTGTGTTGTTAATTATGGCACTCAACATGCATTAGCACGATGTTGGCCTTGGAGAGAGATCCTGAGGAAATCAACATCTGTGGAAAGCTGACTGCTTATTCACAAAAGTTGTCTAAAGCAGTGGTCTGAGTCATCTTAAAATTGTGTCTAATAATCCTGAATTATATAGTATGTTACATAGTTTTTTTGCTTTTAGTTTGATTGTTGGGTTTGACATTTTTAAAATTGTATAATTGCAAACCATCACCAACAAGAGAATTTTATTGTTAGCGTATGGTGTTTATTATCACTGTATATTGATGACTTCAAGATTTATTATGGTAACAGGTATGAGTAATTTTTTTATATAAAAGTAATGGTATTATTTGTGCTGAATATTCAAAAAAAAAAAAAACATAACCATGTGTTGGTTTTTCTTCTTCTTGGAACTGGAAATGGATGCATTTCTTTATTCTGTGGAACACAACATGTTTTTAAAAATGTTTGGACCCCAGTCTTCTTTAAAATATCTTTGACAGAAAAAAATAAATGATGACAGAATGTTCATTTTAGAGTGAAATGGTGCCCAAAGACATGACTTTAGACTTTAAACTTTAAACTTTAGCCGCTTTTCCACCAAAAAGCGGTTCTAAGAACATGGAACGGTTCCGATTATATTTCCTCTTGAGCTTGGTTCGGACCAGCACGGTTACAAACCGCCCTCGGTCCGGAATACTCAGCACAGTGTGTAGAGTGCGTGTAGTGACATCGCCACTTACGATTGGTCAGTTGTCTGTTGCCTGCCTACTAGTTTCTCTGTAGCTGGCCAAGCATGCTATTTGATTGATGTTAATAATCAAGTTAATAATACAATTAAAAGAAATATCTGATCGTCCTCCATAACACGGCTGCTATTTACATCTCAAAGTGCTCCGTTATCAGCCCGACAGTAGAACATGTAACTGGCTGGGCTGGGCCGGATCGGTACAGAATGAAACGGTTATGCTATGAGAATGGTTTGGCTCGGCGGTGGAAAAACAGCTATTGTTATTAATTGATTTTTTGTAAAAAAACAAATCAATGAATGATATTTAACTATATAAATAGTTGCATTATTATGTTTTGGACCCCGCTGAGCCATCAGTATTAATCTGGAGTGTGTGTTGGAGAGGAGACGGTTTTAAATGTTAGCTCAAGCTTCCCCACGTGGAGCCTCATCTTCACAGACAGCGGAGATAAGGGTGGCTCTCTTTAGTTTCGTTTCACATACCCATAATAACTTCACCTCTCCACTGTTTCCTCTCATCATCGTCTTTATCAAACGCCTGCCTGACGCTTATCTACTGTCTGGAGCTGAGAGTGGCCCCTACACGGCGAAATGCCACAGCGGTGCGTGTGTGTGCGAGAAAGAGAAATGTAGACGCAGGAAGTGTAATGGAATATTTCATGGTGTGCTGGGCTCTGAATCTGTTAAAAGTAGAAAATGTTTTTTTTTTGTGTGTGTGTGAGGGTGTTTTGATGTGTAGCGTTTGTTGCTTGCCTGGAATCAGCCTGTTTTTTTTTGTAACGCACTAAAAGCGTATTTGTGTATTAGTCATTCAGATGTCCACAGGTTTGTGTACGCCTTTGGATTTGTATACGTTAGTCCATCCGTGCGTGTGTGTGTGTGTGTGTGTGCGCTAACAGACAGAGCTGCCCAACTTGTCCTTGTCTTATCTTATCTCCCGCCTTGCCGCGGTTTTATCTGCCACAGCTGTGCGAGTCTCTGGAGGACCTGCAGAATGTCAATGGCCAGCTGAGGGCCGAGGGCCAAGCCATATGGAGCATGATGGGGGGGATCCTTGGACAGGTACGGCTTACCTTCAACCGTCTCATTCTTTCTCTCCCCTGTCCATCTTCATTCAGTCTCTCTCCGCCCCATCCCATCCTTGATCCAGCTGTACACCTCATCTATCACAGCTCCAGTGAGCTTACATCCCGCCCCGATACAAACTGCTTGCTTCAAGTGCTCTGATCAGGATGGGATGCTTTAAAGGGACCATATTTTACACTGTCTTTTTTTTTTTTTTTACATCTACCATTTTTAATGTTATTCAAGATGTCTTACATCATTCAAAATATTTTTTTTTTAGTTTTCCATAACCATTTTCCACATTGATGAACATTTGAGTCTCCTCAAAAGACTAACAAATATAAGCTTTTTATTTTTTTTACCTTTATGGTCTCAATTTCATAAAACTGTTTACATGTTGACACCTAAAAATAATAATAAAATATTTATATCTTTGTCACAAAATTGGTTTTAAAAGGTCTTAATGAACATTTCTTTCCCTTAAAGGGTTAGTTCACCCAAAAATGAAAATTATCCCATAATTTTCTCGCCCTCGAGCCATCCTAGGTGTGTATGACTTTCTTCTTTCAGCCAAACACAATTGGAGTTATATTAAAAAATATCCTGGCTCTTCCAAGCTTTATAATGGGAGTGAGTACACCGGAGTGTTTGAAGCCAAAAAAAAGCGCATCCATCCATCACCTGGAGCCGTATGGAGTACTTTCATGGTTAATAAAGGTCTTCTGAAGCAATGCATTTTTGTAAGAAAAAGATCCATATTTATAACTTTATAAACGTTAAAAATAAATAACTGGCTTTCGGTCCGTACGTGAGTCTAGTTCCGGCGGAAGAATGACCTCTGACCCGACGCATGATGTATTGACGAACGCGGAAGCACAGAGATGGATAGAGCAAAACAAAACAGCGGTTATGAATTAGAAGTCTCTTTTTAAAGAGAAATGTCGTAGGATTTCGAATAAGAGAAGAGGAGCTTTGATTTTGTTGCCCAGCCCTGTTTGTTTGAATCGCGAGAGGCGTCTACTCTCTCCTAAGCTTATGCTACTCCTATATCTTACGTCATACGTCAGGTCAGAGGTCATTCTTCTGCCGGAACTAGACTCTCTTACGGCTGTTACCGGAAGCTAGTGATTATAGTTTATAAAGTTATAAATATGGATATTTTTCTCACAAAAAGGTCTTTCTTAAAGGATTAGTTCACTTTTAAAAAAACTTTTGCTGATAATTTACTCACCCCCATGTCATCCAAGATGTCCATGTCTTTCTTTCTTCAGTCGAAAAGAAACTAATGTTTTTGATGAAAACATTCAAGGATTTTTCTCCATATAATGGACTTCAATGGTAGCCAAACGGTTCAAGGTCTAAATGACCGTTTCAGTGCGGCTTTAAACGATACCAGACGATGAATAAGGGTCTTATCTAGAGAAACGATCGGTCATTTAAAAAATAAATAAAAAAGTTAAAGTGTTATAGGCACAAATGCTCGCCTTGCGAACTCTCCTGTTCGAACTCGTTCATCAAAATGAACAAATCTTTTTTCGAGTCAATGACTCGAAAAAGATTTGTTCATTTTGATGAACGAGTCAATGACTCGAAAAAAGATTCGTTCATTTTGATGAACGAGTTCGAACAGGAGAGTTCGCAAGGCGAGCATTTGTGCCTATAACAATTTAACTTTTTTATTTATTTTTGAAATGACAGATCGTTTCTCTAGATAAGACCCTTATTCATCGTCTGGTATCGTTTAAAGCCCTTTGAAGCTGAACTAAAACGGTCATTTAGACCTTGAACCGTTTGGCTACCATTGGAGTCCATTAGATGGAGAAAAACCCTGGAATGTTTTCATCAAAAACATAAATTTCTTTTCGACTGAAGAAACAAAGACATGGACATCTTGGATGACATGGGGGTGAGTAAATTATCAGCAAAAGTTTTTTAAAAAGTGAACTAATCCTTTAATCCCCTGGAGCCGTATGGTTTACTTTTATGATGGATGGATGAGCTTTTTTGGGCTTCAAAATGTAGGATACCAACTCCCATTATAAATCTAGGAAGAGCCAGGATATGTTTTAATGTAACTCAGATTGTGGTTGGCTTAAAGAAGAAAGTCATATACACCTAGGATGGCTTGAGGGTGAATAAATTATGGGATAATTTTCATTTTTGGGTGAACTAACCCTTTAACAGCCATCCTGAAACAACCTCAGTAATTTTCTCACTTGAACTACTGTAATAGTGCACACAAAGCATAATTTTTATTGCAGCTTAGTTTCCATAAACGGATATTAATGGCTGTAAATTTTAACATTATATGTCTGCATGGTGAATCACACTCTTTTTTTGAAAGCTTTATTGTGCATTACTGCTTATTAACTTCAAGTTAATAAAATGTGTAAGTAAATTGAGTCAACATCTCTTTGGCTCATGGACATCTTACTCAGTTTTGGTCTATAATGCAGACACTTTGGGTGCTCCGACGCAAAACGTGGATCTAGCAGTTGGAGCGTATTGTTGGCAGAATTCGTCTTTGACTTCACAGTGAAAAGAGTGTAAAGAGAACAGAAATCTTCTCCTTGGATTTTTTTGCACCTGGGTAATGAGCTGTGATTGAAAGAAATCTAGATTGTAGGCAGCACCCCACTGGGTAGACAGCGTTGAGGTAATTCTCTTCGCTGTAATGGGCCTCCTGTTTGCGAAATTCTTTCATTTGCGCTAACTGATTGACCTGTCATTGGCCATGCACTCAGCCCTGACTCTGTAGCTAAAAGCCGCCAACCTCTCCCCTGCTCACTATGGAAACCACATCACCAAGGTGCGTCGCCATGGGTGACGGTCACTTAATGAGTGCGAAAATGTGAAGGTCTGAAATGTTCCGTAGATCTCTCTTTTTGTCTAAATAACAGTCTGTACTATGAATGCCATTTAGCAGGATATGCCCTGTAACAAAAATGTCACTAGCAACAGCAATCGTGAAAGGAGTTGTAAGGATTCTGGGTTTTGAAATGTTCGTAAAGTTTGTCGGAAAAGTTCAGCCTCTTTGTTGGAGCTAAACATTGCTCAATTTCATGCAGTGTGTATGTGGAGAATTAGCGTAGACTAGGCTACAGGGCCACACACAGAGTGAGAGGTTGTCAAAAAGGAGGTATTGCCAGTCCCTCTGTGTTTTGTCTGCATTTTAATCACTATGATACAAACAGAAAGAATGAATTTGATGAGATTGCCTCCCCAGAATGAATATGAAAGTCCACTCTTTCCCTCGATATCCTAAAACCGCAACAATCAGAACCGCAGCTTGCGTCGTTATCTCACTTCTGATACAACGACAAAACATTTAAAAGGTGCCCATTTGCATGCACCCATGCGCACTTGTTTAAAACTTAATTTGCGTTGAATAACTGGTTACCCGGCTTAGAGAGTGTGTAAGATGGTTAATTAAAAGGATCTCTTAAAATGTCCTCTCGGCAGATAAATGCTGCAATAATGGAGCGAGGAGGTAGAAGGAGGCGAGGAGAGCCGAGTGGTCTGGAAAAGAGTGAGCCAGTGAATCTGCAATGATGGTCATAAATCACATAATTAGAAAACGCACGGCGCTTAAGTAGCAACATCAGTCAAGGCGCCCCGCTCCTTTGTGTCATCTATCTACTACATTTTCGTTCCCTATCAGTCATTGGTGTCTGCACATAACCCTCAAATTATTGATGTTCTCAGGAGAGCGTCTCATCTCTCGTGCCACCTTGGGTGAGGGAGAACTCACACACTGGTGCTCTTTGAAAGGGGACATGAATGTGTCTTCGGTAGCTTATCACCATCGCAAACTTGGTCTATTTGCACCAAGTATAAATTTGTTGACGTAAACAATATGACCTTCATAAATTCACATTGAGTCTGGCATATTGTTCATTTTACAAAAAAAAAAAAACCTTTTTTTTTTCTGAAATTGAAAAATTCTGCTTTGGACATGAAAAAAAAGAAAGAAAAAACCCTTTGTATTATAATACCTTAAAGAGATAGTTCACCCAAAAAAGAATATTATGTCATTAATTACTCGCCCTCATGTCGTTCCAAACCCGTAAGACTTCTGTTTATGTTTGGAACACAAATGAAGATCTGGGAGCTTTCTGTTCCTCCATTGACAGCTACGCAACTACCACTTTAACGCTTCAAAAAGTTCATAAAGAGATTGCAAAACTAATCCATATGAAAGCATATTTGTGATGTTGATGGCACAAAAAAAAAACAAGCACATTAACAAAACAAAAAAATAGTGCTGCTTTATGAATGATCAATCCATTTTTTTTTTTACTGTTTTCTTATTCAGAAGTCAAATATTCCATTCAGATATCTGAACTTTTTCAAAAAATGACAATTTTCAGTTGGACTTGAAAAAGATTGGTGTGAATTATTTGCAAAATTTTAGTATTTGTGTCCTTCAGTTGCATCTTAAAATATGCTTCAACAATGATATTGAATCGAACAAAAATCTGAATCACAAATCAGGCTGAATGATTCATACACAATTCAAACTGATCTGGTTCTTGATATGATGTGAAGATTAAGCTGTTATTTACTATATATATATATCTAAACTAGCACATCAACAAAAAAGCATTACTCTATGAACAATAATTATGACATTTTGTTGTGGTACTTTATCGGGACGTCATATTTCATTCAGATATCTGAACTTTTTCAGAGAATGATAAATTCAGCTGTGGACTCAAATTTGAATTCGGTTACAATTTACAGACAAGGAAAACATTACTCACTAAGCTATTTAGATGCTTTTCTCTAATTGCTGTTTTAGTCATGTTTAGAAATAGCTTGTTTTTTGTTCAATTAAATATTTGATGTGGACACCATGTGTTAAAACGTCATCTTGGACTCCCCAAGCAGGTCCGCCTCTTTTGGAAATTGTGTGAGTTATATGACCCCTCTCAGGGTACCATTGGGATTCTCCACAATCTCAGCAGGACTGCGAAGTCTGTCTGGCTCTCAGCAGATGGCCGACCGCCTGTTCGGGCTGTTCTGTGAGGCTTTTTTTCTTTCTTTTTTGGGGGTTTTTTGTTCTGTCCTTAGTCAAACACCTTTCTTCTCCAAATAATATTCCCACTGAAATGTGGGATGTGGAGTGAGGGACCGGCCACAGTAATCCAGAGTTTGCAGGATGTGAAACCTGGTATCTCCTCGCTCAGCTCTCCGGCCTGTTATAATCCCGGCGGTGCAGTGGAGAGGGACCGTCACCATGGGCACACTGAACTGAGCACGCTCAGATTAGAAAGCCTCTAGAGAGAAGCTGCTCTGTGTTGCTGTGTGACCGGTTCCTACTAGATAATTTTTCTAATTAACCTGGACAGAAAAGATGCAGCACAGATGTATAGACAGAAAATAGAAAAACTTATTTTTTTCTTTCTTTCCTGGCCACTGTTCTCTCTCCAACTCCCATCCACACCTCTTCCCTGCATCTTTAGAAGTAACTTTCAAGAGAAACTCTTAATTAAACTGATTTGCATAATATTTTTTGTTTTGTTCATATCTCTACATAAAATGTCTCACTCTAGTGTTGCTTATTTGCGTTGCAGAATGAAAGTAGTCAGTCACTCTTCAGGTGTCTGTAAGATCTAGCTCATGCTTTCTTTTAATTTCCCTTTAAAAACGAACACAAAATTAAAATAGTTTTCGGTGTACTGACAGGAATGTCAAGTGACGTTGTTTGGCCAAAAAATTAATAAAATAAAATAAAATATATATATTCTTGGTTTTTAAAAAGACTGTTTGCTTTGTGTGATGCATCATAGCTATGATGGAAGCTATTAGTAAGGTTACATATAGAGAAAACGAGAGAAAAACAGACATAAATTGAGTGATGCCAAGAACAGCATCAAGCAGAAATGCAAAAATAATTCCCAAATGCTCCGGTCAGCTTCCATTGTTACATACTCATTGTTTATTGAATGAATGGCATTTGTTTAGGCTAATAAAGACTTTAGTTTAATAGAGCCTACGTACCAAAGAAAAGTATCTTCAAAATCATCATAACATTTGAGAAACAATGTTTCACTCTAAAACATTTAATTGCATTTAATTTAAAATGTACTTAATAGTATAAGCAACCACCCAGAACACCTTTGCAACTTTATGGCAGCATGATAAAAGTCATGTTGCACACTTTAGCAACTGTATAGCACTATCCTGGCAAACACTTACGAGTAACCTTAAGAGTAACTTTCTCAAATTATGATGGTCTAGTTTAATATTATCACTGAATAATTTGGTGTGTCTTTAAAATGTGGTTAATTTAATTGTTCTACTTTATTTGCAGAAATTGAACTCTCCTGCAGTTCTGAAAGCTCCCAAAGAGAGAAAGCCAAGCAAGAAAGAGGGTGGATCACCAGGGAAGTCGTCAAACCTCCCAGCTATGCTCTACAGGTTAGCTTGCAGCCAATACAGGGTGCCAGCAGGTCATTTATGACACCTGGGCAGTGCTATTGTAATATCATTTTTAAACGTTGACCTAGAGTTCATAAAATATTAAGCACTGAAAGAGAGAAAAAGTGTGAAAAGATATCTTGGCTTAAAAAGTAAATGCTTTAATGTGGCTGTGTGCTGTAAATAAGAAACCGTTTCATGTTCTGCATGTGCAGCTGTGGGATCTGTAAGAAAAACCAAGACCAGCATCTTTTACTGCTATGTGACACCTGTAAGCTACATTACCATCTGGGCTGTCTGGACCCACCTCTCACGCGCATGCCGAAGAAGACCAAAAACAGCTACTGGTGAGAACAGGACTGGGAGAGGGAATTGAAATGTGATTACAGTTATTCTGGAAGTAATTACATCTCTTACAATTCCAGAGCAGGGTTTCTAATAATTAATAATGGCTAATAATTATAAAACTGTTAAATTTAAAATAAGAAGAAAAAAAAATCAAAATAAAATACTTGCTAAAAAAGATATTTAGAAAATATTGAATTATTTACCTGTGACCATTAGCCAACATGAGAAATGAATTTAAGTAAATTATTGAAATATTGACTTAAAATCATAGGCCGTAGTAAATATTTAACTTTGACAGTTCACTTCTTTTTATCTAGGGCTGTCAATTGATTAAAAAATTCTAATCAAATTACATGATAAATTAATATATGGGTCTGAAAGCAAGATTAATTGCAGGGGATTTTTATAAAATTTTTGTTAAAATGAATCACTAAATTAACATGTTAAACTGACGGCCCTATTGTTTTTAATGTCTATAGCAAAATAAAAATGCAGTTTCAAATTCTAAGAGTGGTTTTCCACTTTTAGTGTTTCATAAAGTCCCTCCATGTTTACTTTCGTAAGGTTATACTAACTGTCACTTTCAAAATTTATGTGGAGCTCCACAGTTGCGTGCGTGAGCGTTTCTGTGTTTTGTTTATTTGTCAAGCTGAGCCCAATGCTTTCGCTGCTGATTCGAGTAATTCATTTAATCCATGAATAAGAAAGCGTGATGTCGTTCCGCTCTGCTGGATGGAAATTAGAAAGCATTCGAAAGATAAAATTGTGTAGGGGGCCAAGTCGTACCTAATTACTGGCAACTGCCTGCTCCTGAGACAGTAATACTGTATAATCAAAAAGCTTTTCTCGCACTAAAGAATTTGACTATTCCTTCAATTTTATATATTGTTTGTGCGGGATACTTAACATCCCTTTTGTTTGAATGAATATGACACGTCTGCTTCCAATGGAAAAACATGGGCATGGACCTTGAAAGCTACTCTCTCATCTCAAAGATTTCTCCATACTGAGAAATCAATAAGGCCAAATGAAAGCAAAAGAATACCTGACTCCTCTCTCTCTCGTTCGGTCTCTCGCTCATCCTTTTCCAGGCAGTGCTCTGAGTGCGACCAGGCCAGCAGTGATGAGGCTGACATCGCCATGGAGACGCTGCCGGATGGAACCAAAAGGTCCAGGAGGCAGATCAAGGGACCAATCAAATTCATTCCTCAAGAAATGAGCCCAGAGCCCAAGAAGCTTCAAGTGAGAGGAACTGTGAGTTTGAGCATATCATGAGTTTACTGATGATGAATGTGTGTTAAAAAGCCAATCCTTGAAATTGTGGTGCCAAATCTGGATGGATTTTGCAGATTTCCACTATTTCCACCTAAAGAAAAAGTTGATTCTCTAACCACAGACTACTAATGCTTCACAATATCAGTTATGTCTTCAATGTTTCTAAAATGAAAACATGGCCCAGTTCTGAGAGAGACTCACAAAAGAAAATGTTGCTAGAAAATGGGAATTACTTGGCTTAAGTGACTACTACTACTAGTAGTTTACTAGTTCATTTTAAGCTTGGTCTAGCTCTTCCTGATTGGTGGTTTAACTCTAGCTGTTGCTTTAGGTGGAAGAGTCATTCATTGACTTGAAATTGATTCTTTGCTCCTCATGTAAAACAGATAATTGACCTGTTCTTTATTCTCTTGAGCTTTCACAGAGGTTATTGGTGAAAGTCACTGCTTGCCTTGTTGATTACTATATCATATTGAATTGTTTTATACAATCACCTTGAAACTGATACAGGCATAATTAAGCCATCAGTAAAAACCCCTTTGGAACTGCTCCTTAGCATTTCAGTTTTATTTGAACATTAGCATTTAGAATTGTTTCTAATACTTGATGAGCTGCCTTGCTGCCTACTCCCTACAAAGGCAGCAGCATTCAAAGATAGCACCCTAACCACAGAAGTGATTGATTTGGAACACAAATAGTGCTACGTCTTGACTTACATTTGATTCTAGTACAGTTTGATATTAGCATGATGCTAAGCTAACAGCACAATGTCGAAGACTATACACTCACCTAAAGGATTATTAGGAACACTTGTTCAATTTCTCATTAATGCAATTATCTTATCAACCAATCACATGGCAGTTGCTTCAATGCATTTAGGGGTGTGGTCCTGGTCAAGACAATCTCCTGAACTCCAAACTGAATGTCAGAATGGAAAAAAGATAGGTGATTTAAGCAATTTTGAGCGTGGCATGGTTGTTGGTGCCAGACGGGCCGGTCTGAGTATTTCACAATCTGCTCAGTTACTGGGATTTTCACGCACAACCATTTCTAGGGTTTACAAAGAATGGTGTGAAAAGGGAAAAACATCCAGTATGCGGCAGTCCTGTGGGCGAAAATGCCTTGTTGATGCTAGAGGTCAGAGGAGAATGGGCCGACTGAATCAAGCTGATAGAAGAGCAACTTTGACTGAAATAACCACTCGTTACAACCGAGGTATGCAGCAAAGCATTTGTGAAGCCACAACACGCACAACCTTGAGGCGGATGGGCTACAACAGCAGAAGACCCCACCGGGTACCACTCATCTCCAATACAAATAGGAAAAAGAGGCTACAATTTGCAAGAGCTCACCAAAATTGGACAGTTGAAGACTGGAAAAATGTTGCCTGGTCTGATTAGTCTCGATTTCTGTTGAGACATTCAGATGGTAGAGTCAGAATTTGGCGTAAACAGAATGAGAACATGGATCCATCATGCCTTGTTACCACTGTGCAGGCTGGTGGTGGTGGTGTAATGGTGTGGGGGATGTTTTCTTGGCAAACTTTAGGCCCCTCAGTGCCAATTGGGCATCGTTTAAATGCCACGCCCTACCTGAGCACTGTTTCTGACCATGTCCATCCCTTTATGGCCACCATGTACCCATCCTCTGATGGCTACTTCCAGCAGGATAATGCACCATGTCACAAAGCTCGAATCATTTCAAATTGGTTTCTTGAACATGACAATGAGTTCACTGTACTAAAATGGCCCCCACAGTCACCAGATCTCACCCCAATAGAGCATCTTTGGGATGTGGTGGAACGGGAGCTTCGTGCCCTAGATGTGCATCCCACAAATCTCCATCAACTGCAAGATGCTATCCTATCAATATGGGCCAACATTTCTAAAGAATGCTTTCAGCACCTTGTTGAATCAATGCCACGTAGAATTAAGGCAGTTCTGAAGGCGAAAGGGGGTCAAACACAGTATTAGTATGGTGTTCCTAATTAGGGGTGTAAGAAAAAATCGATACACTTGAGTATCGCGATATTTTATTTTGCAATACTGTATCGATTTTCAAAAACGCAATATCGATTTTTTTTTTAGTTTACGTGCAAAAATATTCATACTATTGCCGTGGTTCGCGTTTATGTTGTGTTTAAATCCCTACCACTAGATGGCTAGAATGAGACGCACCACTAGTGTCCTCGCCTACAGTGTCTATGATTTTGATTAATATGCGCGAGGGAGAGAGAGCAAGACAGCGCGCGTGTTGTTTGAAGACGTGAGAGTGCGCGCGCGCGGCCGGGGCGCTCTCTCTCTGTCTCTCTCTCTCTCTCTCTCTCTCTCTCTCTCTGCTCGTTTGCGTCCTGTCAAGCGCAGCAGTCTTTCTATTCTACATCACTCACCGATAAAAAAAGGCTTTGGCGGGACACAAATTTGTTTTGGCAGCCGCTAAAAAGCGGACGATTTGACGGGTTTTAAAAGATTAAATACAACCCGAAACTAAAAAACAGACCCCGCCTCTATTTGAGACTGGCCTTTATTTACCCAAACCTGTCGCCACTCGCCACATCAGGCGTGTAAAAGAGACCGGCGTCTATATGGGACTCGCTATTATTTGAAGTTTTACGGTATGTGTTGGATGTACCCTGTATGAATAATAGTGCAAGCATTTTTTTAATGACAGATTGCCCCTCAGATTGCACCTTATGTGTTATGCATTAGCCTAGATGTCACAGTAAGGGGCTATGTATTTTCTTTAACTGACTATTTATATATTTGTTCCTCAATGTTTCCTTTAGGAATTGGGGATATTCAAATTAATTAACCAATCATTAATACCATTGATCAGCCCTACCTAACGTGGATGTTTTTTCCACTAAGAAACAAACATTGTTATGTTATTTTGATTTATACTGTGAAGCTTTGATACAATTGTGAAAAGCGCTATATAAATATACTTGACTTGACTTGAATTGTGTTCGTGTTTTTGCAACACAAAACGTGTTGGATGTACCCTGTGTACTAGGAATAGTGCAAGCATTTATTTATTTTTATTGACATAGACAGATGTCTTTTCTTTTTTCAGATTGCACACATGTGTGTATGTTATGTATTGTGACAGGGGCTATGTATTTTCTTTTATTAAGGCCTACTTGAGCATATACAAATTTGCTCACTAAGAACCTGTGAACCACAATCCCAAACTGGCAGTTTGATTTTCTGTGTACTGAATTGTTTATCTAAAGTAAACTTGTTTGAATTTTATGCACATCATGTCTTTTTTTAAAATAATACTTTCTAAAATTGTAGTCCTACTTTAAAAAAATCGCAATATATCGCCTTATGCACAGTATCGAAATATATCGCAATATATTGAATCGTGACCCATGTATCGCGATACGTATCGTATCGCCAGATTCTTGCCAATACACAGCCCTATTCCTAATAATCCTTTAGGTGAGTGTATACATACCAAGGCTGTTCACACATATTACTATGAATGAGAGAAAACGCAATATGGTCCTGGAGCTCAAGCTTGCTTGCTTGATTGTCAAGAACCAATGATTGTTATTCTTCCATGTCGCGCATCAAGCAAGTACAGTTGAGCTTCTATTTACCATATTTGAGTGATCTATGTATGTTCGCTGGCGTATGTTTATATGTGAATAAAAGCCTAAATTACAGCTGGTCATAAATGAGACAACCTATGTCTCTTCAGAAAATCTTTATTAAACCACTCGATTCATATGGATTTATTTCACAATGTCTTAATGAATGTTTTAAACCATCCAAGTTTTGGGAGAATAGACTTCTCTGTTCACAGAAATCTCTCAGATTTCATTTAAAATATCTTCATTCGTGTTTTGGAGATGAACGAAAGTCTCTTACGTGTTTGGAACGACATGAGAGTGAGTAATTGATGACAGAATTTTCTAGAACTAACCCTTTAAGTTGTGGTCACATTTACAGTTGTTTGGTGAAATCTAGTCATTTCAATAAGAATGCGACTAGGAATGTAGTGTGAGAGCGAAAAATTTACCAACCCAGATTTCGTAATGAGTTCAGGTTGGTCTTTTGGATTCACTGCTTTGAATAACCAAAAGCTGTTTGGTTTGAAAGTGATTTCAGTGTGAGCTGTACCTCACACAACACTACACTATTGACAATAAACAATGGACCTTTTTGCCAAATGTGTAGCTTGCCTATGATTCCCTAAAATGCTGCCTTTGTAGCGATTATTTTATTGTCTATTGAATGATCAGGCTTGTGCATGCACTACTTCTAGCTGTAGAAGCTGAGCAATGCTTTGAAGTGTGAGGGTAGGTGTGTGTGTGTGTGTCTTTTCTCAGACTTGAGATAGGGCTTGTCTTTCAGGCTCTCCATGGCTTCCACTTATCACTGTCCAGCATTCTCTGATCCTGCGATAGTGCTCCGGCAGCCCGGCTCCCTTAAGGATGACAAAAGATATCCATCGGAGAAACGACAAGCTCTCCAGCCCTCCTTCATTTTGTCTTTTTCAACCTTTTGTTTTAAAGATTAGTCAATAAACCTCTCCCTGCCAGCTTTTAAATCGAATTAGAAAGTTAAGCGCAATTTTAGATGGCTTCTGCAGCCGCTCGCCTTGGCTGATGGCTGTCAAAGTAGCTCACATGAAGGTAAAAGGAATGACTTCCGGACGTTGTTTTTGTTTGCTGTATTCACGTGTGTGAGTGTGTGCTTGCGTATGCCAGGTAGGGTTAATGCGTTTTCCCTTTAGTCTCTGAGACGCGTGCCCAGAAGTGAGGCGAAGGCTTCAGTGGAGAGCAGCTGGATTAAAAGGCTTTTATTTTTCTCTCTCTTCTGTAGCTCCGGCTAAACTCCACCAGAGAAAGATGCTTCATTGAAGAATTTATCTTCACTTGCACTCCAGAGTGTGGCAGCAGCTGAAAGGAGTCCTGCTTTGCATTTTTAATGCCCTCAACCAGCCGGTGTGGTGGTGGCAAGCCTTTGTAAAGCTGTGTTCTGATTTATCACGGCTAGCTAATCGACCCCCCGCCATTCCTTCCGTTCAGGAGTCAGTGGTGTTCGGCTTCGCTAATGTGCCGCACTTCTCCAGGGCCACTGAATACCGGCCCTTCTGCACAACTGAAATTGCTCTCATGACTGGTGCACACTGAGATTTTGTTGTGACTCTTTATTGGACTTGAAAAGATTTCTGCGTCATTCGATAGACTGAGGGAATTGGAAATATTGCTATAATTAGTGGAGTTTGATAAAGGAAGGGTCACTTTTCATCCACATTTTCTGAAGAGACAAAATCAATTTATATGATGAACAGATTGAATTTAGGCTTTTATTCACATATAAACATTAATCAACTCACACATTAGTTGTGGTAAACGGAAGCTCATACACGCTCATACATACTCTTCCACAAGAACCAATGAGGTTTTGTCTTACTTTAATGGAGGGTTTGTGCAATATCTAGAGACCAGAATATCATATACCCTTAGAGTTGAGCTCTTTAGACTTGGCCTATTAAGTAACCACCTAGCAACCATCCAAAACACCCTAGAAATGCCCTGGCAACCACCCTCAACAATAAGCATTGAGTTTTATGGGACAGACACCACTGCAACGAAATCTAGTGCAATTATTTATTTATTCATACTATTTAAATTTGATAAATTATTAATTATTTTTGCGACCAAATAGTCCTATAGTTTTGTAAACTTTGTAGCAAACAATTTTTTATGATCAAATACGTTTTTGATTATTAGTTAACATGTTTTTCCTGGATTGTAAGCCATTAGCCTAGTCTTCTTTGAATGACCGCTGTTGGCTACTCTTTGTTACGATGCCTTTGTATGCACCAGTAGTTTTTCCAATCTTGTGAAAATTGATTCAATGGGTTTTTTTTAAGGATGCATCATTGTGAGGTGTTTAATTAAAAAGTAGTTTCTTTTTTCACAGAGTCATCTTGACTCTTCCAAGTGTAGATTTTTGTTTAGTCAGCCCATCACGTCTACAATACTTTACCGTTACGTAGAGGCTCTCGACGCAGAGGACCACTGATCTAGCCTTTTATAGATTACCTTAATCGAGTCTGCCGTAATGAAGGAATAATGAAATAAATGAGTGCCTTTGTTTGGTGCCACCATCGAGGGAGAAATGGCAGTATCATTTAAGTGCCAATTGGCAGTGTGGAAGCAGTTAGCATTTATAATGATAAGTGTTCCATCTGCTGTGTGGTGGCAAGCCAAAGGCGACAGATGGAATTGTTTTCACAATCTGTTTAAATATGTTGTCGTTTTTTCTTCCCTTTTTAAAAAGCCCCAGCTTGGCACACTCGTACGCCCGTTCGCATTAAGGTGGAGATGTTTGATTTGATTCGTGCAGTGCTGCTGTTGTTTTTCTCATGTTTATCAACCTCTGATGGAGATGAAGAGTTGATCCAACGATGGTAGACAAGAAAAACGTGAGTGCAAAAAGTGTCTCTAGGCGAACATAAGAGCGCACTGTGGAGAATGAGTTTGGATATTCCATCTTGGTTCATGGCACACACAACAATCCAATTTAAACAGCAAGGGTTGACCCAATTGCGGATATATAGCCTTATATCTGGATAGAGAGGGGCATCGGTTAGGGCTGTGGTCTGGGCTCTAAACAAAGGGATTGAATCTCTCTATGTCATACAAGGGGGAGACGGACTGAATGAGAGATTTGGATTAGAGAGGAGCACCACTGTTTGACATCTGTAGAAGCTACAGTGAGCCGCGAGTCACCAGCTGCTCTGCGTGAGCTGTTTACTCATGGAGAGCGTTAAACTTTGTTCTGTTCAGCTTACTGCCACATGGCTTGAACAACACATTACAATCCAACTGAGCAGCTTTTCAAATCTCATTTTACTTTTATACTTTTTCCTATACTTTTTTTTTGGTAATGAAGCCCTGAAGTGCAAAGTTAAGGAAAGCTTATTTCAGCTTATGTCTCTGTTTTGACTTCACTACCTGCATCCAAATATGCCTCCTCCCTGAGTACATGAAATTAGTAGCATGTCTGAATTCGTAGTATTAATAAAACATGCAATACATCTTCAATCTGAACAGGCAGCACAACAGACGTTTTTGTTTTAAGTCCCATTACAGTCAATGATTTTATCCCTTAAAACTCGTATTTGATAATCACATTGACATATTTAAAAGTTTTTTCCTGTGAAAGTAATTTCTTCATGCCTTAAAATAGCTTGAATGTAACTTGTTTATTTTGGTATACACTGAGCCATGAATATACTTATTAGTCCCCGCCTCCTCCCAATCACACCAGCTCGGACTACCTGATCCACTCTGTCAGCTGTAGTAAATGCTACACGATGGCAAGTGGACATTTTTGAGTTTTTCAAGTTATTGAACCAGAAACTAATTCAGAAGAAGAGGAAGAGCAAATTATACAGGCATGCCCGGTTCTACGGGGGTGCTTGAGGGTGTTAAGAACCCACAAACGAAAGCAAGAGCACCCTCAGTTGATACTGTAATAATATCATAGTGACGAAACCTATTGGGTCCAGTGAAATGTCAAATGTTTCTATTTTCAACATGTTTTTGTAGTGGTGAGCAATGTAGCCAATCATAGACATGTTTGTTGATCTCTTGAGCGCAGAGATTATAAGAGATTCATTGTAGACAACTTTTTTTGATTATAATGGAACTTTGTGAGATCGCGAACTGAGATGACAGCTTTTTAGTGATTGTAAAGGGAACAGACTTTGCACACTTTCTAGGCTATGTGTAATCCATTCAGACTTTGAGGTAACCCTCTGGGGACGGCAAACGCACCGGTACGTTTTGGCAGATTTTTTTCACATAGCAGTAAAATAGACTTAAACTACTCCATCATTTCTGGTCATACAGAGTTAAGACATATTAAAAAATAAACTGTTAAATGTTAAATGCCCACCTACAATCGAAATAAAATATTGTGCTTTTGTAAAATAAAGAAAATAAACAGGGTGTGCGTTCTGCTTCTCCGTGTCCGTGAACTTTTTTTCTGGAGCACGTCTCTAAACTTAAAACTCAGCGAATACTTTTCACCCAGACATGAGCAATATATGTTTATGATCATTTAAGTTTGTACTTTTAAATGATCTAATTTAAAACTAAAATAAATATTCTCTGTTTATGTAATCTATATAAAAAGAGAGAGGTGTCAGCCGTTCTCATTATCGTTCTCGCATCTCATTATTCCGCTAATGTGACACGCCCACGGAGAGCGCGCGCTATTCAAATGCTAATGATCTGAAGCAACACATTGAGACGTGTAAACGCCCACATAAACTCGGTAAACACACTATATTTAGTCAGATTAATGTACTGTCGTCTTGCGCGGCTGTGAGGAGTAATCCTGGGACATTTACCTACCTCAGAACAAGTGCTGGTTTATTTTCACTTCAAGGAGCGAGCTGAGCTGTAAGTGTTTTTATTGTTGTGCTTTGTTCTAATCGCGATATATATAATAACGTTAGTGTCTGTAAACGCAAAAATAGCCTACTGTTTAAATTTGAATCATGTTTCTGTGTGTGTGTGTGTGTGTGTGTGAGACTAGTTTTGGATAGATTATAAAGTTTTAACTCTAAAATAGACATCAAATAAGCTTTTGTTAGCAGTTTCTGCTCATATGTTAAATATATAGTATGTTTTGTCAATAAACTAATCAACTAAGAATAGTGTTTGTTCCAATGCAAGCTATATCAAAATAATGAATCCTTAACTTTGAAATATGTATGATAAAATGTATTGGCCTAATAAGACATTTATGAAAAAGGACAATTTTCTTTTCAAGATGTTTCCAACTTTAACTTTGAACCAATTCTGTAGAATGGCCCATATAACCTATTTGAACAGGATTTGTTTCCAGGTATGACTAAAAATGTGCTTTTGACTTTCATTTACATTTTGATTTTATATATATAGTATGTATGTATGTGTGTGTGTGTGTGTGTGTGTGTGTGTGTGTGTGTGCGTGTGTGTGTGTGTGTGTGTGTGTATATTGTCCTTGCATTCTTTCTTGTATGACACACCTGAATGAAAGGCTCATTAATATGCGGGTCTTACTCTGTCTTCTCAACCACCTAATTATTCACAATGGGGTTGGGCCGTTCACGCCCATTCGCATGTTGCCTTGGCTAACAAAAAAAATGTTTTTCACAATTTAAAATAATCTATTGTGTTATGTGAATGATTAGACAGGATGATTTTCAGATCACTTTGAAGCAAAAACTCTAGGCCACAACTTCCATTAGTCAAAAGTCTTGTGGACACATATTTAGTATGTGTTCTGTGGCTTTATTTCAGAAACTTTAATATTTAGTTTTTTCAATAACCATGCATAAACAATATTCTCTCAAAAATACAAACATGTACATACATGTTGCTCACATATTATGGTAGCCCTGTTTGTGCTAAATAGTGTAATTTCACCTGTGCCATTAATATGTTTATAAGCAGCTGAAAAAAGCACAAATGTCAGGGCATGTCAAAACATCTCAAGGACCCCAAAAACACATTTGTCCCCAGAGGGTTAAAGTCGACACATATTGGTAATTGATATGATTAGCCCTTGGCTTGACTACATTATCAAACAGCTAATAATGTGTTGCAAATGTTACAAACCATGTTCCCGTTCACCATCTCAGAGTCAGACAGTCGCCTTCTAAAATTAGCATCCCTAGAAAGAATAAAAAAGCTCCACCACTAGCCTTGACTGGATTGGTTGCATATTTGTGATGTAGGAGATAGGGGCAGTTTCAAACTGCGTTTTTGAGACTGTCTTTGGTACAATGCAGTTTTTAAGGAGGAAATACTCAGCAATGGAGTTGACTGATGAATTTGCACATGGTTTGTCTTAAAAACATATTAAAAGCACCACATAGACATATAAACAACATTCAAATTTAGATTTTCACCACAGGGGGTCTTTAATATAATATATTTCAAATAATATATACTACTTTCATCGCAGTTTCATAAGATGTATTGCTATTTCAGTTTTATTTTGATTAACTGCACAGCCTCATTTATTCATTTGTTTACATTTGAATTATTTATGGAGTGGTGCAGGTATGATTTGTAGGCCAACCGACAGTTAGCACCACACTGGTTCCCTCAACAAAAACCAAATAAGATTTTTCCATAGGCTTTTGGATTATCGCAAAGAAAAAAAGAAAAAAGTAAGCTCTGTGATCAACAAGTTAGCTACATGTTTTGTCCAGATAATTTACACAGATGAACAACTTTTATTCATTTTGAAGCCTAAATGCAGTCGCCAAAAGTAAAAAGTTAAAGGTAGGCTATAAACGAACTAAACCACGGCAACACATTGTGGAAATAAAAAAGGAAATGGTTCTCATTATAATTAGCGAAGCCGTCTATGCTGTATGCTAAGTGTGTCGCATTGCACTTTTAATGGATGGACTTCTTATTTCTATTTTTGACGCACTGCACAGTTACTCCAGTAACATTGTTATTCTTTTAGAAAATAACTTGACTATTACATCACTTGCTGACCTGCTTATTTCAATTCTAAATTGTCTTATAAATTCTACATTGTATAAGCTTTTAACATAGCCCATACACAGTCAATGTTGTAGGAAATTATTTTTGAGCTTGAAGTTGATTGGTCTTTTCTGAACGAGAACAGTCTGAGTTGACGTTGTGTCAACAGGTAAAATAACAAGTGACATGGCATGATTTGTTTACCTTGTGTACTTCAGGATTTTCGTCATTTTTGCATTGGTTTTCCTCCTGTGTGTGGCTTTATTCTCAGTGATATTTTAAGTAATATTTCTTTTAAATTAATTATTTTAAATACCCCATTCAGAGAGAATTCTTAATGCAAATCTTAATAATTTAATTCCTTGGTTCATTTTAATAATCTTAAATCATTTTAAATACAGTAATCTGACACTTAAACTGTTGCGTTGTTCTTTTGAAAAAGTTCAGTGTGCCGTATTATGACCAAAAATCATTTTCCCTTTGACCAGAGAACCAGAGGCCAGAAGAGAAAGAGAACGTCCATTTACGAGGAGGATAAGATCGAGGTGAGCTTTCCCTTCCTCACCCCGCACTCCTTTAAGACTGTCTATCACCCCCATCTACCTCTAATATTTAGAGAGCGTTATGAAGGAAGACAGCTTGTGTATGTTTACACAGCAATCTCAGCCCTCTCCACTCACCATCTTCATTCAAACACACACGGTGGTTTCCTCTAATAGCTTGCGTTTCCATAGGAACCATCACCGCGGGAGCGCAGACAGAGGCATTCGACTCTGCAGAAAAAGCCCAAAGCCGATGACACACGGACCGAGTGCACCACCTGCAAGAGCCCGGGCGACAATGAAAACCTAGTGAGGTGGGTAAGCTTGTGCGCTGCGCGTCTCTGAAGCATCTGCGCGCGCGAGAGCATGTTTGATCTGGCGGGGAAGAGGTGGGGGTTATATTCGCCTCGTGATTAAAGTTCAGGCTTCATTATAAGGACTCTGCCATGCATGTGTGAGTGGGAGGTAGCGCCGGCTCCACGGGGCCCTCTCTATTTGGCTGCCACATGTATTTGCTCACTTGGTTTGGCAGTAATGAGCTGTCTGATTTACTGTCACCACTTGGCCCCTGGTATGAGGTTGCGGTTCCTTCAAACAGGATTTTTTAACGTAACAGTCAGATCCAGATCAATTATACTTTTTTTTTTTCTCTTCCTTTAACACCTCCTCGTCATGCTTTTCAATGCCGTAACATTATGTTTTTGCTCCTCAAATATATGCAAGCATGACTAAGAAACTTTTAATTGAAGCTCACATAATAGAAGTGACAAACAGTCGCCACTTCCGTCCCATCACGATTTGACATAAAGCTGTTTTGGGGTAATTGGAGAGTGGCCTGTCAGGTTCGAAGTACTTCAAATGCTTTTAAAATGCAGATTAGGGGATATGCAATGTTTTGTACTAGAGCTGGCCGGTATAATGATATATATCATGGCTACGATATAAAGCATCAATTGTTTTTGCTATTTTGCTATATCTTTTACATTGCAGTATGTAAATGTATCCGAATAGCACAGTATTACTTTAAGTTATTGGCACTTTACAGTGATACAGAAACATGCATGAATTAGAAATTCAATAGCGCGCACGGAAAGCCGCCATGACATCCCGTATTCAGCTCTATTTCGTGGCTTATTGCACACAATTATGTAAAAATCCCCATTGTGTGGTGTACTCGCATAAAAAAACAGTCAGTTATATCTTATGTCTGAACGAAAACAGTTGGGTGTAAACCGGATGTGCGTCAGTACATTCGGTCTTAAAGTGACCGCAGCCCAATATCGTTAATCAAAAGACAAAGAGAAAATCACTCGCTGCTCTTCACTGAATAACTTTTGTAGCTTTAATAATAATCAATTTCGATTTTATTGATACAGTGAAGAATATGCAGTGTTTTTTTTACATTTGATTATATACATTTCTATAGTAGTGTTTTATTACTGCATGTTAAATAAACCAACTGTACCTGAATTCAATTCAATTCAAAATTCATATTTTTGTTCTATTGTATTTGTCCCATCGTTTGAAATGTGCTTCTTTGTTATTTTTAATAACTCAAATAAAATAAAAATGAATATGACGTGATGTATATCGTGATCCGATCGTGAAATAAAATTTCTCATATCGTGAAATAATAAGATTTTGCTCATATCGCCCACTACTATTTTGTATTGTCGTGCAAAGCGGCTAGTTGGAATTAGCTGCTGCTTGGCCTCGGCTGTGGTGTGAGGTGTGTTGCCCTGACTCTTTCTATCTTTGCATTGAACAGGTTGTGAGAGCCGGGCACCACCTCCTCCTCCCCTAGAAAAGGACAGATGAGAGAGAGACAGGGAGAGAGAGAGGCAAATTAACTCGTTTGAAGAGCGGCGTTGGGGTCGGGGAGGAGTCGCGGATGACCGTCCCTTCTGCCCAAAATGGACAGTGCCATGGACGTTATCATGGTTAAACGACGGTCTGGCGAAAATTTTCTGAAAGAACGAAAAGACTATCGTATGTGGACTAACATAAAAATGGTTGAGTTTGCACTATAAAGGGACTTAATATGGACTATATATGGACAGAATACTCAGTTAGCCAGTTTGGAGGCACATACTCACCAATAGGGTCGTTCTTTGTGGAATACATGAACAGTGACACTGGTTTTGGGCCTTTTGCTCTGTGGATTAAGCCAGATTCTGGGCCTTTTCACCATCTTTGCAAGCGATTTGCTGTCATCTGGCCTTCTTCAGGCCTCCTGGACTTTCTTTTTCTCGCTTGCTTTCACATTGGCTCTACAGCAACGCACACCTCGCTCTATCCGAGCTTACCGCTGATCACAAGACCCAATCAGCTGTGTTGACGAGTTAAATGTGCTTCTGAAAGCTAATTGTGTCTTCTGTCTTGCTTTTTATTGTGAATGCTCTTAATGCTTTTGTTTCATTACTCTGTGCTATTTTGCCTGTGCTGTATGAAATATATGGTTCAAAGTGATTACAATAGAAATCAGTAGAGTTGTTTTTAAAAAAGTGTAATATTACTCAATATGGTAATATGTGTAGTTTTCCTTAGTATCAAATCAGTGATAGGGTTAAAGTTACAAAAACATATCCGGACGCATTTCACCACAAAAAAAGGAAATTATATTTTATGTGAAGGAAATGATGCAAGGTTTAGGACCATTTTATGAAAATTCAGCACTTTTTCCAGCCCGCTTTTCATTATCGTAATGCTTCTGGACTTTTTTTTATTCTTTTTACATACATTTTTATTATTATTTAATATTTTTGTAATTCTCTTTTGATAATTCATTGCTGTAGAATGCGATGCAATAGTTTTTACAGTTCATTGTTTTTTATTTTTTATTTTATTATGTATTAATTCTTTACAATTTAAATCATTACATTGATGACAGTTGAAAGGAATAATGTGCCAAATTAATTGGTTTCATTGTTTTGCTTAAGTTTGCCATTTTTCTTTTGAATTTGGGGTGAAATTTTCTCTTGATGGGATATTCTTCTCCCGATAATAATGAGACGTAGAATGGTAAAATTCTAAAGTTACAGTAATTAGTTGTGAATGTAGTCTGTGTTGGTATTTTGGCTTGCATCTGCTTGGCTGACAGTCATCCTGTTTATGTTTTGCCATGGCAAAAAGAAATCCTAACATGCTGAAAAAAAACGCTTCTATCCCAAACCCTCCCTTCCCTCGTATTCCAGTGTATTGCACTAATGAAAGTCTAGCTACCTAATTCCACGACAGGCCTGGCAGCTGAAATCCGAGTCCCAAAGTTCCCACTCTGACAGTTCACTGTGGCATCTTCCCTCGTGCCATTGGGAAAAGCCTTGTCCCTCATGCCCTCTCAAACTGCTTACTCGCACTGGACCAGACACGACACTTCCTTCTGTGGGATTTACATATCTTTCTGTCTCTGGATGACTTCAGCTGCCCTTTAACCTCTGACCCCACTGTATCTTCAGCCAGAGCTTTATCTCTCTCCACTACAGCTGTCTTACCTAGCTCACAGCATACTGTGTGTGCAAGTATTTGTCGAGGCACATACTGCATCTGCTTTGCTCAGATAATGCTGCAAGATGGAGCCTTTTAGATTACAGGTCGCCTGTTACGTCATGTGATGTCAGTTTAGCAAAGTATAGAACTCTTTTTTTTTTTTTTTTTGGCATAAGCCATGCTGCAATTTTTGTTCTAAATGTTTTGAAATTGAAATGTTTATTAGTACTTGAATTTTTTGTGCTTGACGTTTTTGTATTTTTATGTAATGTATATATCTGACAGTAATTTATTCTTTAGGTATTCTCCATAGGTAATGTGTCAATGTGACTTGAAATGAGATTACAGTATTGCATTCTTGAGTGTTTACGTCCTGTGTGTATATGCAGTGTTTTTGTTGCCATGCGTCATTTCTCGTGAGTGTGGTCTTAGGACAGTGGCATTGCATTATGCAAGCCTTAATAAACTTTTGACTTTTTCATATCATTGCCACCACGATCAGTGAGTCTCAGTAAGTCCAGCTAATGGATTGTGCAGGTTCTGCCAGCCACCATTGGCATCAACTCTGGCCCTGTACCCACCAATTTGAAAGGAAAATAATGTTTAAAGTCACCATGAAATCATTAATTTTCCCCTTCCCTTCGCAACATCTCTTTTTTAATTACATATTCCCTGGCATGAGTGCTGGGCAATAATCCTTCCCCCCCAACAACAATCCAACCAATTCTTGTTGAACAAAATTAAGTCCATTCCCACAGTTTGTCTTGTTTCTCTTAGATATATACAGTATAACAATAGCGAGAAAACAAGACAATTGCAATTTGCCATGTATGCCAACTTATAATATTCATAGTATGCAATACCATGTTTATAAGAAAGCTAGATTGGGAAAGATGTTAAAGCAAAGATGTAGTGCGGAAAGAAAAGAAAAAAACATTTTACAATGTTGTACATATTATTTTTTTTAAATTGTGTGATGCATAGATCTGCTTTGTACCAGCCTTTAAAAACTCTTTTTGCTCGACCACTAATTTTGAAGCCGATTTGTGGCATTTTGTCACGGCAGACATGCGGTGGCTGTAACGCATCTCGGTTAATACTCTCTCTCCTGCTGTTTTCTCAAAATGTTTTTCCTTCACTCCATCCCTGTTTTCCCGTTTAGCACATCTCATCAGCTCACACTTACGCACTCTTCCTGTCTCTCTCCCTCATTTCCACCAGCCTTCTCTCTTCCCCGTGCCAAAGCCCAGCTCTACAAAGAGTGAGAGGAAGGGAGAGAGAAGCGAGGCTTTCATGGGGAAATCTAGTTAACGGCATAACAAAAAGCCCAGTGTGTCTGCTAGTAAGTGAATCGCATTTGTGCTTATACAACGGTGGCGGTGGCGGGAACAAGCTAGATCTCTGTGGCCCGGGCCCATCAAAGCTCTGAGCCTCTTATTGTGGACCGGAGAGATAGAATCAGTTTGGCATGACCAAAACCTGAGCACCCCAATCCCTCATACTCAGTCCAGTGGTCTGGTACGAGGAATCCGGTGGGACGAGTGGTTCCGGTTTGAACCCGGGGTGCAGAAAGAAGGGGGAGGAGGATGTTCTGGAAGAGCGGTAACCTTTCCGATGATGAGCGCCTTTCCTATTACAGACCTGACACGGGATCCAGGGAGATGATTTAATGGCGGCATTTTGTTTTTGCTGACTTCACCCCTTTTTTTTGTTCCCCCCCTTTGCACTCCCCACCACTATTAAAACAGAAAACCAAAACGGTAGGACTGCAGAGTGTGGGAAGACCGGCCAAGCAGCTAAAATCTATTACGCTATGGCTTCTACAGTGTCTTTTATCCCCTCCCAGTTCACTGCAGCGTATATGTGCGCCGCTGGTCTTCTGGATTGAGCGCCTCCCCCTCTTTGTGCATAGGCTAGATGACTTGCGTAGCCCAGAGGTGCCTAGCTAATTAGCAAAAGCATGGTAGAAGCTGGTGAACTGCATTGCTGCCAAACGAGACTGTCTGGAAACGGTCCAGAGCCAAGGTGCCGTAAACAGCCAAACTTCCCTTCCAGATCCAGAATGAACAGTGTTTTAAATGGTTTAAAGGAATATTATGGATTTAATATGTTCAATGAACAGCATTTTGGCATAATGTTGATTACCACATTAATTTTTCTGTTAAAACCTGTGTATTACTTGAACTGTTGCAATTTTCACTTCATTTTTTTCAGTCGGTTTAGTGTTTTTGGAAATAAATGTACACCGAAAGAAAAAATGGAAAGCTTTTTTTTTTTTACACTAAAATGATATTAACACGCGTCTTGTGGCCCCCCACCTTATTTTGCAACGTGAGTGTAAGCTAATGTGAATATGTTTGAAACTTCCAATTTATTAGCTGCTATAGGCAAAAATATAATATCTAAGTACATTAAATGGTAAAACTATTTGTGCTCCAAACCAATGCGTTTATTATTACGATATTTAATTCAAATAAAATGATTACAAAGACCAGTTTGCAATAATAAGCATCAGTTTATGTGCATCTAATATAAACGCAAGTGGCTGATTTCACAAGCCATGTACATTAGTTGAAAAAAGTATTGAAACAGTGAGTATTTTAATGTTTGCAAATTGGCTAATTGTCTCACTATAACCTGGATTTTGGTTATTTTAAAGAAAAAGAAGACAAATTAATTATCGTGGTAATCAACATTATACCTATACCACATGTGCTGTTGAGCTTAATTTGTACCGGAACCCGTAATGTTTCTTTTTAACCTTAAACCAGATCATTCAAACCACCAAACTGTCCTTCAGTCAGCTGTCTGAGGCTTTACTGTGCAAAAGTTGACACATCATGGCCCCCTGCTGTCCACTCAGAGAAGCGCACTGCGTCCCGCAGGTAGCTCAAAGTTTGTGTCCCCGGCAGCCGGCCTGGTTTTGAGTACGAGACTAAATGAATGAGTGAGCCGTGTAGTAATGAGATAATAAAGAGGAGTTAGTTTGTCAGTGCATCGCTCGGTCACAGCGGCTTCAGTCGTAAGCCCATTCATTGTCTCTCCTCCTTGTAAAACAAAGGCCTCTTAATAATACCATTCCCACCTCAACAGTAAATCAAAAAGGAGGAGGCTCACAAAGGCTGATAATCTGCTCCCTCAATAGAAGGGATTCACAAAAAGCCATGGGGGCACTTTGTCATGGGCGGCAGTCAATGGCCGAGCATCTTGTGCCATATTGATCCCTGTCACGTGGTGGCTCCCCAAGTAATTGCACTGGACCCGAGTGATAAATTTGCTGTGTTTGTACCATCCATAAGGGTGAGAGTAGCAGACCAAAGAACAAAGACTTGCAGTGTTAGTCTCGGTAACACTTCAGATCCTGGCAAATCCAATAATTAGCCAATTTATCGCTCTATCAAAATTATAATATGCAATCTTTTAGTCTGCACAGAGAAGAGATAATGTAACTGTTCAAGCGTCTTGAGGTTTACATGTTGGAGTTTTGTTGCGCAAGCATCCGTAGTTGCTATTAAACACGTCGGTATTGTTTAAGAGATTTGCGTTTCTGCCACCCAAGCGTTTTTGTGGGGTCACTGCGGAAATTGCTCTCACTCGCAGGAAGTTAATCCACAAAAGGGCCAGTCAAAATTACCATGCAGATTAATCCCTTAACATAAAAGCTTTAATTACAATGTTCAAACATTTAGGAAGTAATCCTGTCTTTATTTTGGTATTAAATGGGCATTTTAGCAGTAGCTTATCGGGTAGTGCAACGTTTCTTGTTTGTTGCCTTGTTTTGTACTTTGCTTTTTCAACTAGTTCTAGATGTCCTCGAATGACATTTTGTTAGATCCTCGTGGCGTATGAAATTAGCGGCATTTGCAAAGGCGAGTATTATTAATACTATTCTTCATACTTTTGAACAGAATAACTAAGATGGGCATCCAACATCATTTCTGTGGACATGAATGATACCTGAAATCATGCAGTTTGTTACAGAGGAATGATAAAATTGACAAAAAAGACCCCATAGATAATGCTGGAATGACCGAGCCATAAGGATCACAATGTCCGAGACTCAAAGGTTGGCTTTTTTTTTTTTACTTAGTTTGTTGCTATGTTGTTTTTATTTCATTTTACTATGGTAGCACTTTATTTTACAGTCCTGCTTCCCATGTACTCATTATAGTAATTACAATAACTGGGTAATAACTAGGTACTAAACCTCACCTTAACCCATGTAGTTGCTTATATTAACCAGTACTTTCTTAGGTAAGTGCACATACTGTAAAGTGAAAGTGCAAACTTTTGAATGATAGTATCGTTAACGTAACATTTTAATACCCCTCAAATGGTGGACAGTAAAACCTTCTTCCTTTGCTGGCATACCTCTCAAATTCTACACAGTTGTGTCAATTTTGTGTCTTTTGCTGAACGTCTGTATACTTTAGGTCTGATCATTTTTTTCGGATCCTCTCAAATAAGGCAACACTATCATTTAATGAGAACTGATATTAATCTCCATAGTGATTTTTCTGTTGTGCCCCTTTGCTATCTGTTCTCGAAATGTTCAATCGAGCCTAAGTGTTCCAAGAATTGCTCTGATGTTGGTGATTGCCCGTGTCTCTTTAAAATGCAAGATGATTGCAGTAATAACAATCCGAGAAAAAAAAAAAAACCTGCAGTTGGGAGGCAATTTAACTTAAATATATCTTCTTCACTCTTATCCGGGGAGATTTCGAATTGTACATTAGGGTATTAAATATCGGAGTTGTCATGCGTTATCTCTCTAATCACTGGGCTGTGTAGACGAAGGCCCTCTGCCCTGAACCCGGCTGACCGGATCAGCCTTTAAAAGGAGCGTCGGGCTGAAATAGAGTTCTAAGTGGAAGGATGAGAAGAAGATCAAGCAACAGAGCCACCGGGCTTTCACCCTGCGCCGAGAAACCAGCGAGACGACGGGGGGAGGGGGGACTGAGCGTGCCAGGGGGTCTCTAAGAACTCCTCTTAGAGATTAAACAGTAGATGAAAGAGGATACGCATCGCTAGCCGAGAGCAACATGTGTCGCAGACAAAAGCAATCAATCGTGTTTTTCCCCTCACCTCACATCCCAATAAGATTACATCAATCAATAGACTCTCTTATGAGTGATTGGATTCCGTCCGAGATCGGAGGAGAGAGTTGGAGGGGAGGAGAGAAACGAGCAGCTCAATTTTCCCAATGATTAAAGCGGACCCAAATTGCTTTGATAACATCAAGGACTTTGTGACGGGGTCTAGAAGGGCAGTGCGCAGAGCAGATAGAAGCTGGCGCCTGCGTGTTGCTGGAACCGTGGAGGAACGGGGATGATGCGTCACCTCGCGCCGTAGAAACTCTTCAGAAACTTCTCATGGCGCTTGTGGAACGGCGAGCTGTTATAGACCCTTTTACAGCCCACGTGATCAAATAGTTGCGCGCGCATTTTGGCAACGGAAGTGGTGTTGTTTACCACTGGCTCTAACGTGTTAGCAACTCCGAAAGTTTATCAAAACGGTTTCCCAGCATCAAAATGTCTGGTTGTTGCGTTTACGGTTGCACTAATCGATATTCCACTAAGGGGCTTAAGTTTTATAGGATTCCGACAGGATCACGGGCACGGCCGTTTCAGAAGAACCGGCGGCGCCTGTGGCTGCAGGCGATTTAAGGGCCTGTTCACATATCGCGTCTTTTGCACGCTCAAGTTCGTTATTTCAAATGTAGGCGCGCGGTATGCGGTATGTAAATATTGAAGTTTTATCGTTTTTTTCCAAGCGTGTCCGCGCCGCATCGAAATAAAAACATCTCAACTTTTCAGAATGCCCCAAGCACACCGTAGCTGATGGTTGCTTAGCAACGACAGACGCCTTCGGAGCGCAACCGCCCTAGCGCTTTGGAAAAAGGAGAACGCGGCGCGCCTAGCGTTTTCTACGCGTTTTTAGGCGCTAAATGTGAACGGCGCCTAAACGTGTTGATTGGCCCGAGGACATAATAAAATATGCTTGCGTCTGCAGCGCCCACTTTATATCCGCTCGCGTAGCTTGACCATAGAGCTTGACACGCTGCTGATTCTCGCCATACTTCCGTTGCCAATATGCGCGCGCATACGTTGCCACGTCATCATTGTGTACAAACAGTAAAAGGGTCTAGCAGAGCGCATGTCTTCCGTGAAGAGTTTAAATGGGTCATATAATGCCCTTTTCACAAGATGTAAAATAAGTCTCTGATGTCCCCGGTGTGTGTCTGTGAAGTTTTAGCTCAAAATACCCCACAGATATTTTTTTTTTACAGCATGTTAAAATTTGTGAGGGTGAGCAAAAACGCGCCATTTTTTTGTGTCTGTCCCTTTAAAAGCAAATGAACTTGTGTGTTAGCAGCTCCGATTACCTCACGCAGACACCTTTCAAAATCTTTTAGCCGTTTATGTTCAAACCAGCGTCAAAATTGGCACCTTCATCAATACACAAAAACACAATGGAAGTGTGAAAAAGTTTATCTGCCTATGACCTTAAAGGGATACTCCACTTTTTTGGGAAATAGGCTCATTTTACAACTCCCCCAGAGTTAAACTGTTGAGTTTTACCGTTTTTGAATCCATTTAGCCGATCTCCGGTTCTGGCGGTACCACTTTTAGCATAGCTTAGCATACATCATTGAAGTGGACAAGACCATTAGCATTTCTCAAAAAAAAAAAATGACCAAAGAGTTTCGATATTTTTCCTATTTAAAACTTGACTCTTCTGTGGTTACATCGTGCACTAAGACCGAAGGAAAATGTAAAGTTGCGATTTTCTAGGCTGATATGGCTAGGAACTATACTCTCATTCCTGCGTAATAATCAAGAAACTTTACTGCCGTACCATGAGAGCAGCAGGCGTAATGATATGACGCAGCGCCTAAAAATAGGCTACCTTCCGTCAACACAACGGAACTATTTTCAGGCGCTGCGTCATATCATTACGCCTGCTGCACTCATGGTACGGCAGTAAAGTTTCCTTTAAACATCTTTTTTTTTTGAGAAATGCTAATGGTCTTGTCCACTTCAATGATATATGCAAAGCTATGCTAAAAGTGGTACCGCCAGAACAGGAGATCGGCTGAATGGATTCAAAAACGGTAAAACTCAACAGTTTAACTCTGGGGGAGTTGTAAAATGAGCCTATTTCCAAAAAAAAGTGGAGTATCCCTTTAAACTGGATGTGTACAATATATAAAAACACACAAACATTCAAAAGTGTGTTTTTTGGGGGTCTTTTACGAAGTCTCTTCTCCTCAAGGCTGCATTTATTTGATAAAAAATACAGTAAAAATAGTAATATTATGAAATATTATTAAAATTTAAAATATATTTTTTTTCTATTTTAATATATTTTAAAATGTAATTTATGCCTGTGACGCAAAGCTGAAGTTTCAGCATCATTACTCCAGTCTTCAGTGTCACATGATCCTTCAGAAATTATTCGAATGTGCCGATTTTCTGCTTAGGAAATTCAAATTATTTCTTATTATTTGTTGATAACACTTGCTGCTGAATATTTTTGTGTAAACTGTGATACATTATGTAGTGTGTAAGTAAGATAGATTTGTTCTCGGTAGTCAGAAGGAAGACGTACCGTTTTATTTCTTTATTCAACTCCACTTGAAAGAGAAATTAAAAGTATATTTATATATATATTAATTTTGAAAGGTTACTTCCTGTTGAACCACCTGATGATTGGCCATTGTCAATTTGAATTCCAATTAAGCATAATCATCGGGCCTTCTGTCTGCTCGGGTCGGCATCACTGAGCAGTGTTTTAATTCAAAGATGTTAAACTGTGATACACAACAAATGCTACAAAAGGTTCATTAAGGCAAAGTAATTAAAGAAGTAAATGGCGAATCGGGGCGCGCTCCACTAATAAAACGCAAGCCTCCCGTGGCTGCCGTAGGTCCTAAACTTTCCCCCCCGCCGGAAGCGAGAGGAGTCTCTCACTCCTCCTTTATTTGCCGGAGCGAGGGATTCATATGAAATCAATGGGCAACTGTGTGCAACAATAGCCGTGTGCTCATTAGCGCAGCACACACACACTCCTGGTCATTTTTCTTCTTTTTATGAGGAAGCCTGGAGGTGATTTAAATTCCCCTTTCCTGTGCAGATATGCCTGCTCAGCCCCTCCATATGTGTGTGTGTGTGTAGGGTTGTGTTTGAGCATGCCGCTGTGCGAGCTTGTACTAGTAACCCATCCTCACATCTGCTCAGACTAAAGAATGTAAACTTGAGTTTGTTCGTAATTGTAGTTGTCGTCTTGCTCTTTGATTTCATTGTCTGTCTTATGATTGTTTTTTCACCTCGATATTGCAGTGAATTGGACTTTCAAGATAATTGTTACTTGTTGTTGCTTTAATGATTTCCTTTAAAGGATTATTCTGATTTCAATACAAGTTAAGCTTAATTGGCAGCATTTGTGCATGGCATAAGGTTGATTAGCACCAAAATTAATTTCCACTGTCCCTCCTTTTTTCTCGAAAAAAGCTCAAATCTGGGTTAAGGCGAGTTCACATCAAGAATGATAACTGCAAATATAACTATATTAGCGTCCACACCAGCAGACAATATCGTTTTTCGTCTGTCACTTTAAATGCTCGAGCTCTTCAAAGCAGGATGGATTCTGATTGGCTGTCAATGTTTTTATCTTTCATAAGCTGGCAACATTTTTTCTGAAAGTGATTCCAACTACCGGTATATTGTTTCTCTCTGCCGTTATCGTTGTGGTGTGAACTATGATGTTCTTTTTTAAATCAGAACGATAAAAAAATAAAATAAAAAAAAACGTTATCGTTATAGTTATCTTCCTTGGTGTGAACAGGCTTTTACAGTGAATGTAGTGAATGTTTCAATAGTATTCTCACAAGATGTGTGTTTACATGATTCTAGTGTTGAAAAATAAATCAGTTTTAATGTTTTACAACTTTCCATGACAACATAAAACGTAAACTCTGTAATGTCGCAAAACTCACTGTTTCAATATCTAGCCACACAATGCAAACAATATTCATGATAAAATGATTTTAGTGAGAAAATTCATATACTACCCTTTTTTGTGATTAGTAATTTTATCATTTTGTTGTGATGACAATGTAACAATGCATTACAGCATTAATACACGTTTTAACAGAATAATTAAAATGCTTTTATAAAATTATAAGCTTCACATTTCTGCTTGTAAATCATCCAAAAAATTGGCCCCATTTATACTTCATTGCAAGTGCCTCACATAATTTTTGCTTTATTTATTTATTATTTAAGGTTGAATCAAAATTACTTAATGTGCTAATCAACATTATGCCACACATGCATATTTTGAACCTAAAACATTCATTTAAAATAGAAGGTTAGATAAAAAAAATAGCAGATTACGCTACATAGTTCTCAAAACCCAAACATTTCATACAGTTTCATGCAAGATCAGGTCATGTTAGCTGTTTGGCTCATTTAACAGCTCTTTTATGTACAAAATAATAAAACAGAAGGGCATTGGCTCTTGTTAACTGTTCCACTAAAGAGGTCATTGCAAGGTATAATGGGATGAGAGCAAAATTCTGTGAATCTTTCTGTAGCAGGAGTTTTTTTCTCCCTTTCCCCACTCTCTCTCTCTCTCTTCAGAGGAGGATCATGTAATGGAGGCAGCTTCGAGTTGACAGTCTGTCGCCGAGGGCAAGCCGTTTTCTCATTGCTCTGTCACAATAAATATATGGATTAGAAACAGGAAGAAACCGTGCATGCTGAAGCACAAACCGTATGCACCGGTTAAATGAGCTTGTGAATCGGCTGATGTTGAATAAAGAGATGAGGTGTGTGTTTGTTGAGGAAAATTAACACATTTTATATTTTTCTCATGTAACACAAGAATTATATCGTCATCATGATTCACTTTAGTCAAACACGACTATTTCCATATAACTGGCAGTTGAAGAGGCCATGTTTTACATGTTTTACACATTTCCATCGTATACTGACCATTTGAATTAAAATGTTTTTGATATCGTCACTTTCATCAGGATAGGCCAAGTTATAATGTAAATGTAAGTAGCTGAATATTAATATGTAAAATTGGGCTGTTATATGTTAGTTATGCTCAGGCTTGTCATTTAAAATCTTGTTTAAGTGCAAGGTCCATAAATTTGGTAAAATATATCAACATCAAATAGCTGAAAAAAGTCTCTTATGCTGCATTTATTTGACCAAAATACACTAAAAACGGCAGTCTTGTTAAAAAAAATTACATTTTCTTTTTTGAATATATTTTAAAATGTAATTTATTTTTGTGAAGGACAGCTGAATTTTCAGCAGCGTTACTCCAGTCTTTGTCACATGATCAGAAATCATTCTAATATGCTGATTTGATCAAGAAACGTTTACTATTATTATTATTATTATTATCGAAAACAGTTGTGCTGCTTAATATATTTTGTGGAAACCATGATACAGTTCCTGGTTTCCAGTTCAGCGAGTTCAAAACTTCAAAAGAACAGCATTTTTTAAAGGGGTCATATAATGCCATTTTTGTACAAGCTAATATGATTCTTTAGGTTCTAAATTAAAAGTTTGTAATATACTTTAATTAAAAATTCTCATTAGTATTGTAAGAAAACACTTATTTTACCTGGTCAAAAACAGCTCTGTTTTCAGCACGCCGTTTCAGTGCATATGACTTTAAATGATAATGAGCTTTGCTCACTCCACCCCTCTGTTCTGCGCATACACCGTTTATAACACAATAACACAATAACCACGCGTTGTTCATTATAAACGTGGGATTATGAATTATATTAAGAACGTTGTACATAGAAAACATGCTGTAATGTACCCTGAGTGTAAACCGAAGCATTCATCGTGAAGCGTGCAGCTGGCGATTTGCAAAGATTATATAAATATTAATATAAAGATTAATAAAACGTTACACTCACTTTAGTTCTTCTGAAGGTTCAGCAGGAAGACGAATAGGTTCCGATCCTTTATTCAGGTGCAGCTTCTCAGCAAAACCAGCTTTACACTGATCCTCGTTTATAAAGCAGTCCACTGAGAAATGATTCGGCAAACATGAGAGCATTGACGTTGATCGTGGGGAATATTCCCTTCGAAAACAAACTCAGCCACTGCGTCTTCAGCGGTTCGGATTTAGGAACATTAAAATGACTGCTGTGTTCGTTATTGCACCCAAGAACAGAACACCACAATCGCTTAGACGCCATTCTGCTCATAGACAGTGCTCCAGCATATCAACAATGACCGCGCCGATCCGCGCAGACTATGATTGACAGGACGAGCGAGGGCGGGTCTGTGTTGAAACTCCTGTGCTGACTCCTGTCAATCAACAATCGTGGGAGGGGCGTCCGTTTTATTGACGTCACAAAAACGAACGGCTCAATTTGAGGCAGGGGAAAACATATAAGGAGATTAAAACAAAAACACTGGATGGATTTTTATCATTATATGATGGTTGTGTACAGGCACTGCCAACACACATTTCAGTACAATCAACTTGTAAAAGTGCATGTACCATTATATGACCCCTTTAAAAACTGAAATCTTTACTAGCCTTGTGTATCATCCTTGCTGAATAAAAATATTAATTTCTTTCCAAAAAAAAAAAAATCTTACTGATCCCAAACTTTTTATGCCCAAAGATTTGCTAGCCTTTATTTTTTAATAATCATGAGTTCTGAATGACCTGTATTTGCCATTTATGTCACATATAGTTTATCAAACTCTTTGAAAGAGCAAGAAAACCCTGTTTTCCAATAAATGTCCCATTTAAAGATGACATAGTAAGTTTTTCCATTTAATCTAATGCTATGTTCACACTGTCAGTTCTCGGGAATGACAACCGCATGTACTTACAGGTGTGACTCTCAAATTTGTCCCATTCCCACTGTAACGATCAAGTCCACTGGAAGCAAGTTGAGGTGAGAACCCAAACGCAATTTATTCCAAAAACAAGATAAACACAACAAAAGCATGACAAGGCATGGAAAACTCTAAACTAAAACAGGAACACAAACCAAGACTAGCGAACAAGATACTGGAGCCTGGGCATAGAACAAACAATACTCGACAAAGACACAGGGCAAACATGAGAGTTAAATACATACAGGACTAACGACGAGACAAGGGACACCTGTAAACATTTAAACAATCAACCAATGACAACATGACACAACAGACAAGGGAACACAAGGCAAGATCACATGACAGACAAGAACAGGAACAAGACACAAAACCCACACCGTGACATAGCCCCCCCCCTATGGGCGGCTCCCGACGCCCCTTAAAACAAAAAAAATACACAAGTTCCGGAGGGTGGTGATGCGGAGGTGGTCTTGGGGGAGGGAAGGAGGGACAAGTCTGTGCAGGGGAATGGGACCAGGGCATTGCAAGGGCGCGCAGACGACCAGGGCGGAGCAGGACGCGCAGGCGACCTGGGCGGGGAAGACACTCGGGCGGCCAAGGCGGTGAAGACCTCTCAGGCGGCCACGGCGGTGAAGACCCCTCGGGCGGCCACGGCGGTGAAGACCACTCGGGCGGCCAAGGCGGTGAAGACCCCTCGGGCGGCCACGGCGGTGAAGACCCCTCGGGCGGCCATGGCGGTGAAGACCACTCGGGCGGCCATGGCGGTGAAGACCTCTCGGGCGGCCACGGCGGTGAAGACCCCTCGGGCGGCCACGGCAACTCGGGAACAGACACACACACTGGCTCGGGAACAGGCACACACACTGGCTCGGGAACAGGCACACACACTGGCTCGGGAACAGGCACACACACTGGCTCGGGAACAGGCACACACACTGGCTCGGGAACAGGCACACACACTGGCTCGGGAACAGGCACACACACTGGCTCGGGAACAGGCACACACACTGGCTCGGGAACAGGCACACACACTGGCTCGGGAACAGGCACACACACTGGCTCTAGTGTGTGCGCAGCCCACACACACCACATGGCTGTGGCCATAATGGCCAGTGTTGCGGTCACTGAGGGTTCAGGTGGCGCACACGTGGCGTGACCAGTCTCTGGCTGAGCAGACGTGATGTGAACAGTCTCTGGCTGGGCAGACGTGATGTGAACAGTCTCTGGCTGGGCAGACGTGACGCGGACAGTCTCTGGCTGGGCAGACGTGACGTGGATAGTCTCTGGCTGGGCAGACGTGACGTGGACAGTCTCTGGCTGGGCAGACGTGACGTGAACAGTCTCTGGCTGGGCAGACGTGACGTGGACAGCCTCTTGCTCGGCAGGCCTGACGTGAACAACCTCTTGAAGCTCGGTCTCTGGATCGGCAGAATTGACGTGAAGCTCGGTCTCTGGATCGGCAGATGTGACGTGAAGCTCAGTCTCTGGATCGGCAGAAGTGACGTGAAGCTCTGGCTGGACGTGGCTGACGTGAAGCTCTGGCTGGACGTGGCTGACGTGAAGCTCTGGCTGGACGTGGCTGACGTGAAGCTCTGGCTGGACGTGGCTGACGTGAAGCTCTGGCTGGACGTGGCTGACGTGAAGCTCTGGCTGGACGTGGCTGACGTGAAGCTCTGGCTGGACGTGGCTGACGTGAAGCTTCCCAGGCTCAGCGGATACGGTGGGTTTGTGGGGCTCATCTGCAAAGCCCACAGTAAATGATGAGCCGCTTAACAAAAGAGCAAAGTCCATATACTGTACCAGCGTGCATTGAGGGGTATTGGCAGGCATGAGATCATAAATGGATGCATCAAGTCCATGGTGAAACATGTCTTTCAAGAACTCATCATGGAGATCAACCCCATGACAAAGTCCGCAAAACTCCTCCAAATAATTCTCGATCGGGCGACCATCTTGGCTGAGGCGATAGAGACGGACTGCTGGGTCCATGTTGTGGTCGAGTATTCTGTAACGATCAAGTCCACTGGAAGCAAGTTGAGGTGAGAACCCAAACGCAATTTATTCCAAAAACAAGATAAACACAACAAAAGCATGACAAGGCATGGAAAACTCTAAACTAAAACAGGAACACAAACCAAGACTAGCGAACAAGATACTGGAGCCTGGGCATAGAACAAACAATACTCGACAAAGACACAGGGCAAACATGAGAGTTAAATACATACAGGACTAACGACGAGACAAGGGACACCTGTAAACATTTAAACAATCAACCAATGACAACATGACACAACAGACAAGGGAACACAAGGCAAGATCACATGACAGACAAGAACAGGAACAAGACACAAAACCCACACCGTGACACCCACAGCAACATACAGTAGCATCTGCAATACTGTCTGTATTAGAGGTCGACCGACAGTGGATTTTACAGATAACAATAACTAGGTTGGTCCGCACTGGCTGATAACCACTAATTAATCAACTCATCGTTTTTAAATTGTATACTGAATGAAAACAGTACTGAACTATGGGAATATACTCTATTTTTTAAATAAAATAAATATATTACTATTAATCTCGTCTCAAATACTGTCTGTATGAATGTGCAGCGGGAGGGCCCATAAAGGGACATGGTGGTAAAAAAAAAAAAAAAAAAATGGCATGGGAGTAAAAATAAATAAAAAATGTCCTTCCCTCGGGGAACTTTTCTTAGAGGAAAAAGTTTCTTAGAGGAATGAAAATGCATTTTTTCACTTTCATTTTTTTTGCACCGCCTTGTTGTCCCTTTAGGGGCCCCGTACTTACCAGTAACAATAACTACAGTGACCAAAGTAATATCAAAGATGACGATGTCTGTAAAACTGGAAGTCTTATCATTTTTGAAATGACGAGTCCAGTCAAGCTGCAAGTTGATTCTACAAATCTTCATTAACCGACACACAGGAGACGCTCATTTGTGCAGCGCAGAGCGGATCTCTTGCACTGTATGATGTGACGGACAACAAGTGGTCCAGTCCGGTTCCGATCACACAGTGCGGGTTTTCAGAAAATACGGTTGTGAGTCCTAAAAATGTACGGGTGGGAATTTGATTATAGAATGCAGTTTTCACTCTCATAAAATGCTAAACTGTGCGTTAACGTAACCATATTAAAGACTCAAATACAGGATTGACAACTGTATTCTGCTGCTGTGTGAACGTGGCCTATATAAATACCCTAAATGCGTTTGTCTTTGACTGCCCTGTTACTCTGTCAGGGGAAATAGCGGGTTGGCATGGTAACCACAGGTGAGAGTCGGCTCATTCCCTTTTGCAAAGGCACCTTGAAGTGCTCCCTTAGGACTCGAGAAGTTTATTTGGTTGCTTGATGAGAAGCGGTGTGAAATGTGCTGTTTGACTGTGTGGATATGAGCAGCAGGCGTCATTGTTAGCTTTTTGATCTTCAATCAAACTCTTAATGGTGTGCAAACGCGTTGAACATCAATGTGTGCTAGATTTTGGTGTTTCTGTCATCATATTTCTTTAATAAATGTGGTTAATAAAGCAGAAATCAGTTGTGCGTTTGACCTTTTTGCACTCTTTCAATGATACACAGTACTAATGACCAGAAATCTACATTAATGTGATCAGGTTAGCCATTCTAGCCGCTGGGTGTTGACAGAAGGTGTACATGTGTCTTCGGCGTGAGACTCTCTGCTCATTAGCACTGAGCCGCATCACCGTCCAGGTCTTTAATTAGCATTTGAAGTCTGTGATGGGCCTGAGTTTGAAAGGGCTTCCACGTCATACACAGCATCGGGTTCGGTGACACCAAGAACAACCCTGCCTCTGCTAAAGTCTCCGTGTTCCCGCTCGTTCACCTAGCAGACAAAATATGGCGTCTGTCCCTGTCTTTTTCTATCGCCTCATCCTGCGGGCTCGCTGATAAGACCGCCGTGCCCCCCGTCCCGTAATGGAGACGAGGATGGGGATTGGGCCTATTGACCTCCCCGGCTCTTATCGGCTTTATCTGATTTACATTGCCAAATCAGAATCTACTATATTGATTACAACATAATTAGTTAATTATGGACAGGAAGGAGAGGAGAGCATGGACTGCAGGGTGAAGGGCATGTGGAGCTTCAGCTGATGCACCTTATGAATGTTAAATGAGAACTGAACTTTATGCACTTTTTCTTACAATGTCTTATGAATATAGATATATTTAATGTTTTTTTGTTTGTTTGTTTTTTTACAGCAGCTGTCATTGTTAATTTATTGCAATTAGTTATAAAAAGTAATAAAAAATTGATCCATTTATTTATGCCCACTGAGTCAAATTTAAATCACATAAGGATTTCTGTAACACTTTACAATAAGGTTCAATTTATGTTATAATTTATGTTTTTGAAAGTAGTTTCTTATGCTCACCAAGGCTGCATTTATTTGATCAAAAGTGCAGTAGAAATAGTAATGTTGTAAAATAGTATTACAATTTTAAATAGCTTTTTTTCTTATTTTCTTATATTTTAATGTGCAATTTATTCCTGTGATGCAAAGCTGAATTTTCAGCATCATTACTCCAGTCTTCAGTGTCACATGATCCTTCAGAAATCATTCTAATATGCTGATTTGCTGCTCAAGAAACATTTCTTATTATTATCAATGTTGAAAACAGTTGTGCTGCTTAATATTTTTTGTGGAAAAATTTGTTGATGAATAAAAAGTTCAAAACTACAGAGCCCCCCTAGTCCCACTTTGTCAAAAAAAAAGTATTATAACTATCTCGTGGCCTCAAGATAGTAACTCGTGGCCTCAAGATATTAACTCGTGGCCTCAAGATAGTAACTCGTGGCCTCAAGATAGTAACTCGTGGCCTCAAGATAGTAACTCGTGGCCTCAAGATATTAACTCGTGGCCTCAAGATATTAACTCGTGGCCTCAAGATAGTAACTCGTGGCCTCAAGATAGTAACTCGTGGCCTCAAGATAGTAACTCGTGGCCTCAACATAGTAACTCGTGGCCTCAAGATATTAACTCGTGGCCGCAAGATAGTAACTCTTGGCCTCAAGATAGTAACTCGTGGCCTCAAGATATTAACTCGTGGCCGCAAGATAGTAACTCTTGGCCTCAAGATAGTAACTCGTGGCCTCAAGATAGTAACTCGTGGCCTCAACATAGTAACTCGTGGCCTCAAGATAGTAACTCTTGGCCTCAAGATAGTAACTCTTGGCCTCAAGATAGTAACTCGTGGCCGCAAGATATTAACTCGTGGCCTCAAGATATTAACTCGTGGCCTCAAGATAGTAACTCTTGGCCTCAAGATAGTAACTCGTGGCCTCAAGATAGTAACTCGTGGCCTCAAGATAGTAACTCGTGGCCTCAAGATAGTAACTCGTGGCCTCAACATAGTAACTCGTGGCCTCAAGATATTAACTCGTGGCCTCAAGATAGTAACTCGTGGCCTCAAGATAGTAACTCGTGGCCTCAAGATAGTAACTCTTGGCCTCAAGATAGTAACTCGTGGCCTCAAGATAGTAACTCTTGGCCTCAACATAGTAACTCGTGGCCTCAACATAGTAACTCGTGGCCTCAAGATAGTAACTCGTGGCCTCAAGATAGTAACTCGTGGCCTCAAGATAGTAACTCGTGGCCTCAAGATAGTAACTCTTGGCCTCAAGATAGTAACTAGTGGCCTCAAGATAGTAACTCGTGGCCTCAAGATAGTAACTCGTGGCCTCAAGATAGTAACTCGTGGCCTCAAGATAGTAACTAGTGGCCTCAAGATAGTAACTCGTGGCCTCAAGATAGTAACTCTTGGCCTCAAGATAGTAACTCGTGGCCTCAAGATATTAACTCGTGGCCTCAAGATAGTAACTCGTGGCCTCAAGATAGTAACTCTTGGCCTCAAGATAGTAACTCGTGGCCTCAAGATAGTAACTCGTGGCCTCAAGATAGTAACTCGTGGCCTCAAGATAGTAACTCGTGGCCTCAATATAGTAACTCGTGGCCTCAAGATAGTAACTCGTGGCCTCAAGATAGTAACTCGTGGCCTCAAGATAGTAACTCGTGGCCTCAAGATAGTAACTCGTGGCCTCAAGATAGTAACTCGTGGCCTCAAGATAGTAACTCGTGGCCTCAAAATAGTAACTCGTGGTCTCAAGATAGTATCTCAAGAGGCCACGAGTTACTATTTTGAGGCCACGAGATAGTTATATTGAATTTTTTTGACAAAGTGGGACTAGGGGGGCTCCGTACAAAACAACATCACAAATTTTAAATATGAATTTTTGTACCATTGTAAATGACTTTACTGTCACTTTTAATCAATTAAATGTGTCCTTGCTGAATAAAAGTATTCATTTCTTAAATCAAAAAAAATCTCACTGACCCTATTGTGAATCTTACAAGTCAACCTTTTAAGATACCTAAAAATACTGATTATATATGGTTATTTGCAGTTAATTTGATTAATTAATTGCTGTATATTATATACATATATATTTTGACACTAATGTGAAATGTCCCTGAATGCTTCTGATGATGTTGCATTTTGTTTTCAGTAGCGATATTCAGCACTTGCAGCAGCTACAGAACAGCATAATAATCGACCCAAGATGAAGGTCTTTTACGGTTTATGTAAAATCGGATAGCTGGTGGTTGAGCAGACCTATAACTAAGGACAGAATCTCAGTGTCTTTCTTGACACCTTGACTCTGGAATAAAAATCCCTTAGAGATTTATCGACACGATGAGCTGAAACTCATTTCAGCAGGACCAATCGAGCAGCGTGTTTTATGATGGCTGTACAAGGCCGTGTGAGAGGTTGTGTGCCAATGTGTTTTGAATCTATTAAGCATCTGTTACCTGACAGCAAATGGCTCTGTCACCATCTATCATACCTGCCTGGTTAGGGCCATACTGCCCTCTTGGCAGGGTATAAGCAGTCTGTGTGTGTGTGGCACCGGAGCTGCATTTTAATGTATTCTCGCTGCTAATGTGCTGACTGTTTTCCTCATAGGTGTGATGAGTGTCAGCTCTGTTACCACTTCGGCTGTCTGGACCCTCCCCTGAAGAAGTCGCCCAAACAAACCGGCTACGGATGGATCTGTCAGGAATGTGACACCTCCTCATCAAAGGTGAGAGTCAACAGAATTGTCCCTATACCCACTTCAGTCGTAATAGTTTGTTGTTTCTCCAATTTTTTATTTTTCCATCAATTGCCATCTATAATCTAGTCAGCCGCCTGCCTAGACAGCTCATGTACATGGAGAACAGGACTGTAAAAAAAGGGTAGCACTTTATTTTGCAGTCATGTTCCCCTTGTACATAGTACTATGTACTTATTATACAGTAGTTATTACAACAACTGGGTAATAACTACGTACTAACCCTGAACCTAATCTTAACCTTATGTAATTACCTAATATTAACCAGTACTTTCTTAGGTAAGAACACTGGAAGTACACATACTGTAAAATGAAGTGCTACCGGGTTTGGTTTAGGGTTTTAGGGTTTCTTGTGATCGTGCACATTTCACTGTTATTACTATAGTAAGTACATGTAAAATTTGTAACAAGAACACTGTAAAATAAATTGCTACCTTTTTACTTAATTTTATAATTTAATTTAATCTAATACTTCTAATCATAATATAATTTTAGTTCATTAAAGGGATACTTCAGGATTTAGCATTAAGCTTTGTATTAGTAGAAAACCTGTAGTATTTTCGAATTACCATGCTTTTCACCCTCATATCCCCCTGAGACGAGACGAGAGATTTATGTATTTTTTGTCTGAAAAAAATCCTCCGATGACGCAAAAATCGTCATTTTGCGTCATCGGAGGATTTTTTGGCCAGAGGTTAAAGACTATAGCCAGTAGTAGGGGCTGTCCCGCATGTTCTCAACCCGCCCATAGAGGGTGGGATCTCACTCACAGAATGTACACATAGTGTCAGCCATCTTTTTTTGGAAGTTAAGCTAGCAGGCTCTTGTTCTGTGGAGAAAGCTGAGTAGTAGGGGTTACCATCCTCTTTTTTCCCGCACATGTCCGGCCGTCGATGTCCGGGATTCAGCTTTTGCTTTCTGCAGTCGCCATTCATTGTTTACATGCACACCTTTTGTTTCAATCTAACTGAATTCAATCCGATTGGTGAATCTGAATGTAGTGTTTACATGAACGCTAAAAAAGTGATCGGTTGATGTGCGTTTTAACATTGCTAAGAAAATTCCCGCTCCTCCGTGAGAGATACGAGACCGGTGCGTCTCACAGGTGTCGCTCATCGGTAATCACGCCACCAGCCTCGCGCTGTTCTCCCGCGGCCCTCAGTCTCGTCCTGCTCGCCACAGTAAACATAATGAATGGCGACTGTAGAACGCAAAAGCCGAATCCCGGACATTTTGGGCGATCTCGAAAACCCGGGCAGACTCATCACGGAGACTCACTAGTAGCCTAGACTTGTTTAACTACTGCGCTCTGTTACCGGTAGGCGTGGCCTCCTAGGGCAGCGAAGCAAGTGCATTCTGGGAGTTGTTGTCTTTCATCCACATAAGCCAAAAATACATTTTCTGGCTTTTCTCAGTCTAGAAAGCTCCAAATTCAAAAATAATTTCACATTTCTTCTACATAAATGACCCATTTTAAATACACATTTATCTTTCCAGAGGTGAAGTATCCCTTTAATTGTTATAATGATTTACTGCAGTGGTTGTGGAATTATTCATTTCTTTAGACTCATAACACATTTTTGTACAAAACCAGACTGGCTTTGAAAGTAGGGGAAGAGTAGTCCGTCCTTATTCATTATTCATTTAGTCCACAGTGTTCATCGCTCAAGTATCACCCCAGTTCAGGAAACATTTCCTGACATGATTTATTACATAAATAAATAAATAAATAAATACAAATCTTTACCACAGATTCTTTAAATACTCTAACCGGGCTTATCGGCTCCCTGGCTTTGTTAATTACAGATAAAAGCTAAGCAGATGTGGTTTGAAGATGCAGAAGTGTCCCGATAGCACCAGTGGTGAAAGTCAGCCGCTGTTTTAAATCCTATATGCCTTCCTTCCTTCCCTGCACACGTCAGCGGCTGCTCCTGATCCCTTTCCTAAAAGCCACAGTTGATCCGCGCTGTTGACTTATCCTACGGTGATTGTTTTGTAGTATGTTTTGGAAATTAGTGAGTGCTTTCACGTTCTCCCAAACATTTAATTTCTATTTCTCATTGAATTACAGTGCAATCAACGGCATTATGTGTCTTCTTGGAAACCCAATTAAGTTAATAAATGCATCTGCTTTTCAATTTATCTTTAAATGGACAGTTCTGCTAGCCAGACTCTAGCGGCATGGAAAATGGGGGTTAATTGATGTTTGCTGAAGAGAAAGTAAAAGATGAAAAATGGTGGTGGTCTGACTACATGGCGGAATTAGTAACATGGAATTATTGCTCAGGATTCAAATTAAAAGGTTTAAGCAGAGAGCATGATGATAGAATGACAAATGCAGATGCTGGTAAATACAGTTTTCTGTATATGTACATGAATCTTAGTCTGGAGATGCTAAGATAAATGGTAGTGATATGGTAATAACAGTTATGATGTTAACATGGTACGTTTTGTAACCATCTTGGCTTTGATATAATGATGGAACCCCTCAGAGATCTCAATATAATCTCGAATTCTTCCAAGACCAGTTTTATTTGAGCTATCAACATTAATTGTATAGCTCAGTGGAATACTCTAAATGTATGACAATAATTGTCATATTTGTTCCTATTTTTACTTGTTTTTTTCCTCTAGGTTTTCTGTTATTGAAATATTAAGATAACTGTTGATTGTGCTAGTGTTATGTCACATATCACCATGATGCTATGTCCAAAACACAGTATTACCATTGTAAATTTCCAAAAAATAGTATTACCATGGTAAATGTCCAAAAATCATAGGTAAATGTACAAAAACATTACTGCGGTAACATGTGCAAAAACATGGTGTTACCAAAGTAAATGTTCAAAAAACAACATAGTATTACTATGATAAATGGTATTGCTACATGGGTTTACTGTGGTAAATGTACAAAAACATATGACATAACTACGATACAATATCCAAAAACATGCCATTACAATAGTAAAGGTACAAAAACCATAGTTTTACTATAGTAAATGTACAAAAAACAAGGTGTTATCACAACACCATAAAAAAAAAAAAAAAAACATAGTATTACCATGGTAAATGTGCCAAAAAATATGATAATGTGAAGATACTTAGAAATGTCAGTATGTTTGCTAAAATATGGTTAATAATGTTCACAAATATTTATTTCATCTGTTTAAAAGATTGTTGATAAAATGAGATATAAAAAAGCTTCCAGTTGACTCTCAGCAGCCCTTTGTTTCAAATACATGTAAAAGTGCTTAATGTCTCGCTCATAAAATCGACTGATAAAGAGTAATGTTCTGGCAGCAGACCTCCTTTGTGTGTGCTGTGTATCTCCTGTAAATAGGGCTATTATAAGTCAAAGGCGTTGAAGAAAAGCTGCAGATCGGTAACCCGCTGCTACAGAATGAGAGCTGTGCAGTTCAGAACAAAAGCGATGGAAGGAAGGCGAGTGGAGACAGAGAAAAGAGCTTTAGACAGTGGGAGGTGCACCAGGGCCACAGGGATTAAACAAGTCTTTGCCTTTAGAATGTGTTCAGTGACAGCCTGCCGTGAGACCAGCCGTTCCCCGGGGACTCGCAGAGACCAGACACAATCCTGTTTAATCACAGACACACACACACACACCGGGCCACATACCTCTCTCTCTCTCTCTCTCTCTCTCTCTCTCTCTCTCTCTCTCTCTCTCTCTCTCTCTCTCTCTCTCTCTCTCTCTCTCTCTCTCTCTCTCTCTCTCTCTCTCTCCCTCTCTCTCTCTCTCTCTCTCTTTCTTCGACACACACATGCTGTGCTTGGTTTTAGTAGGACCTGCTATCTTATCTCACCCTCACTACGGGGTTTTTGTTGTCCTCTGGAATTTTTTTTTTCTCTCCTTCTCTAATGTCATCATTTTATATCCTCTCTTCAACTTTACTATATAAAAGCGATGACAGAACGCGAAACGGGTTACACTCTCCTTCCTCTTACCTTTACTTTTCTTTTTTTGGTTCGAAGGCTACTTTAACACCACAAACGCCAATTCCAATCTTTTTCTTTTTTCGTGTGACCTTTTATTATATGGTTTGGATCCTATCATTAGCATTTTTTTTGTCACTGTTTAATGGAAGTGTCATAACGGTGATGAGCTAATGTACTCACATACATGTAGCCTATATTAAGTGTATGTGTGTGTATAAACTGTATATATATACATTTTTTTTAATTTTTTTTAATTATACAGTTCATAAATTGTTGTTGTGGAATTATGAAAAATTATCTAATTTGAATTGAAACTTTGCGTGAAAGATTTTTAGGTATTCACGCCTTAAAACATTTACAAGTTTAGCATCTGGAAAATGCTTTAATCTTCATATTTTTCCCAGATAATTCAGTATGCGTTTCCTGAGTATAACCTGCTATGACCTTGGCATTGTTAGTGCTATACTTTACCAGATGAAATATTGGTAAAATTTCAGTAGAAATCAATTCATTGTGTATATTTATATTGAGTGTTTTAGAGTCATAGAGTGGACATTCAAGTAAAGCGGTTGTTACGCTCTAGACATTTGAAAATCATTATATATTTGGTTGAACAATCGTCATACTGTAAATGTAGACACATCCGACCCTTGAAACAAAAAGTCGGGGTGAAGGGTAAATGTCTTCTGGCCGTTACTGCCATTTGAAATATAATAGGTTCCATTATGGGAATCAAAGAGCACTCCAGAAATGAGCAGTGTGTTGAAGTACTTCAGTTCTGTAATGTGCCACGCTGTGAACCTCTTTACCTGCGGTTGGTCCGGATGTTTTTTTAAATGCCATCTTAAAATGCAGCCAGCTTCTTCTATAATTCTCCTCCTCGCCAAGATTGTGGGGGTCGACATTAAAGGGGGGCGGTGCTTTGGTTTCGCTGCGGTTGAATGAAGAAGAAGCAGTTCAGAAGTGTGGAACTGAAGAGTCGATTTGTTATCCCTTCCAGCCTTGACTTCTAGATGCGGAGCCATCTTCTTTTTCAGCCTCTCGATTAAAACACGGGGCCCTTTGACAGGCTCTCCCCATGAAAAGACCTCTGTAGACCCCAAACTCTTATACATAGGGACCAACGCATGGGTGGTGGGACGATTGGAGGATGTGAGATGGTTTTGAGCTTGCCGGGTGGTTATCTGTCTCTCACTGCATTTTTCTCACTCATTGCCTTATAAAGGTCACCATAAATGGGTTTTTGCCTCTAAGGTCTTGATTAATAAAAAATGTTTTAAGTCGTTTCTCGGTTGATGATTTGTCGCATCGAGACGTTTGTGTTATTAAATCACTTAATTGCGTCTGCCTTCCCTCCCTCGCGAAAAAACGATTGTGAGAAAAAGCCCATTTTCATTAGTTTACGAGCATGCGGTCGTACAGGGCCGACTCTGGTATCAGTTCATACGTGGCTCGGCAATAAAGACTTTATTAGTAAGTGTTGAGTTCATTACGAAAGCTGTGTATTTCCCTGCCTGCACACGTCAGATAACCCCCGGCCAACGAAGGCCACATCCCTCTGCTGTCACTTCGGAGCTCTGCTGAATTGATTCGGGTAATAAAATGACATTCCTGCCACAATATACGGATGGCCTTTAGTTGGAGAGCCCGTTAGGTGGTGGAGAGGGGCTTGTTTGAGCTTTATTTACACCCGCGTGTCACCGCGGCTCACCCTCGTGATAAAACGTTTCAACAGATCTGTGGTGCGTTTGAAATGCCATGAGGCGAACCCGGCTCAGGCGGGAATGGAAATGCCTAAAGGACAGCTTTTGTGGATTGCTAATTCAGTCACTATCTAGACTTGGGGTCAAAAGCCTCGTTACTGCAGCAATTATAACACTTACAGAAATGCATTTGTGTCGCCCCGAGATGTTCTTGCGGGCTGATTGGACGCTAAGCAGAGTTTGTTTTTGAAGTATGTTACTACTTGACCTTGAGGTTTAAATTTGAACTACTTTAATTTGCTAAGCCTCTTCTCTTGTTTATCTATGAGGCACTTTACACCAGGATCAAAATTATTTTTGCTGCTTGTTCAATTTATTTAAGCATTCCACTTAAATTTGTAACATGGAAGTTAACATAATTTGTTTTGGGATTTCGTGAATTACTTTTTGGTGAAACTTTAACTGAAACTAGGCAGGGAGTTGTAGTTCCCAGCATTCTTTAGTAAAAACTGGGTGGTGAGATTAAATGTTAAAATTAAGTGTATGTTATGTGTTTTATTGAGATGAGACAAAAGGGAGGCTTGATAGTGCTTAATGTCCATGTTGAGGTTTAGATCGGTTTTTGTAATGTTGGGTTACCATTGTGACAAAAAGGGAAGCTTTTGCTTATTAGGATACATGAAGAGTGTGTTGAATTTTGCTTTACTCTGAGTAAAAAAAATAAGAATATTAATCAGGGTCACGTGTAAAATCACAATGGATTTTTTTAATTAGTCACTTAAAATAGCTTTATTCCATTGAATGTAGATAAACAAATGATATTTTTCATATTGATCAAATTATACAAAAAGATATTGATGTAAGTTAATTGATTTATGTGGAACTAATGTACATGATAAAATTATGTACATTCAAAGACCAGTTTAAAATAGACTTAACGAAGGTTTATTTATTTATATATACACTCACCGGCCACTTTATTAGGTACACCTGTCCAACTGCTCGTTAACACTTAATTTCTAAGCAGCCAATCACATGGCGGCAACTCAGTGCATTTAGGCATGTAGACATGGTCAAGACAATCTCCTGCAGTTCAAACCGAGCATCAGTATGGGGAAGAAAGTTGATTTGAGTGACTTTGAACGTGGCATGATTGTTGGTGCCAGAAGGGCTGGTCTGAGTATTTCAGAAACTGCTAATCTACTGGGATTTTCACGCACAACCATCTCTAGGGTTTACAGAGAATGGTCCGAAAAAGAAAAAACATCCAGTGAGCGGCAATTCTGTGGGCGGAAATGCCTTGTTGATGCCAGAGGTCGGAGGAGAATGGCCAGACTGGTTCGAGCTGATAGAAGGGCAACAGTGACTGAAATAACCACTCGTTACAACCGAGGTATGCAGCAAAGCATTTGTGAAGCCACAACACGCACAACCTTGAAGCGGATGGGCTACAACAGCAGAAGACTCCACCGGGTACCACTCATCTCCACTACAAATAGGAAAAAGAGGCTACAATTTGCAAGAGCTCACCAAAATTGAACAGTTGAAGACTGGAAAAATGTTGCCTGGTCTGATGAGTCTCGATTTCTGTTGAGACATTCAGATGTTAGAGTCAGAATTTGGCGTAAACAGAATGAGAACATGGAACCATCATGCCTTGTTACCACTGTGCAGGCTGGTGGTGGTGGTGTAATGGTGTGGGGGATGTTTTCCTGGCACACTTTAGGCCCCTTAGTGCCAATCGGGCATCGTTTAAATGCCACGCCCTACCTGAGCATTGTTTCTGACCATGTCCATCCCTTTATGGCCACCATGTACCCATCCTCTGATGGCTACTTCTACCATGTCACAAAGCTCTAATCATTTCAAATTGGTTTCTTGAACATGACAATGAGTTCACTGTACTAAAATGGCCTCCACAGTCACCAGATCTCAACCCAATAGAGCATCTTTGGGATGTGGTGGAACGGGAGATTCGCATCATGGATGTGCAGCCGACAAATCTGCGGCAACTGTGTGATGCCATCATGTCAATATGGACCAAACTCCCTGAGGAATGCTTCCAGCACCTTGTTGAATCTATGCCACGAAGAATTGAGGCAGTTCTGAAGGCAAAAGGGGGTCCAACCCGTTACTAGCATGGGGTACCTAATAAAGTGGCCGGTGAGTGTATATATATATATATATATATATATACAGTATGTATATATGAATGTCATTATTTATGTGGCAAAATAGTATGGGTTTGGAGGTGGGACTATTTGTTTGTTGGCCAATGAAGGACAAGTTAAATACTAGAGAAACCTTTTTGAAATTCCTTATTTTTGAAATTCCGTTTTGTAACACTACTGCAGAAATGATATGCTCTAATATTCAGTTATATTCAGATTCTGCGGATGATTTCTTCAAGCGCAGTTGTCAGTCAGAGCCTCGACAGACTGACCTGCTAAACAGCCTAATTAAGTTAGACTAATTAACTTAATTAAGTCCCTCTCACAGCCAGCTTTACCATGGAATGGAATTTGTAAAGGAAATTAGGGTCTTTCTTATTATTATTTATCAAACATTGATTGCCACCTGACAAGATCAAGGGCAAAATAACCTATAAGCAATTGCATTTTGACTGGTTTTCAGCCGGTCTCCTTCAGTTTACCTTCTCACACTGTTCTGAAGGCCAGTTGAATAAGTGTTCAATAGGGCTCTGAGAGGTCAGGCATAAAAAGGGTGAGTTATTGTAGCTGTGCACCAGGCATAAATGCAGTCTAAACCAAAGGTTAGCATTTCAAGAGAAGGTACTATAGCATGATCCTGAAAGTTACCTTGCACCCCTGCTTGCCGGTGAGTTGGATGGAGAGTGCTAAGATGTTGGAAAAAATCAATGCACTGGAGTCACGTCCATCACTTTAACTAGGCAAGCTGGATGCCTCATTCCCTCTGAGGGGCCAATTTTCAGAGTAAACAGGACCCTGGAGATGGCATGGCAAATTCCAGCTGTCCCGTTGGTCACTTTCTTAGCGCTTAGTGGGTTTTATTAACTCACTTACATTGCCTGTACGACAAGGTGGACCTGTAAAACCTTTCTGTGATGTAGAGGCTTTATGATTTGGTAAAATTGTGCAATTTACCACCAAAACCATTAACCTTTTAAAATGTTAAATGGTTGAAATGGTTGGTCGACCTCACACTGAGGCAAGTTCTGTAGCAGAATTCTACCCGACAGTTAAAAAGCAGTGTTATGTCACGAAAGTGCCACAAGAGTTTAGGGTGCCATTTGGGACAGGGCCTGACTGACTTTGAGTGAGTCGTTAAATCATTCACTGAATCAACTTGTTTAAAAACACTTATTCGATCAGGATTGATACAAGTGGCCCGGTCCCAAACGGCACACTGCATGTGCACTTGCAGCCTTGTGGACAAGACAAGACCGTAGAGTGTCTCATTTGTCATTTTTGATTTCACAAGGGTCGTCGTTATGCTCCCTCAATGTACACTTTTGCCAAGCATTCACTGAATCAGTTTGTTCAAACTCATTCTGTAGATTAATTCAGGAATTAAACAGTTGACTGTCTTTATGAGTGAATCATTGAATCGTTAATTCAACTGATTTGTTCCGATGCACAGATTAATTCAGGAATGAAACAAGTGATTGTATTTGAGTAAATCGATGAATCATTCATCGATTCGTTTTAAAACGCAGATTCTTTCAGAAACGCAACTACTGTGTATTCTGAGTTTGTCCAAACATTGCAAGATAAAGGGAGTGTTTGGGAAGCCTGTGTGCAATTTAGTTTGGAGCCGCTAACTGCATGTGCAGTCGCCAGAAATCTATTGTAATTCTATGGTAAGAATACTGTGAAATTGCTTTACAGCTTAATACCGTAAAATTTTTATTTTTATTTTACAGTAAAATACTGGCAGCAGAGTCACCAGCAATATACTATAATTCTACGATATTAATACTGTGAAATTACTTTATAGCCATTTACTGAAAAAAATACATGCAGTACATTTCTGTAATTATTTCAATTTACAAGACACTAAAAAAACAACCCCATTTGGATCATTTTGGCAACACAGCTCTAGGTCAAAAAGGGAACCCCAAAATAGGTTGGAAATTAATATCATGCAGGAAATTACTATAGTAAAACCACAGGCAACAGTAATAGGCTAATCAAAAAGTGAACATTTATATAAAAACAAGAACACCCAAAAATGGACAAAAATATGGTAAAAGTAACATGAATATGTGTAAAAAGAAAAAAGTGCAGAAAAGAATACAAACTCAAACTCTGTTGTAGTAACGAAATTCAACTCAAACGAAATTGCGTGTAAATGTTTAATAAGTAATATTCTATAATAATCAGTATTTTGGTTCACAAAAATCAGTGACCAATGGTCACCATTGAGGGTGGTCACCAATCAGTGACCACCCTTCTTTGATGCATGTGATGGAGCATTGTTCTGCATAAAAAATCATGGTCTTCTTGTAAGATGCAGACTTTTTCCTGTCCCACTGCTTGAAGAAAGTATCTTCTAAAACTGGCAGTTGGTTTGGGAGTTCATTTTGAGTCCATCTTCACCCCGAAAAGGTCCAACTAGCTCATCTTTAATACTACCAGCCCATACCATCACCCCACCTCCACCTTGCTGTCGTCTGAGTCGAAGTGGAGCTCTGTGCCCATTACTGATCCAGCCACTGGCCCATCCATCTGGTCCGTCAAGAGTCACTCTCATCTCATCAGTCCATAAAACCTTTGAAAAATCTGTCTTCAGATATTTCCTGGCCCTGTCTTGACGTTTCAACTTATGTTTCTTGTTCAGTGGTGGTCGGATTTCAGCCTTCCTTACCTTGGCCATGTCTCTGAGCACTGAACACCTTGTACTTCTGGGCACTCCAGGTAGGTTGCAGTTCTGGAATATGACAGCACTGGAGGATAATGGGTTCCTGGTAGCTTCACGTTTGATTCTTCTCAAATCTTTGGCAGTTAATTTGCGGGGTTTTTTTTCTCAACACGTTTCTTGCGACTCTGTTGAGTATTTGCTACAAAACGTTTGATGGTTCTGTGATCACGCCCCAATATCTTAGCAATTTCAAGAGTGCTGCATCTCTCTGAAAGACTTTTTACAATTTTTGATTTTTCGGAGTCAGTTAAAACTCTTTTTTGGCCCATTTTGCCTGAGGAAAAGAAGCTGCCTAATGATTTTCCACACCTTGATATGGGTGTTGATCTCCTTAGGCCACACCCTCCCTCATTACACAAAAACACATCACCTGAAATGCTTAAATCCAATAAGCATTCAAGTGTATACAGCTTGGAGTTGGAAAAAAATGAATAAAAATGATGATATGGTCAAAATACTCACTTGCCTAATAATTCTGCACACAGTGTACAGGCAAAACCATCAGGCTGAGTGCCACCAAAAAATACACAGTCTGAAAGCCTTAATCAACACTGAAATTTGGGAATAAATTATGTATTACAAGTGAATCAATACGATTTTACCTTCTCTGTTTAATGCATTTATAATCACTCACTTATATGCACTCTCAAGCGCTTGTTCAGTTCCAGCTCCTCAGTCACCGTTCGGATGATTTGGATGGAGATAAAACACTGACCAAAACCTCCAATTTTAAAAGAACGTGTTCCTCGCTGCAGTCAGTTTCAAAGTTCTCTCTTATGGGATTCGAAGTGTCATTAGTTCCGCAGACACGAAAAGTTCGTTTCAGGCGCCACTTTTTTAGTTTCAGTTCTTCCCGCTCACCAAAGTGACTGTCCAGTTTTTTTTTCTAAACTCTCTTTGCTGCAGTCCATTTCAAAGTTCCCTCTCCTCTCCGCTTTGATTAGTTTTCTTCTATTTTCCACACATATTCCTGTCATGAGCGCCACGAACGCGGATAGGCGAAACTTACTCCTGTGAAACACCCGTTCAGCGCCATTGCGCTATTGCTTAAAAGATGCATTGCCTACTACTGTACAAATAAAATACCGTAATACATAAATACGGTAGATTAGTGTTGAAAATGGACTGTAAATTAACAATCAAGTAGTTGCTTATCATGAAAAATATTGCCCAGAATGCATTGTTTTCTGCAGGACTGTTTTTTTAATGGAAAACAGTGTTACTGTTTTGTTTTTTTACAGCATTTTTTTAGTGTAACTTTAGAAGGATCGTTTAAATAAGTAGATGACGCGTGAAGTAGCGCTTCTCAACCCACCAGACAACAACAGCAGAATAAGAAGAGGAGGAGGCTTTTCCCTCCGCATGCATTATTAATAAACAAACAGGAATTGCCTTATCACACTCCTTAAAGGTGACATTGAACATGACAAGAATGTACAACCCTCTGACCTCTGTGCTTTAAGTCTTGGACCGTAAGTGTACAGTATACGCACTGCCTTGTTTAATGTGGCTCTATTTGATGGGATATCCACCCAATCTGCTGACAGAGGGAGATGCTGAAACAACTCTCCACACCTGCAAACACACTAACAGATCTGTTCAAAAATTGATTCTCTCACACTCCCATATGCACACGTACCGACCGGCACACTGTTTAACAAATGCAGCCTTAGAGGAGTGTTACTGTGTGATGCTATAAATCACATTAATGAGGATCAGCAGACTGCATACTGTTCAAAACAGAAAGGCCACACACACATAGTCCGTCTTGAGGTCTCCATTCTATCCTTAAAGGGAGGGTCCACTGAAAAATGTAAATTTGCTCATCGTTTACTAGATTATTAGATTTTTTAATATATTTTAATTATATTAATTCTTTTTATATATCATGTGTACTATCTTTTTAAAAAGGCTTCCTAACCATCAGGGACTGACAAGACAGTAAATTCGCACAAGCTGTTTGCTACTCGGTGGATGCAACTCGTTTGTTTTCACCTGCGAGTGCGTGTTTTAGTTGCTACTTTATTAGCGTGCTCTTTATTGCTCCTGCTTTTGTACTGGATGCTGTTTAGCTTTTAGTTCGCTATCCATTTATTTGCTGAGAGCCTCCATCCATGCATGTGGGCATGTAACCAATTTCCTCGCAGAGTTTGAGCACTTACATTTATTTGTGATTTAATATTTCACCAGAAATTGGAAATGGAGAGAAAGTAGCTCTTCCTTTCCATATACCACACCTTCTCCCCGCAACATTGGCTCTTATCAGATGCAAGTAAAAAAAAAAAAAAAAAGAGAGAGAGAGAAAAATCTCTGGCTTGTGCATTTTACTGCTGATTTAATTAGCCATCTCTTGGTAAGTTCACCTCAGTATCTGTCACACCTCACTAAAATGAAAATCCATTCTCTGGGAAAAAAGGTAGATTAATGAATGCCCTTTGTAATAAATGAAAATGGGAAGCGCAAATATGCATAGTCATGAAATTTAATTGTGCTTTCTGGTGATTGGGTTTTGCTGGGAGAGGGTGTGTGAGAGAAAAGGCGATAGGGCCAGAGGTGGCTCAATGTAGCGCGTAACGCACAGCTTCAGCTGCCTAATGAAGCGAGTGTTTATGACTGAATGCAATTGTGTCATATCCACTACAGTGAAACACACACACGTCCTTAGGTTTGTGCTTACAGACCACCATCACACTCAATTTGTTGTACTCGTGTACAAACGCAGACATGCAAATTTGATTCTCATGAAAACCAACACAATCTTAATGTATTTATTACTGTCCCTTATACTCACCAAGGTTGCATTTATTTGATCAAAAATAGTTCAACTGTAATATTGTGAAATATTATTACAATTTAATAGAAGTGTTTTCTATTTTAATGTTTTAAAATGTCATTTCTTCCTTTGATGGCAAAGCTGGATTTTCAGCATCATTACTTCAGTCTTGGACTGCATTTATATAGCTGCTGATATATATATTTTTTAGGGATGCATCGATCCGATACTCAGTATCGGTATCGGCTCCGATACTGCCATTTTTGCCGGATCGGGTATCGGTCAGAGGAGGCCGATCCAAATCCGATATTGTGCGTATTATTCTGTGTTATTGTTAAGCCCCACAAAAGGCACAAAAACATTATCAAGTACCATAAAGTTTTCGTGCACTATCTTATAAGTGTTCTGAAGCCATTATATAGTATAATGTGAGATAAAAATTAATATTTAAGTCATTAAATTCAAGACCTCGTAAACTTTTTCCCTCCGCTGCGGCTGTCAGTCATTCTCCATTCAGCATTTAACAGCGCGTCGCGTTCTGTTACGACAGGCAACACGATGAAACTCTCCAAGATCAAGATGATTCAATGTTACTATTATTATTCTTGATCTGTAGATAAAGGTCTATGGTTTAGCATAAAACAACTTTATATTGCTGGACTTTATTGCTGTAACTAAATCATGTTACTTTCTACCGGGCGTCTGTTAGATCGCAACAGAGTAGCCTAGAGTCAGAGAGCACTATAATTGTTCTTCACGCGCACAGTAACTGAAATTTAAAACTGTTAAAAGAAAAGGCTCAATAAACGATTGCATAGATACTGTGTATAATACACTACGCATCGATATGTCTTTCCTTTGTGCTTTGAACTGTTCAATGCGGATTCGACGCGCTGCGCGCTGTGACTCCGTGTTGCTTCAAGCGCATCATTCTGCGCTCGGGATGCGCATAAGCGCTGTGTGCCGCACTGTATTGGATCCTTTCATAATCATATAATACTACTTTTGCGCAATGAAAGATTATTAATAGCCTTTCTTGTTCTGTCCTATCTATCATATGTTGCTGCCTCATTAAACAGCTGTGCTATACATTTAAAACATGTCTCAATTTTATAGTAGCCTATACAGGCTATATATAATAATTTATCTTCTTGATTTTTGTTATCTTGTTTTTCATGAATGTATTTTACAACAATACAAAGAGCAATGTGTAATGTTTGACCAGATTTAGTGTTACACTTATTGTCTCTTATTTGTTCCCCTAAATTTTCTTCACTAAATGTTCAGATTTTATACAATTATTGTGCACTCATGATTTTTCTAGACTAAATTGCACTGCTGAATTATCCACTAATCTAGTTTATTATAGCATTTTTGTCACAGATTATGATCATATATTTTTTGGATTTGTTGTTTTTCTTTAAAATTAAGTTGTCTGTGTTAAGTAGATTGTGTTTAACACACAAAAGAGTGATTATCAGTTCAACACACAGAGTTATAGAAATTCTACTTGATTTAAAAAAAAAACTGCACTGGTATCGGATTGGTATCGGTATCGGCCGATACTCAGAATTTTGGGATCGGATCGGATCGGTTTTGAAAAAGCGGTATCGTTGCATCCCTAATATTTTTGTATGTTATTTGCTGTCACTTTTGATAAGTACTTTGGAAAGTATTACTTTAAAAAAAAATCTCACAATACTGGAAAGCTGTAATCTGATTGGTTGATTTATACAACTTCTGGAAGTAAGGTTATGGATTTTTATCAGTTCGCCTAGTCATGCTTGCAAGGTACCAAAAAACCTTTCTTCGTCTTTTTTTTATGCAGTTGAATTAAATAATCATTCGCAAATCTATATAAACTGCTTTTTTGCTTCTTATAGTCTCTTTTTTGGACAGTCTATATATACATTCTACAATTTTCTGGTTTTGTTTTTAATTTAATTTTATACTTTTTTTAATGTCTGCCTATTATTTGTGGTATAATATATTTCAAATAAAATTGCCATTAATTAAAATAAATAATGCCAGTCAGACTGTCTCTTCCTGTTTAAGTAGGCGGACGTTGAATAAGCTGCAATGTGGACCCAAAACTTTTGCTGTTTAGTCAAAGTTCTGGCTACGCAAGACTAGCTCTCTCTGGGCACGCGTGTATAGCTTTATCAAATTACTCTGACTGGTAAATATTTTTCCACCATCTCTATGAAGAGAGATGGTTAGGAGAGGTCATGAATAATCCCGCGGCCTGATACCGCACTCTCTCTCTCTCTCTCTCTCTCTCTCTCTCTCTCTCTCTCTCTCTCTCTCTCTCTCTCTCTCTCTCTCTCTCTCTCTCTCTCTCTCTCTCTTTTCCGTCTGCCGAAGACACCCATTGGTTCAAACCACAGCGCTTCATTTTCTCTAGATGTCTCTCCTGCTTCCTTACATGCTGCGTGTTTTCATCATCGTTGTGGGACATCAATCTGTCTTCCGCGGTGCATGCGGGATTGCAGACACGCGGCGACACCTATCAAACGGGAGGAGGTCGGAAAGCCGCTTCTTTCCCTTCGCCACATAAAAGCCGTGTATTCAACACACATGCACAAATAAATACAATGAAAGCAGAAAATGCGATAAAGAAATAAGTCATACTAATTAGCCCGCTAATTCTTTGAGGACTGTGCCAGCTTGATAATGGATGCTAAAGCTTATTAAAGTAAAAGCAGCGTTGTAAATTTTTAATTCTTTTTTTTCTGCACAGCTTTATTTTAATCCCACTTTATGAAGTTTGCTGCATGTAGTGTGGGTGGTTGGGAAGAAAAAGGGAAGGGGGTTTGATTGTGTCGCTGTAAGGCAGCAGGGGTCTGCGAGTCGGATGCATTAACACGCCACAGGCCTTTGTTGCCACCTAGGGTCCAGACCACGCTCTCGCTTTTCCTCCGACGTTGCTCGCCTAAACTCTCCCTTACGCTGCCGCACATTTCTCTTTCTCTCTCGCTATTTCACACAAGGTTTTTTTTTTTTTTTCTGCCCTTTTAAAATCTAAAATGCAATTAGAATGAAGAATGTGGCATTTCATTATCATACATGTATAAGCAGTAGCCGGAGGGCTGGCTGCCTCATGGAGAGTGAATGGCAGAATGAAGGCTCCAGCTTTCCCTGGAGGAGAGTGATGGAGATATCCCACAAAGCCACTGCCTGTCAGCGTGATCGGGCCCGCAGTGGGCCAGCGTCTCCACGATGTCTCTGCCTCACAAAGCAAATGTCACACTGTCAGCAAAATGAGCACCCTGTTTAAAAAAAAAAAAGGAATATTTGAAATGGGAGCTTTATAGAGTCAAGAAGTGAACTTCACATATTGGAATTATTTTTATTGTGACACATATCACAGTATTCAGCAAAGCGTTTTCCTCTGGCTGGCAATAGGTGACTTGTGTGTGTGTGTGTGAGTCCTGTTCTCCTTTACCCCATAGATGTGGTTCTCTAACTTTTCAGATACTTTGATCAAATCAAAACAGGAAGTACCAACTATACCGACAGTGGTTTTTTTTAGCATACTGTCTCTTTCTGTTTAAGCTTAATGTGTGAGCTGTGTAATGCCATGCTTGATTAATATCTATTTCTTTTTTTGCTGTTATGAGAAATCGTGGCGCTGTTAGAACCCTCATTAGTCTCTTTTGCAGGTCTGTTAATCAGACCAGCATCCCAAACCACAACATAAAATAACATTTCGAAAGAAATCCAATGGAATTTATGCAAATTTTGCAGTCCAGTTCAAACACATTGATACTTTTTTAAATTTGTGAAATCAGCAAGTTCAACTTTAAGTGCAACATAAGTCAACTTCTCACCTCTTATTCACATTGCAGTAGTAATAATGTACCTTATAGAAATGTAATGGTGACTATACCATTCAAAATTTAGGGTGATATTTAAAAAAATATATATACTTTTATTCAGCACGAATGCAAGTCAGCATATTAGAATTATTACTAAGGTTATTTTAAATTGTAATATTTCACAAAATTGATACTTTGTTTTTGAAAAAAGTATTGTTCAATTAAATCTTATCAACACCAAACTTTTGACTGAAGGTGTATAACTGTATATAAATGTAGAATACAATAAATAATACAATATTTTACAATAAATTTAAAGGTTGCACTTCATTTTGATGGTCCATTTTAGACATTCTACTAACTATAAGTAACATTGCAAATTCATGTCAACATACTCTGAGTATTAGTAGACTGTTAGGTTATTGGATAGGTGTTAGGGTTTGGGTGGAAAAAATGTACATAGTTGCAAAGTCGCTTAGTAGATTGTCTGTTGGGGGAGTATCGCAATTAAGAGTTAGCAGATATTAACCAGACAGTCTACAAATACTCTAATGAGAGTTGTAAAGTTACTTAGTATAATGTCTAAAGTGGACCATTAAAAAAGTGTTACCAATGAAGAAATATCATAAATGTGTTCATATTTAAATAATAAAATAAAATAAGATTTTATATATTTAAAAAAAACTCTTTTTTTGCTTTGTTTACTGTCAAGCAATGTGTTGCTGGTGTCCCATGTCTAGCACACCAAGGAGTGTCCAAGAGCCCTGGTTTCACCCTGCCCACAGGAATAAACACTAAATCACAAACGGGCCATAGCGTGTGGGTCAATGCGTGAGTGTTTGTGTCCATGTGTGTCCATGGGAGTGTGAAAAAGCTCAATCGAGGCACTCCATGAGATTGTTAGCACGAACCGGACCACCCTCTCCTCTTGTATCCCTTTTAAGTGCTGACTGGCCTGATGATAACGTATGGCGCCAGAAGTAATTGGAAAATTGGCAGGCTTGTCAGAGAGATTTGGTGGATGGCACAGGCTGATCCGGCAGCAAGGTTCATGAGGTGTCGTCCCACCATGAGATTTATATCTCTGCACGGCCCGGCAACGGCAAAGTACCCAGAGTTCAGGAAAAAGTAACTCATTTTTCATAAGGCCTGGCTGCAGATCAAAAGTCATCCACAGACAGAGACAAGACCCATATGGGAGAGACATTGCTGAATAAAGCAAAGCTGTCTGTCCAGATTAACTGCTGAGACGGCTCCTGAAGCCACGTATTGGGCGTGTATCACAATTCTGATCTTTATGTGTCTGAAAATTATGCTGGCCTATAGCAGTTTTCTTTTACATATGAAGCATACAAGGTTATTACTATTTAATTACTAGGTTATTACTATGTTGTTACTATATTCATTGAATCTGCTTCTATAAATGTATTACTAGTTCTAAGAACAGTAGAGGCTTTTAATGAGATGTCTGAAAACTATGACCTATAGTAGAATGCCATATGTTTTGGTCATACTTTTTTACAAGCTTATTACTATGTAATTACTATGTTGTTGCTATATTCATTCGATTTGCTTATATTAATGTATTAATTGCCATAATTAACAATTGATGATTTTAATGGTGTCTGAAAACTGACATAGTAGTTTCCCATATCTTGTTGTCATACTTTTTTTAACAAGGTTATAACTATGTAATAACTAGGTTATTACTTTGTTTTCTATAAACATTGGATTTGCTTCTATAAATGTATTCATATTTCTAAGAAACAGTAGATGCTTTCAATGAGATGACTGAAAACTATGACCTATGGTAGTGTCATATATTGTGGCCATACTTTTTACAAGGTTATTACTATGTAATTACTAGGTTATTACTATATTCATTGGATTTGTTTCTTTAAATTTATGAATTGTCCTAAGGTACAATAGATGCTTTTAATGAGATGTCTGAAAACTGACAATGTAGTTTCCCATATATTGTTGTCATACTTTTTTTTTTTACAAGATAATAACTATGTAAATACTAATAACTATGTAAATACTAGGTTATTACTATGTTGTTACTATATTCATTGGATTTGCTTCTATAAATGTATTAATAGCTCTAGGGAACAGCCAATCCTTATGAGATGCCTGAAAACTATGACCTATGATAGTTTCCCATATATTGGTCATACTTTTTTTTACAAGGTTATTAATATATAATTACAAGGTTATTACTATGTTTTCTATAAACTTTGGATTTGACCTATTGTAGTCTTCCATATATTGTTCCCATACTTTTTTAAACAAGTTTATAACTATGTAATTACTAGGTTATTACTATGTAATTACTATATTCATTGGATGACAAATAGTAGTTTCCCATATATTGTGGCCATACTTTTTAAAAAGGTTATTACTATGTTATTATATTATTGTGGCCATGTGTTATTACAATGTTATTACTGGGTTATTACTATGTTTTCTGTAAACATTGAATTTGCTTCCATAAATTCATTAATTGCCCCAAGGAACAGTAGATGCTTTCAATGAGATGTCTGAAAATTATGACCTATGGTAGTTTCCCATATAGTGTGGCCATTCTTTTTTAAAAAGGTTATTACTATGTCATTACTGGGTTATTACTATGTTGTTACTATATGTATTGGATTTGCTTCTATAAAGGCATTAAAGCTCTAAGGAACAATAGATGCTTTTAATGAGATGTCTGAAAACTATGACCGATTGTAGTTTCTCATATTTCGTGGCCATACTTTTTAAAAAGGTTATTACTATGTAATTACTAGGTTATTACTATGTTTTCTATAAACATTTGATTTGCTTCTATAAATGTATTAATACTTCTAAGGAACAATATATTCTTTTAGTGAGATGTCTGAAAACTATGAACGATATTAGTTTCCCATATATTGTGGCCATACTTTTTGAAAAGGTTATTATGTTGTAATTACTAGGTTATTACTATGTTGTTACTATATTGAATTTGCTTCTATAAATGCAATAATAGCTGTAAGGAACAGACAATGCTTATAATGAGATGTCTGAAAACTTTGACCTATACTAGTTTCCCATATATTGTGTCCATACTTTTTTACAAGCTTATTACTATGTAATTACTAGGTTATTACTATGTTGTTACTATATTCATTGGATTAGCTTCTATAAATGTATAGCTCTAAGGAACAATAGATGCTCTTAATGAAATGTCTGAAAACTATAACCTATAGTAGTTTCCCATATATTGCTATATTTAATTATAAGGTTATTAGTAGGTCATTACTATATTCATTGGATTTTCTTCTATAAATGTTCCAAAAGCTCTAAGGAACAATAGATGCTTTTAATGAGATGCGTGCTCTTGATTCTTTCTGTAAGTAAAGCCATGAATCATCATGTGCTTCTCAGCTTCTTTGAGTATAGTGTGTGGTCAGGGCTCTGCCATCACACATGGCTGTGCGTAGATGTGTTTATTAACCTTTGCAGGAGGGGATAATTGCATCTGTCAGACTCACTTAAAAGCTGAGATGGCCGTCATTTCCTGTTTGTCGTCTCCTCTAAATTTGCAGGTTGTTTAAATGACTCTGGCATGACGTTTGCTCTTTGTTCACTGCCGTAGAGGTGCTAAAATTACCATTATTCAGAGCGTTGCATGTTGAAATACAGTTTAAAACTGGGATTATTGCTAGTGAATTTCTAGTAACATACATTCAAATTAGAAAGGAAAATGGACACGGCCTAGCTGTCTTTAAATTCGTCCTGTTTTTTGGACACACTTTATATTAGGTATCTTTAACTATGTACTTACATTTAGATTGAGTACACTGAGTCCATCAACACCCCCAAAGCTCGCACAGTCGTTTACCTCTTTGTGGGTTCGACATTTTTCTCTGTAACATTAGGCAGTTTTGATTTATAAGCTTTTGAATATTTGCTACTCACATTAGCGTTCTTGTGTGTAAGCAATACTTCTATCCGCTCCTTCTGGTTTACTCAGATCACCATCTACGTTTGTTTTTGGATCCGGAGATGTTGTACTATTTCATGTACATTTCATCCATGTTGTCATACATGACGGAAAATCTCATCAATGGAGGTTAATACGATTTTATTTTTCAGGAGGAAGAACCACAAGAGGTTGACGAAGAGTCTGTGAAAGAGGAAACGGACGAGCAAGAGATCCCAGACTGAAAAACTCTCGTTACCTTATCGTTACCTCACGTGAAATAATCGTCTTGCCTACACAGTCAGCACCATCACCTCATTTCCTGCTGAATAGTGGGATGCAAAATAACTTTCACAAATTAAATCAAAAGTCGACAACTGCCACTGCTTCACAAGACTGAAACTTTCCTCCTTTGTTAACCAGGAATCGATCAAATGACCACAATTGCCAGCTTACAAAAATTGTCAACGCTGTGATCTCTCTCTATATTTTTTCAAATATATAGGGTATTGTATAGAGTCAATGTATGTTCAAGTCCACAGTCATGAATGAATTTCAGAGTTCAACCCAGGGAATCTTTGGAGTGCTGGAAGAACAGCAGGATCTTCATATGAGCCCGTTTTTACCTTGAATACTCTATGCCCACTCAAAGCCTGTTTTTTAAAGGTTATTTTTCATACACTAATTAACATTTCCCATGACTCATGGATGTGAATATTATACTGGTGTTGTGTGTCCAGAGTTTCCTTAAGCAATGTTTCTGTTATACACCAATTGCACACTATTTGTTCCTGTCCCGTAAACTCCTCTTTGTTTATCAGCCCTTTATATTTGCTTTTGTTTTTATTTTATTTCATATTGTTTAAACACCAACATATTATAGTGTAATAATTAACTTGCATTGACATTGATTGCATTGAAACTGACAGTTAGTGGCTTGTGTTATATAAATAATTCCTTACTTCCTGGTGGTAAGAGCAAAGTCTATTTTATTATTTTTTACAAATATCATTTTTATACCTACAGTATATTCCAGAACATCCTTTATCGTTGACAGTATTATTGTCCATGCTCACGTTTGAGGCAATTCTCAGTCAAAAAAAAAAAAAAAATTAATCTGCCTCAACATTTGAGTTCCAGACGAGTCTGTATTTGGGTACTTACAAAAGAAAGTAATAAACATTACTTGTGTTTTTTGAAACCATTTTTATTATTATTATTTCTGTTATTGCAACAGGATCATAACTATTTAGATTCTATCAAAATAAAGGGCAGGGCACTCAAAGAAAAAGCCATTTTCAGAGACGGAAGTGCACTTTCCACAAAAAGGGTACAGAATAGGACGTGAAACTCCTACAAGTATTTCTTTTTCTACATACGGTCAGTGAAAGGAGATGGTCATGCTTCAGAAATTTGTGATGATCAGCCTTGGAAAATAAAACCAGTTATGCAGTATTTAGTTGGATATCATTTTTGGGAGATGTATATACTGGTTTAATCATTCATTTCAGATTTTTCTAGTGATAGCAGTACATGTTAAATTAACATCCAAATATATATATATATATATATATATATATATATATATATACTGTATATATACATATATATATAAGGATAAAACGTTGCTGAGCAAAGCTCTTCTCTTTTACTGAACATGAAGTCACCATCACAGGCATATATACACTCACCTAAAGGATTATTAGGAACACCTGTTCAATTTCTCATTACTGCAATTAATCAACCAATCACATGGCAGTTGCTTCAATGCATTTAGGGGTGTGGTCCTGGTCAAACACTCCAAACTGAATGTCAGAATGGGAAAGAAATGTGATTTAAGCATTTTTGAGCGTGGCATGGTTGTTGGTGCCAGACGGGCAGGTCTGAGTATTTCACAATCTGCTCAGTTACTGGGATTTTCACGCACAACCATTTCTAGGGTTTACAAAGAATGGTGTGAAAAACATCCAGTATGCGGCAGTCCTGTGGGCGAAAATGCCTTGTTGATGCTAGAGGTCAGAGGAGAATGGGCCGACTGATTCAAGCTGATAGAAGAGCAACTTTGACTGAAATAATCACTCGTTACAACTGAGGTATGCAGCAAAGCATTTGTGAAGCCACAACTCGCACAACCTTGAGGCGGATGGGCTACAACAGCAGAAGACCCCACCGGGTACCACTCATCTCCACTACAAATAGGAAAAAGAGGCTACAATTTGCAAGAGCTCACCAAAATTGGACAGTTGAAGACTGGAAAACTGTTGCCTGGTCTGATGAGTCTCGATTTCTGTTGAGACATTCAGATGGTAGAGTCAGAATTTGGCGTAAACAGAATGAGAACATGGTTACCACTGTGCAGGCTGGTGGTGGTGGTGTAATGGTGTGGGGTATGTTTTCTTGGCACACTTTAGGCCCCTTAGTGCCAATTGGGCATCGTTTAAATGCCACGGCCTACCTGAGCATTGTTTCTGACCATGTCCATCCCTTTATGGCCACTATGTACCCATCCTCTGATGGCTACTTCCAGCAGGATAATGCACTATGTCACAAAGCTCGAATCATTTCAAATTGTTTTTTTGAACATGACAATGAGTTCACTGTACTAAAATGGCCCCCACAGTCACCAGATCTCAACCCAATAGAGCATCTTTGGGATGTGGTGGAACGGGAGCTTCGTGCCCTGGATGTGCATCCCACAAATCTCCATCAACTGCAAGATGCTATCCTATCAATATGGGCCAACATTTCTAAAGAATGCTTTCAGCACCTCGTTGAATCAATGCCACGTAGAATTAAGGCAGTTCTGAAGGCGAAATGGGGTCAAACACAGTATTAGTATGGTGTTCCTAATAATCCTTCAGGTGAGTGTATATATATATTAGGGGTGGAACGGTATATGTATTCGTATCGAACCGAAACGGTACGGGCGTCACGGTTCGGTGCACGAATCTACACGGAGAATACACGGTATACAAATAAATAAAACTCGCGTGCAAATTAATTAATGTAATGCGGAACTACTGTTAGATACGCGGGTTCTTTAGGGACACATAATATGTACCATCGGCTTAGCTCTGAACGCGCGTTCACTTCAAACATTGCGTCCTATTCGCGTCCTATTCGCTAGCGTCGAACTAGACGCGAATTTGACGCTCTATTCGCGTTTGGTGTGACCGTGACCGCATAATGAACAGGCTGCGATGTCAAGATTGCAATGCTGGAGTGTGTGTGTGTGTGTGTGTGTGTGTGTGTGTGTGTGTGTGTGTGTGTGTGTGTGTGTGTGTGTGTGTGTGTGTGTGTGTGTGTGTGTGTGTGTGTTTGTGTGAGAGAGAGAGAGGCGTGCGGGCGCGATCGAACTGTGTGTGTGTGTGTGTGTGTGTGAGTGTGTGTGTGAGAGAGAGAAAACATAGTCCGTCATTTTGTTCATATACAGATCATTAAACCTGCAAAGTGTTTACTTATATTTGTGTACACTCGCAATAAAACACAACATTGTGCTTTTGTCACACTGTAAACTCTTGTCAAACTGTAACCTACAACTGTCACCCAACCAAAATCACACACACACACACACACACACTGTTTCAAAAGCAAAACATATTTATCCAACTCCATTTCAAAACAGTCTGTGGGTCCCATCTTTTGGACATTTATCATATTGCATTGGTTTTCATTTCTTGTCCTCGGAGCACTAATCTCACACATTCTACATTGATTAAAAAAAGAAAATCGAATGTGTTTTTTTAATGGTAGTATTATTTTATACAATCAATTATTTATAATTCAGATGAGAATGTTACATTGTCAATTAATAATGTTAATTAAAATTAAGGAAAACAAATATATTGATCTGAAATATAGCAAATTAATTTTAAATTAATAGTACAGTTACCAAACATATTGCAAGGTCTTTTTGTCTTTTTATTAATTTAATTAATAAACTAATTATATAAAACTATTGTCAGTGCACTACAAATAAACTGGTTCTATGCCTTTATTAATAAAGCTTATTTAAAAAATGCAATGCCTTCTGCATTTTTGTTTTGCTTTTTTTTATGAACCGAACCGTGACTTCTGTGTACCGTTCCACCCCTAATATATATATATACTGTATAGATGTATTAATGTTTTATTCGCAATTTTATTGTGGGATACAGCCGAGAAGACATCACATGAGACTGTGACAAGGGGGATTCAGACATTTCATGTATTTAAATCTGACTATTGAAAATGCAAGATTAATTTTATGTTAGGTATTAGTTTAACTATATTGGTTGTCACCAAGAAAAAAAAGGGAATTGATGCCTGAAATGCTTTAAAATATATAATAGGGCATCAAAGTGTACCATTTTCGTAGTGAGAGTTCAGATCTTATGAAATATCATGGAGTGTAATGCTTTTGATAATGAAAGCATTACTTTATCACTCCAATGATATACAAGTTCAAAGATGTTTCTCAAGGGTTCGGTGACGCTTGCCGGTGGGCAAACCAACAGAAAATCGTCTTAATCCAGCTCTGTCGTGTCTTACTCACAGTGCACATGTCATTTAACCATTCCCTCACACCACAGGGGCGAAAGAAGACCGTAAATGCCATTTTATCTTAGCATCTCATTGCCTCACGAAGCTTCTCCTCCCCTCACCCTGTCAGGGAATCGGGCTTGCATTCTGATATTAATGCATCGAGGGGTATAATTCCAATTTGTTCCAAAGCAACTATTAATTTGCCCATTTCAGGGCAGTGCAGGAGGAACCCCTGTAAGGCCACTGAACCATGAAAGACATTATCCTGAAGGGTTCTGTCTCCTCCTTTCTTTTTATTTTCTCGAAGAGGAAGTATTTGGTGTTGATGCGTCGCTGGTTCCTTCAGCCGTTTGCGATGGACCCCCTGAAGCTGAGCACTCAGCATGCAGCATGCGAAGTGTGTCATTAGGGTTGTAATAATGGCAGCGGGTGTGCTTTTGTCAGAGTGGTCTTCTCGTTGAAGACCCCCATGCCCCCTTCCACAACCTGATTACAAACTCTGCATAATAAAAAGGTCCTGTGATGGGGACTTCATGTTCAGTGAAGGAAGGGAGCTTTGCTCAGCAAGCATACGTTTTATCCATGAGAACTCAAAAACTATAATGTCTAAGAGTGTGATAACCCCTAGATTACTCTACATTATGCAATAGTAATATGAATTCTGCCTGAAGACATTGTGGTCATCATGGTGATGATGATAGTCTGAAGCATAGAGGTCTATAATACCTGGAGAAAGCCAAGCGTTTCCAATCATCTCAATGGCAGCTGCTCAGTGAATGCACGACTTCCCATAAGTATGCAAGGTCACTGGTAAAACATTTATAATGAAATAAATATTAGTTCATATTGCGTGCAAAAAAACCCCCGCTATTGTGTATTTAATTTATCTACTAACAGGGTCTTTTGACCACTTGGATATATATTTATCATTATTATTATTATAACACAAACACACACACACTTGGTCAGAAGTGAAAAAAGCAAAATCATTTCCATGCAATACAGACTTGCTTTATGACCACTGATGTCTATATGTAGCTATATGTAGACTATAGATATATTATCTCTGTGTGTGTGTGTGTGTGTGTGTGTGTGTGTGTATACGTATATATATCTATATATATACATATACGTATATATATATAAATATATATATATATATATACATATACGTATATATATATATATATACATATACGTATACACACACACACACAGAGATAATATATCTATAGTCTACATTGTGCCAAGTGTAACGTTTGGTGGAGGGGGGATTATGGTGTGGGGTTGTTTTTCAGGGGTTGGGCTTGGCATCTTAGTTCCAGTGAAAGGAACTCTTAAAGCTTCAGCATTCCAAGACATTTTGGACAGTTTCATGCTCCCAACTTTGTGGGAACAGTTTGGGAATGGCCCCTTCCTGTTCCAACATTACTGCGCACTAGTGCACAAAGCAAGATCCATAAAGACATGGTCATGGATAAGCGAGTTTGGTGTGGAGGAACTTGACTGGCCTGCACAGAGTCCTGACCTCAACCCGGCAGAACACCTATGGGATGAATTAGAATGGAGACTGCGGGCCAGGCCTTCTCGTCCAACACCAGAGCCTGACCTCACAAATGCGCTTCTAGAAAAATGGTAAAAAAAACTCCCATAAACACACTCCTAAACCTTATGGAAAGCTGTTATAGCTGAAAAGGGTGGGCCAACTCCATATTAAACCCTACGGATCAGGAATGGGATGTCATTAAAGTTCATGTGCATGTAAAGGCAGACGTCCCAAAACTTTTGGCAATATAGTATATATATATATATATATATATATATATATATATATATATATATATATATATATAGATATACACTCACCGGCCACTTTATTAGGTACACCTGTCCAACTGCTCGTTAACACTTAATTTCTAAGCAGCCAATCACATGGCGGCAACTCAGTGCATTTAGGCATGTAGACATGGTCAAGACAATCTCCTGCAGTTCAAACCGAGCATCAGTATGGGGAAGAAAGTTGATTTGAGTGACTTTGAACGTGGCATGATTGTTGGTGCCAGAAGGGCTGGTCTGAGTATTTCAGAAACTGCTAATCTACTGGGATTTTCACGCACAACCATCTCTAGGGTTTACAGAGAATGGTCCGAAAAAGAAAAAACATCCAGTGAGCGGCAGTTCTGTGGGCGGAAATGCCTTGTTGATGCCAGAGGTCAGAGGAGAATGGCCAGACTGGTTCGATCTGATAGAAGGGCAACAGTGACTGAAATAACCACTCGTTACAACCGAGGTATGCAGCAAAGCATTTGTGAAGCCACAACACGAACAACCTTGAGGCGGATGGGCTACAACAGCAGAAGACTCCACCGGGTACCACTCATCTCCACTACAAATAGGAAAAAGAGGCTACGATTTGCAAGAGCTCACCAAAATTGAACAGTTGAAGACTGGAAAAATGTTGCCTGGTCTGATGAGTCTCGATTTCTGTTGAGACATTCAGATGTTAGAGTCAGAATTTGGCGTAAACAGAATGAGAACATGGAACCATCATGCCTTGTTACCACTGTGCAGGCTGGAGGTGGTGGTGTAATGGTGTGGGGGATGTTTTCCTGGCACACTTTAGGCCCCTTAGTGCCAATTGGGCATCGTTTAAATGCCACGGCCTACCTGAGCATTGTTTCTGACCATGTCCATCCCTTTATGGCCACCATGTACCCATCCTCTGATGGCTACTTCCACCATGTCACAAAGCTCTAATCATTTCAAATTGGTTTCTTGAACATGACAATGAGTTCACTGTTCTAAAATGGCCTCCACAGTCACCAGATCTCAACCCAATAGAGCATCTTTGGGATGTGGTGGAACGGGAGATTCGCATCATGGATGTGCAGCCGACAAATCTGCGGCAACTGTGTGATGCCATCATGTCAATATGGACCAAACTCCCTGAGGAATGCTTCCAGCACCTTGTTGAATCTATGCCACGAAGAATTGAGGCAGTTCTGAAGGCAAAAGGGGGTCCAACCCGTTACTAGCATGGGGTACCTAATAAAGTGGCCGGTGAGTGTAGATATATATTAGAGCTGTCAGTTAAACGCGTTATTAACGGCGTTAACGCAAACCCATTTTATCGGCGTTAATTTTTTTATCGCGCGATTAACGGTCTTTTTGGCTTAGCAAACTTTGTAGTTTTTTTTCACATGCTTTTGCAACAGGACGCGGTATGCGCGGCGCTGCGCTATGAAACCCATTCATTTCAATGGCTTGCGCCGCGCGAGGACGTTTTGTTGCTTCGTCTACCAAAGCGCAAGCGGATCTAGCTACACCGGAAACAAAACAACAGGCACGACGCCACACACACTTGTTTGGGCTTACGAGCCGGCCAAATAGTTGGTTAACGTTATGTTTTGAGTGGATGACGAGCGCGAGACGCCGAAACGGATGCCAATACGATTCTGAATGGAAAGTTTACAAGACCAAAGTGATCTGTGTGTTTTGTCGTTGTGAACTGAGCTATCATCATCGCGATCGCAGCGCGTCCAGTCTGAAATACCACTTGATGGCCAAGCACACACACACACACACACACACACACACACATTTTAATCTATTCTAAATGTCTCTTGATTTCTTTTTGTCCCATTATTTTTTCTCATTTTAATGCTCTTATCAACATGGAAAAGTGGATCGGCTTGCTTTGTGCAAATGCTTTTTATTGAAAACAACATTGACATATACTGTGTTCAATTTCACACTAACATTCTCACTTGAAGCAAATAATCTCTCACACAATGTAACACTGTCCATCAATGAAAGGGTGAAAGAAATACTGACGAGGTCCTGATATTGACGAGGGGGCGGAGAATTCGCATCAGCTGTGTGTGTGTGTGCTTGGCCATCATCAAGTGGTATTTCAGACTGGACGTGCTGCGATGATGATAGCTCAGTTCACAACGACAAAACACACAGATCACTTTGGTCTTGTCAATGGAACCATTTGGCAACTTTTTAAAAGTAAACTTTCCATTCAGAATCTTATTGGCATCCATTTCGGCGTCTCGCGCTCGTCATCCACTCAAAGCGTAACGTATTTGGCCGGCTCGCAAGCCCAAACAAATGTGTGCGGCGTGTAGGGCTGCAACTAACGATTATTTTGATAATCGATTAATCGGACGATTATTTTTTCGATTAATCGATTAATCTGGTAAAACATTAAATTAGATTTTTTGTTTATTATGACTAAATAAAACCCGGTTACACTTTATTTTAAGGTGTCCTTGTTACAGTGTAATTATATATTTAAGTACAGAGTAATATTAAGTAACTACATGTACTTACTATAGGAATAGGGTAGGATTAGGTTGAGGGTTAGTTGCATGTAATTATGCATAATTTACAGTTATTACTACATGTAACATATGTAACAAGGACACATCGTAAAATAAAGTGTTACCTAAAACCCTAAATTAGGATATTTATGTGTAAAAGTGTACTTTAAAAAGTGCAAAAGCCACACATTGAGTTTTACAAATATCAATATTTGCATTGTTTTTAATGATAATTGCTGATGGCAATGGCAAGTTCAGATGTGAAGATATAAACTAAAAACATCTCAAATATATAATTCATTTAATTTTTATTTAAAATGAATTGAATTATAAGGATAATTTGTAAAAATAAATATAGAAAGACTGAAAACAAGCGTGTGAACATAGAGCCGCAGTAGATCGCGTTTGAAAAACAATTAAAACTTAATAGTAGACAAATGCTATATAAAGAGAACGTAATGGAGGTACGTAGCAAGCTAACAGGCTTGATTAAAAAGACAGGAAAAATGATGCATTAGTGCACAAACATTCGCTGAAAACCACTGAGTAGCCTACAGTGACTAAAAAACAATAATTTACTGCTGCTGTTATTAAATGCCTTTATATTTAGTGCTCTGCTTTGTAAAGACCGTTTTAATTTAATATTTCTGCGGTAGCACTATTTTAATCCATCACTTATGTTGCGAGCGAACTGATTGCGTAACCTGATGCTCGAGACGCAAAATACAGACATCCCAAGTCTCCCGGAAGTTCTGGAAGTCACCCGCATATTGATAGCGGCTCGCAAATTAGTTCAAACTCCCGGGATTTGAGCACGCAAGCAAGAGCGCGCATGCGAGACAGAAGAGACTGTGCTCCAAACCGTGTAGCGCGAGCGCGCGGCAGAGCAACGGAGGGAGAGAGACCTTGCGTGTGTTTCTCATGAAGCGCGTGTAAGACAGAGCATCCTGATTGGCCTATTTCAACCAATCACCAGTAAACGCGCCCCGTGACGTAAGCAGACCAACTAATCGATAATGACATTCGTTGACAACGATTTTCATAATCGATTATTATCGATTTTATCGATTAGTTGTTGCAGCCCTAGCGGCGTGCCTGTTGTTTTGTTTCCGGTCTAGCTAGATCCGCATCCTCGCACGGCGCAAGCCATTGAAATGAATGGGTTTCATAGCGCAGCGCCACGCATGCCGCGTCCTGTCGCAAAAGCATGTGAAAAAAACTACAAAGTTTGCTAGGCCAAAAAGACCGTTAATCACACGATAAAAAAATTGACGCCGTTAAAATGGGTTTGCGTTAACGCCGTTAATAACGCGTTTAACTGACAGTCCTAACATATATATAATAAACAGTTAACATTACATTTTTGTAAATAAATTAAAATGAAAACCAAATTAAACAGTGTATATCTCTGAAAAAGCATTAATGTTTATCTGATCTCTACTCGTAAATTTGCTCCGTTTTGAGTTTAAAAAGATTTCTAAAAAATCATCCCATCGAGTTTTATACACGCAAACACAAAGTTCCCATATTCAAATGAGCCGTCATCTCCTAAGCACGGCGATCTTTGCTCTGACAGCCTCCACTTCACTCCTGTGCCACACTATTCTCAGTCTGTCTGCTTCTAATATTTCTGCTGTTTGCTGAGGGAATGAAGCCTTCCCAGAAAGATTCACTTATGAGGCGGAGCAGCATTTCGATCAGAGTTCTGAATATCCACAGTTGCTCTCGCTCCTTGTTCCCCGGGTTTTAATTGCTCCGAATAATGCTTTAAATAGCATCACCTTGGTATCTGAGCGCTGTGTGGATGATGACTTTTTCCAGACTGTGTAGTGCTGTGACATAGTCATTTCCCAGCCCTTAATATACTCAGAGAGTACTCTGTTCGGAGGGAACGTTCACAGGGTGCTAATCTCTACCTCTCAACACCTCGTTCCACACGTAGTCATTAGGAGAGGGGGGTCTTAAAAGGGTTCCTGACACACTGGAGTTAGACATGTTAATAACTCTCATTTCAAACCGACTGGGGGAAATACTGTATCGAAGATGACAGTGTAATATGTAATGTGATTTTCTGTTCTTTAAGGTTTATTGAGGTTCAGTTCCTTCAGTTGCCTTGAAAGATGTAAGAAAAACTTATTACATCAATGATGAATTATCCTGCCTGGGAAGCTTGTGCCTCCAAGCCGGCATTCGTTATTAGGACATATCATGCATTAGATGCACATAGATGTAAAGAATGATATTGTGAACAATAAACACATCGGCATCTGCATCTGAATTCAAAAGGATTCACTTCTATTACTTATTTATACACAATATTTCATTTTCATTAAGCAAACTCTCAAGCTGAGTGAATAACTTTACTTGCTTCTCTCCAGTACATCTCGCCTTTGAAATGGTTGAAATACATTTCAATACAATACAATAATTTGCTAAATCATTTCCATTCAGTACTTGCTTTATGCTCACTGAAGTCTATATGTAAACTATATGTTGTATCTATATTATAGATAAGTGTTTCCATAATGATTCACATCGACGCACCCCTTACGACATCGCAACTCTGGTATAATAGTATTACGAGTTTCCCACTTGAAAACACAACTTTGTCATTTATGTGCTCGGAACTCATAATTACTTGTTTATAATTTACTTTCTGACTTCAGTTTAACTCTTTCCCTGAGTTTTTGTAAAAAATAAATAAATACATTTTAAAAAAAGTTGCCAGGCAGTGCCAGCGTTTTTGATCACTTAAAAAAAAAAGTCATGGCCCTGAGAATATTTTGTTGTCTGAACATGCAATATGTCAAAAAAAAGAACAGACCCTCTGCTTAAAAAAACAAAAACTGTTTTATTCTAGTTTCATGCATTCTTTTTTAAAACACTTGAATGTGGGTAAGTTTCATAAAAAAGCAACATTTTGAACAATTAAAGGCCGTGTTGCAGGGTTAATTTTTCAACGAATTTGTGCAATTTGCTTGTTGGTAATGCACATTTAAACTGTTATCCATTGTATTTTATGTTGTTGGGTATCACAAAACGGAATTTAATACGGAAAAGTAGGTACTATCTTACAGCGGTTTGCAACGATTCTCCTTTCCTCCACAATGCATTGCATTACGTCACCTTGGGGAGAGATTTACCAAAGCCCGCCTTGAGAGCATTGATAGCGTTCAGATAGTATTCAGATAGCGCAGATTATCTAGATAAATACATAGATATATAGACTAGATAGATATATATAAACAGATAGATATAGATAGATTGGCTAGTATAGAGAGAGATAGGCAGACAGCCAGATAGCATAACGTTAGCATAGATAGCTAGCAGCTAGATATGGGCTGCTAACTCTCACGCATTCTGCGTGAGACTCACGCAATTGAGCCAATTCTCACGCTCTCACGCCACGCCCCCGATTTCTCACGCTGAAGTGTCAACCCGGTCGGTCAAATGCCTGAAAGATAAGTTTATCTATAGATCTACCAGTTGAGCCATTCTTGATCGACTATTTTTACCGCAAATTAGTTAAAATATCCTGTAATCTAGAGCGAGCGTGCATGTGAGACAGATGTGTTGAGCTCCTAACGGCACGGTCCTAACTGCGCACGCGCACGACGGCAGAGAGGTGAGCGAGCGAAAGAGCTCGCTCTCTCCCAGTCTCCCATAACCCCCAACCCCCCGGGGTGAGCTCCTCGACCAGCGACCAAAACGCACTCACTTCCCTACAGCACAAGCTTTCCAACGCAGTTTCCATGGGACGGCACCGCCCACACAAGCACCTACCAAACACAGCGACAGACTCGCGGCGGCTACATTTGCAACAACATTTTCACCGGAGGAAGAGATAAACGCTTAGAAACGCCCATATACAGTAGCTAGCATGGTGCCTTCTATTTTTAGATGACCAAGACAAAGTTTACCAGTACTACGACACTATGACAAAGGTTACCGGTACTTATCTGAACTAACGTCATGATCACTGCCACTAGATAAAAAGAAAACATTGATTTTTCAATCGGTGCTATTCAATGACTGTAAAAAAAAAAGTCGTTATTGTGCACTGCTGCTCGTAGACTAGCTCCAGTGCTCATTGCTGCGTTGCTAAATGATAGCAATTCACCAGGACACTTCACCAACTCTCCACTCATTGGCTATGACGGCCATCAGTTCTTGGCAATTCCTCATTTGCCCTCACACATCTGGCAGGTTTCGAAATTATACGGCTGGTCGCAAACATACATGTTGGCTCTTGCCACCTCTTCCTCATCCCAGTCAGTCGCCATAGTTCTAATACTAGGCTGAGGCTACCTTTCCTCCACTTCTCCCCAACGTGACGTCATCACCGAATTGCCAGACTGATCTCATGAAATGGCGTATATATGACACGCCAATTCGTATTTCCATTTTTGGCGTGCTATCAACGCGCATAATCGCTTTTCAGCGTGTTTATCAACGCCGTTGACTTAACGTACATTACTGTATATATAAATATATGACCTACCCCAACCCCGTCCCTAAACCTACCCGTCACTGGGGATACCATTTATGAGTCTTCCCCTACCATCCTAGGAAAAAAAATATCGCTCCCCAGATGTAGATCTACATTTTGCTTCGTTTCACTCGGACATTTAACGGCGTAAACATACGCCGTTAAAATAAGGATACACGCGGATACACACGCGGATAACTGGATAGCTCAAAATGCGTATAGATAACACCCCACGACTTGAAAGTGGCGTGTATGTTTACGCAAAAGTCATGATGTCATGTTGGAATTGCGTAAAAAAAAAAAAAAAAATTAAAAACTGGTCTTTAAGACCATTTTTGAGACATTTAAAAAATGATATACATATCTTGAGTGATTTATGTCCCCATTAATCGACAGTGGTGGTTAACCTGCAACACGGCCTTTAAGTTAGTGAAAACACTTAAAAAGAGTTAAGGGCTCTCCATAATTATCTAATTATCTATTATAATAATCAAAGCAAGGTTCTACTCTTTAGTCAACTTGACTCATTTTACTTTCATCCTAACTTGACCATTCATTCATTTGATTGATTGATGTTTTATTTACATATTTACTTTTATACTTTTCATATTTTTTAGTCTTCAAGTACTCTTCAAACATTATTTCTTCATTATTTATTGTTTTCAAATTGGTAAACACTTAAAGTAACTTGTTACACAATTTACATGTAATTCCATAGTAACTACATCACATAATAACAGTAAATTATGCATAAAGAAGCAACTAACCCTAAACCAAACCTTAACACTATAGCATGTACAATGTAATAAATTAATATCACTAAGTACTTATTTGTGTAATTACACTGCAACAACATCACCTTAAAATAAATTGTAACCTTGTTTTTATAATATTAGACACATATTTAAAAAAGGCATTTTTGTCCCCTTTTACATCACCTCTACTGAGTAGCCCAGTCACCAATCATTGATAGTTGAATAGGCCAAAGAAAGTAAACGTTTTCCTTCTTTCATCTTTGGCGGTGTGCCTTATTACAGTGTAAATGAGTTTCCTGTGGGTGTTGGCTGCTGACCTGATGGGGAGGAAATGAATGAATATGTTCCAGATCCTTTCATCTATGACACTTTATGTACCATCCAGTGGACATTAACTCAAAACTGCCTAATCATATCTTTAAATAACATATGAAATCTGTCGATCTAGAGTATAAACACTACCATTTAAAAGTGTTCAGTAAGATTTTTGTTTTTGAAAGAAGTCTTATATCAAGGCTGCATTTATTTGATCAAAGTACAAACAGTGATATTGTGAAATATTATTACCATTTAAAATAACTTTTTTTAATTTAAATGTTTTAAAATGTAATTTATTCCTGTGATGCAAAGCTGGATTTTCAGCATCATTACTTCAGTCACATGATCCTTCAGAAATCATTCGAATATGCTGATCAAGAAACATTACTAAAAAAAAGAAAGAAAAAAAAGTATTTATGTAGTAGTTATAATCCATTTATTCACTTTTTGAGCACTATATCATTTATAGTTATTTATAGAATTTTACATTTACTGTCATGAAAAATGCACAAAAATACTATTTTAAAGAGACTATTTTCACTTTACAAATCTGACCTTAAAATAAAAAGATAATTTCCAATGCGGCCATTTTTTACAGCGAAGAGTACACGTGTATTTTTTTCAGGACCATTTAACCCTTTCGAATCATGAAAAAAAAAAAAAAAACTGACCCCAAGCTTTTAAACGGTATAGTGTAGATACAAAGTTGAACATTATTTTCTCTAAGAAAATAAATCTACCATTGCACGTTTATATTGACGTTTATCTTGCATCAGCCAAATTAATGAACGTAAAATATACTGATGCTTTCAACTCAATGTGAATTAATCAATGAGGTCACTTCTAGGGTCACATACAAATGCCTTTTTGAGGTCGCAGTTGAGATGGCAATAATTTGTGTGGCCATTAATGAGGTAATTGATGATGTCATCTCTGACATCACCACATATCTCTCATGCTGAGGCAAATGTGATATAATACCTTGATTTAATGACCACTGCTATCCATAAAATATTACTAGCATGATGAGACCATGTAAGAATACAACGACATATTGACCTCACAAATGAATGAGGTCATCAAAGAAGGTCGTCCATGAAGTGATCAATGAAGTTTTCTTTTATGACACGACTCTGCAATATTTGATTCTGATTAATGATGCTAAAACGGTTTGACAATTTTCCCTTTCAACCGGTGTTCTAAACTACTAGTTTCATGCCTCTTGTATAACCAAAATGTAATGTCCATTTGGTAAGTAGCCGTATAATAAATGGGATAATGTACCGTTTGTCAGTCATTATCGTAAAACAAACCACTACAAAATGATAAATCCAGAGTTTATTTTGTGATAATGACCAATGTCCATTGTCATTGTCATTGAAAACACATTTATCTCAAGCATGGCCCTCCTTTTAAGTCCTGTGATAATGTTAACAGTTTCAGACAGTGATTTTAACATATAAAATGCACAAAAGAACATCTGTAAAGTTGACATCAGTCAGATAGGATTATGAAATAAGAACATTGTACCTCTATCGCTGTATATCCAGCCATGACCCTGGCTCTATTTCTGAGTCACTTGCAAGGTCCACAGTCAAGGCGGCAAGGTTTCAGCTGTCCTTGGTCCCTGTCAAATTTACGCCCTTATAAAAAGGTAAATACCCTGCGAAGTCTTACTGATATAAGCTACTGATCGTCTCCCTATTACAGTTTTATGGACTGTGTAATTTAGATGGACCCAGCATGGATTCCTAATACTCCCTTTGCCCCTCCCAGTCCTCTGCGCTGTCTTTACACATTGCAGATCTCGAATGCATTATCTCTTATGACAGTACACACCGTTTACGGGATAACATGCATGAAGAACAAAATGAATTTACTGTTCAATCTTAAATGAAAGAATGACTTTTTCTAGAATGTCTAACCGGAGTACAGGTTGGAAATGAGGTGTGTTTTAATCAGATAATATTGTGCATGATGCCATACGGTCACATCAGAATCCTGATTGGAGGGCTTTATATATACAGCTCTTTCCATACAGTACACTTCGGTATCTCATCAATTTTAGAAGCAATAGAGGCAAATGTCATTGTTGTGAGAACTATTAGATAAACTATTATCTAAAATAAAGTTAAAGGATTAGACCCTTATTCCTCGGCTGGGATCGTGTAGAGCCTTTGAAGCTGCATTGAAACTGCAATTTGGACCTTCAATTGAAGGTCACTATATGGAGAAACATCCTGGAATGTTTTCCTCAAAACCTTAATTTCTTTTCGACTGAAGAAAGAAAGACATGAAAATCTTGGATGACGTACGTGGGGGTGAGTAAATTATCAGGACATTCTCATTCTGAAGTGAATTAATCCTTTAACACATGAAAAGTAGCTTGTTTTAAAAGACATCATGTCTGCCCCTGTCCAACCTTGTAGGTCTTGAACTTGCCAACTTCTAATTATAATAATTTAGTTTTATCTCCTAAAAATAATTTAGTTTGATCTCCTAAGAGCAGAGTTTTATGCCCCATTTATGGAAGGCAGCACCATATAAGACATCCTGTGTAGGACTGACTGAAAAGTAAGTTTTTGACTGTATGACTAATCAATAATGTGCTTGGCTGTTAGGCTGCCCATTACCGTCTCATGTAGGAACGATTGTCTCAAAGTGACTCATAAAACAACTCTCAAAACATGGGTCTATTTTTCTCCCAAAAGCAAGGACACCGTCGTCTCCCACTGTGTCACAGCACTACATAATACCACACCTTAGCTTCCTTTAGGCAGTGGAACGACACAAGTCATCAGCTCAAGGTGACAACTTCCGTCAAGAGAACAAATGCCAACCATCCATTATCCACCTCTTATCCGAGACCGGGTCGCTGTGGCAGTAGGCTAAGTAAGGATCCCAAGGCGTTCTCACACCAGCCGAGAGATATGATCCCTCTAGTGTGTTCTGGGTATACCTGGGGTCTCTTCCCAGTTGGACATGCCCAGAACACATCCACTGGATGGCGTCTGGGAGGCATCCTGAGCAGATGCCCGAACCACCTCAACTGGCTCCTTTCAATACAGAGGAGTAGCAGCTCTACTTTTAATCTCTTCTCGATGTCTCTCAAAGTCATCCCAGACACCCTGCATTTCGCCCACTTTGATCTCATTCTTTTGGTCACTATACCCACAGCTAATATGGTTGTTTAAGAAATGAAAAGCTACACACTCCATCAGTTAGGGTTAGAAGAACTGTTTTTAAAACTTGATTTGATTTGCTCATTTATTTTACGCAGAAATACAGTGTTAGTCAATCGAAACAAGCAAATCATTGAGTAACAAACTGAGGCTGTGTGCCGCTGCTTCTCTTAAAGCTGAGAGGCACTCACTTTATGCAGAGATGCTATCCTGCTGAGCTCACAATGTGTTGCAAATGCCAGATCTAATGCATTCTGCATCTGTGCCGCATGCAATGTAATATTAGGCTTCTTGCCTCTCATGCTCTCCCTCCTCGTCATCCATTAAGCTATGAGGAGAGCATCACTACTTGGGGAAGCATGTATAGTGAAGATATCATAACTGTCAATAGCCTGCATTCATGATTTCAAGAGTGTACGAACTGGATAGTAGCTTTCAGGTGTCATGCATGCACATTTTGTGCGTGTGTGTGTGTGTGTCAGTCATGCCTTTAAGATGTGGGGGTGGGGGCTGCACACTTTTTAAAGCAGCACTAAGTAGGAATTCCGTTTTTGTCAAACAGCGACCCCTAGAGTCGCTGTGGTGTACTTGTACTGTCGTGAATAGCACTCACGCAGAGATGGCTCGCATTCACGGCCGGATCCCCTCCCCCTGTACACTGGTACCTGTTCAGTAGGATGGACGCTGTAACGAGTGGAAATAAGGTATGGCCCCTTTAAGAGCTGCGCGCGCGCCCTGTTTAACTGTCGGCAGTCTGTATTGTATGTGCGCCTCGAACACCACATGTATACGGCGCCGGGTTATTTCTGTTTGATGCTCATTTTATCCGAATTTTATCAGATCTGTTTTTTGCCGTAAAGCAATTCGTTACCTCGCGAGACCTGATATCACACGATACTTCCTAACACTGAGGCCCGCGGCTCGCCGGCCCAAAGTTGCAAGGGTGGTTTTGCGGCTCACAGGCACCAGGGGGGTGCGAGACGACCACCATTCAACACGAAATCAGTAATATAAACATTACAATGACTCCAAAGCTGTTCGGTTAAGGTTAAAAAGTTACTTAGTTCACCTTTAACTTAGTAGGGTTAACAGCATATTAGATTTCTGAAGGATCATGTGACACTGAAGACTGGAGTAATGATGCTGACAATTCAGATTTGCCTTTTTTTTACTGTTTTTACTGTATTTTTGATCAAATAAATCCAGCCTTTGTGAGCATAAGAGACTTCTTTCAAAAACATTAATGTCCGCATGAAACGGATGTTGCGATGGTCTTTTCTTCCATATTGTGACATATATCTGAGTGAAACTGCTTCTCAAACAAGAAAAAATGAAGGGCAGGACTTAATTTTGTCCATCTGGTATTGATTGGATGGCTGAATGGTTGTGGCTTACTATTGGTCGATCTCATGTGAGTTACAGGGGGTGATGCTCATGGCAGCATTTGTTACTAACTGGCTCATTGGCAAACATGTTCCACCTACACGAAAATGCATTACGCTTACAATTGTGGATAATATGAATGGTGAGATGTTAAAACGTTTCCCAAGACTCCTCAGGCCTATATTTGCAGGAATGCTCCATTATTAAATGGCTATAGTGTTCTAGCGCTCCCCATGACCTGCCAAGGATAAAGAATCTGTTTACTGTAAATTGCACCCCACTCCTCCTCCCCCCCCCTTCCCCAAATGCCATCTGCCACTTAGAAGGCCGCTGTGTTAGTGCTGGCTAAAAATAGACCTTCTGATTGGCTCCTAAAGGGAAAAGGGCCCACATCACCCAAAAAGCCTCTGGATTTGATGGATAACCTGAAAGAACATTGGCACGGGGTCGCCTATTGAAGCCGCCTCCATCCAAATCATTTAGCTAATTTCGTTATCCGCGATGTTTTCAAGCGAACTGAAAACGACAGATAAGAGAATGACAGAAAGAGCATTTTGAAAAGGAATGCAACTTTTTGTGTGTGTGTGTATCTTCGCAGCGCTCTCTAAGGTGGGTTTGCAGGGCCAGCCACCTGTAATTGGCTTATCCTGCTTTCTCTCCAACAAGTCACTGTGATTTGCCAGTTTGGTGATTTGAGGAGACAGAAGTGCTGCTTCTGTGTCTCTTTGTGTTTGACTTTATGGGCTCTGGTAAAGTGTAACAGAGAGAAGAAATGCTGAGGGTGGTTCAGCCTCCTGCTATGCAGTAATGGCACAAAGCACACTGGCGTTTATGGACGAAGTGAGAGAGCTGCAGTCTTCTGCTCATTTCCTAGGAGACTGACAACCCTACAACATCCATTTGCACTTGTCATACTGACTATTTCAATAAACACCCAAAGAAAGTCTGTAGGTGCAACCATGTTAGTCACTGAGTAGAGGAACTTCATATCAGTGCAGTTGCCAATAAGGATGCTATGAGTGAAAAAACAAACAAAAAACAGCGATCTATGTTACCATACCTCATTTAATACCCAAGAAATTAAGGATAAAACCAAATGCCCCACCCACAATGTCCAGGGTAATAAATCTTCTCTTTATCGTATCATACAGCGGCATTCACCTCTATCCAAAACAGCAGAACTTAGGTAAAACCAGTACAAAGCAGTCACATCTATAATGATCGTCTGAAGATGGAGGCCGTGTGTCTTTGGCACGGAGATGTATTTAAAGGTCACCAGTGGTTTTACAAGAGCTGTTAATGGTACCGCTGCGTTTGAGTGAATTGGCTGATCTGTCAGAGGAAGGCTTGTTTATGAGTGGCCGGTCGCCCCCTCCTGTCCTGCCCGTGCACAGAGCTCATTCCAGCGGCCGTAAAAGTCCACAATTGCTCCGATTCATCAAAGAATTAGCAGGAGTGTGACGGCTCTACTGAGGTGCTCTTAACTGATCCAGGTGCCAATAACAAGAGGGGGCAAGTAAGGTGTTCAAATTAGCAGGAAATTCGACATGACACAAAATAGTATAGCAGAAGTGGATAATGAAACTAAGCACATTGGAACATTATACACTATACCGTTCAAAACTCTGGGGTCAGTAAGCTTTTTTTAATGTCGCTTATGCTCACCAAATCTGCATTTATTTGGTCGAAAATACAGTAAAAACTGTAATGTTGTGAAATATTATTGCAATTTAAAATAACCATTTTCTATGTAAATCTATTTTAAAATGTAATTTATTCTGGATGTCAGAGTGAGTCATATCACTGAAACGTAACTACTGTAGGTTCAAACTGAAAAGCTTGAGTTTAAAGGGAATTTGTTTGGGGTACATGAACATTCTGGGACTCTTTTAAACTCTTTATGTAGTCACTTTAAATAAAATCCCAGCATGTAGTTCTTGTTCTAGTTGTCGCCTCAGAAAGTCATGGTAAGCAGTTTACTAAAAAGCACATTCACTTGTGCCTCAAATAGGTTATTAAAGTTTCCTAAATGGGTATTCTCAAAGGATTTGCATTATGTACTAGCACAAATCACTTCATTTAACAAAGTATCCAAAGCCTGCCAACCAATTAAAGTTTGGAGCTCTTATTCAATCTTAATCAACCATTTGCATTGATATCCATCACGGAAACGGCAAATATGTGGAATAATAGCGCCCTCTCACCAAGCAGGTTGAAACTTAAAGGGAAAGTTCACACAAAAATGTTAATTCTGTTATCATTTACTCACCCTCATGTTGCTCCAAACCTGTATGACGTTCTTTCATCTGCAAAACAAGACAATATATACTCACCTAAAGGATTATTAGGAACACCATACTAATACTGTGTTTGACCAGCTTTCGCCTTCAGAACTGCCTTAATTCTACGTGGCATTGATTCAACGAGGTGCTGAAAGCATTCTATAGAAATGTTGACCCATATTGATAGGATAGCATCTTGCAGTTGATGGAGATTTGTGGGATGCACATCCAGGGCACGAAGCTCCCGTTCCACCACATCCCAAAGATGCTCTATTGGATTGAGATCTGGTGACTGTGGGGGCCATTTTAGTACAGTAAACTCATTGTCATGTTCAAGAAACCAATTTGAAATGATTTGAGCTTTGTGACATGGTGCATTATCCTGCTGGAAGTAGCCATCAGAGGATGGGTACATGGTGGCCATAAAGGGATGGACATGGTCAGAAACAATGCTCAGGTAGGCCGTGGCATTTAAACGATGCCCAATTGGCACTAAGGGGCCTAAAGTGTGCCAAGAAAACATCCCCCACACCATTACACCACCACCACCACCACCAGCCTGCACAGTGGTAACAAGGCATGATGGATCCATGTTCTCGTTCTGTTTACGCCAAATTCTGACTCTACCATCTGAATGTCTCAACAGAAATCGAGACTCATCAGACCAGGCAACATTTTTCCAGTCTTCAACTGTCCAATTTTGGTGAGCTCTTGCAAATTGTAGCCTCTTTTTCCTATTTGTAGTGGAGATGTGGGATCCGGTGGGATCTTCTGCTGTTGTAGCCCATCCGCCTCAAGGTTGTGCGTGTTGTGGCTTCACAAATGCTTTGCTGCATACCTCGGTTGTAACGAGTGGTTATTTCAGTCAAAGTTGCTCTTCTATCAGCTTGAATCAGTCGGCCCATTCTCCTCTGACCTCTAGCATCAACAAGGCATTTTCGCCCACAGGACTGCCGCATACTGGATGTTTTTCCCTTTTCACACCATTCTTTGTAAACCCTAGAAATTGTTGTGCGTGAAAATCCCAGTAACTGAGCAGATTGTGAAATACTCAGACCGGCCCGTCTGGCACCAACAACCATGCCACGCTCAAAATTGCTTAAATCACCTTTCTTTCCCATTCTGACATTCAGTTTGGAGTTCAGGAGATTGTCTTGACCAGGACCACACCCCTAAATGAATTAAAGCAACTGCCATGTGATTGGTTGATTAGATAATTGCATTAATGAGAAATTGAACAGGTGTTCCTAATAATCCTTTAGGTGAGTGAATATTTGGATCCTCTGGAGCACAGTCAATTGGCTGTCGGCACCTCATTGCAATGGTGGGGCTTGTTGTTGGACGATTCTGCTTGACTGGCACTCAAAGACCATCACTCTCACATCTGAATTGCCCACGATAAGGCTTCATTACCATACGTTTATTTTCTCCTATTGAGGTGGGCTGTCTAAAACAAAGGCCAGTTGATTATTTTGCTTGATCATTGTACCATTCAATGCGACCGATTGCAAACGGAAGGAAAACAATGGGCTTTCCCAGAGGATCCCGGAGGCTGACATGCATACAGTAACAGGACTGGTGACACTGACGCGAGATCAGTGCGGCCAGGCCTGACAGTACACCCATGGGACGCACGAGAGCTCAGAGACTCTGAATCTGAGACTGTCAAAGCTGTCCATGGGTTTGAATGGCTGCAGTCCACTGAGGATTTTGCATATCAGCGGTTCGTCACTGTCAGACAATAGCAACGTATTTGGTTGCTGGACAACAATATGCTTGCATTTGTGTTATATGTAATATTACATGCTACTAATACACTTAGATGTATTGACAAGAAATGGGGGGTTTTATTGTCATACTGATTGTCGCCTGAAAATATTATAAACTCCCTTCTGAATAATGTTGTGTTTTTGATGCTAATTCCAATGTATTAAATTCTGGTGCTTCCAATATAGAGTTGTGCAGGTATGACGTCAGAACCCGGAAAATTCCCAGGTGGTTCCTTCGAGATTTTCCTATGGGGTTTTATAATGGGGTTTATCAATTTATGAGTTAAATAAAGTAAATAATTTACGTTGTAGAACAAAACATCAAAGTATAGGCCAGTTATGTTTACCACAGACTTTATTTTATACATAAGTCGGAAAAACCCCATAATAAAACCCTATAGGAAAATCTCAAAGGAACCAGCGGCGAATTAATCTTCCGGGTTCTTGTATATTGTCTAAAGGCTCAATTGACTGTTCAATTTTTCTATTTCAATTCAAGCTTTGTATGGTTAAAGGTAGGGTAGGCAATATTTTTCAGAAACACTTTTTGTTATTCTGGTTGAAACTCTCTTCACATCCTGATAGGAATCAATTATAGAAGTGGTCTAAATATTAAAACGTACATTTATCTAAGTCTCAGGACCAAAAATGTTTTGTCCAATCATTGCATTCGGTCTGAATGCAATGGTAGGATGTCCTACCTGCCTGTCAACGCATGTTAACATTTTTTTGCGTTCTTCGTATCCGTAGCAAGCATTTCTGCTTGTGCAGACATCACACGTCATCAGCACGTTTCATGAGGCTATGGAGAGCTGTAGACAGTCACTGAGCACCGTTTGTATTAGTCATAATACAAATGACTAATACAAACACTTCTAAGCACTGATTTCATTGTAGTATGCTAGACCAGAGGATTATTGTACATGGAAATTGCATTGAATGGTACAATAGCAACACAACTAAGAAGGAGAGACAACATGGGATTACATGTGGTTTTCTGCTTGATTTTCTTAATGACAGTTTTACCTTTTTATGCACTTCAGTGAGGACAGTGGCGAGGTTGAGATTAGAGAGAATGTATTTTGCCTCAAAAGCCGATTAGCCTGATTTGAAACAGAGCCAAATTGAGTCCATTCTGTTCTCATCCACAAAGACTGGGCAACAAAACATGAAATAAACGGAGCAAGGCTTTGTGTTAACTAACGTTCTGTCTGTTTTCATATTAGACCTACAGCTTTTCAAAAACCCTCAAATATACATTTAACACATTTGAAGGAAAATCATTAAAATATGTACAGTGTGGATAGTAGATTTCCATTTACAAAACTTTTCAAAAACGTTTTTTTCTCAGTTAGGTTATGTGACAGCAAATACTGCAAAACAAACAAACAAACCAACAAAAACATTGTAGAAACATATAGAATGACCTTTTCTTATATGCCTCCCCGATCAATTCGTCTGTTCTTTACTGCCATCTTGTGGTTTTACAGGGACACTTCACTCAAATTCTAGCTAGTGACATCTCGGTGTAGGCTAACGTTACTATGATTGGAATTTTTTTTTCCACTTATCTCAACCCTATACTTATTGTTAATTATTATTATAAATCACAAAACAACTAAAAATGATATTATATAGTTTAGTAGCAGCAGCAGTACTAGCCTATATTTATTATTATCTTTTATTATTATATTATCATTTTCTCTAAAACAGGGTGACATCACATTTATCTTTGAATACCACCAGACGGAACTACAGTGCAATACCACAAAAAAAGTTTGTCCGGAAGTTCTACTTTCACCATTTTCCATAAGAATGGCGGCACCAGAAAGCAAATTTGAGAAAGTGAAGAGATGGACAGAGATATATGCAGCTGAAACTAAATTACACTATTACAAAGAGCTGTGTCCCAAACTAGCCTACACTACCTAAATTAAAAAAGTATTAATTTGAAACATAAATGAACGACAAACACCCACCTTTACAGATTTCCAACCAGAAGATTGTGACCTGCCCCCTAGTGGTTGTTGCGGAACATTTCACAAATTAACATTAGCCTACATGTTAGGCTAATAGAAATTGCTATTTAGTTAGGCAAAATATACTATTGACAGTGTTAGTAGCTTAAGTTCGGATGCAGAAGTAAATTTATGTTCATTAATAAAAACGCCAACATCTGTAAAAATTGTAACGACCTATTATTTTAGGGTGAAATTTAAATATGACTGTTTGAATTGGGATTCAAATTAACCATTGGTCTTCCATTATGTTTACTGAATAAAATTAAAAGTATTTAACCTAGGTGGCTACAACAACAGTAGGCCTAGATTAATTTTCTTATAAAAAAACAACACTTTATCGTAGCCTAGCTATATCATACAATTTATTTTTGCATTTGTGCCACTGAAGAAAAATACATAGCCAATAGGCCTAATATAACAAAATCACAACACTTAATTGCAGTTTATTTGTTTATTTCTCATCTTATTTCACATTCAAGCCTTTGAAATACATTAGATATCCTGAAAAGGAAGCAAACAAGATCGAGCAACTTGAATACAAACTTCGCAAGTAACCAAACTCACTGCGAGCCACAGAATGATGTGATCCATTCAACATGACAAACACTTACATGACGTCATCATCTCACGTGTGAGAGTTCGCAGGAAGAATGTTCAAGACCTCCACAACGTAATGTGGGCAGATGATGTTTTAGCACCGTTTCACCAAAGGGGACGATGAAACCATTACACAGCTGTCGGAGTCATAAAGCCACTTGTCTTCTCTTCCTTGAGACTGCAAGCGTGAGTGGAAACAAGCCCTCCATTTTCCATCAAGGAAAATAATTTATGCATAGGCCTACTGAGAAAACAGTAATAGTGGTTTTGACATTTACTGCTAGCACAAAAGCATTTATTTTAAGTGTGCTCTATGAAATGTGCACTGTATATGTAGCAGTTGCATTTTGTATTAGACCTTTATAGATTACAGAATGATTGCTTCTCTACGGATTAATTATTTGCCTAAGTATTATTGTAGATCAAAATTTTAAAACAGGACCCATATTGCTTTACATAGAGCAGTTCCACTTCTTTATTTGAACTGTGGCAGTTGCCAAAACTTAGCCACTATGTTAACAGACTGCCTTAAGTCTGACTGCCAATTTGTATGGAAGCTTGTTTCCGCCAAGAAATAAACATCACAGTTCTGAAGGAGAGGACTATTGCGGGTTATACAGTTGAAATTTCGAGAAACAAAGTCCCCAGCAAGCAATTTTAAGTTTAAAAGACGTCTAATAGCTGTCCAAACACAGCCTAGACGTCTAGGCTAAAACAAAGCAAAATTTGGGCTGTCAGTGAAAATGTAATAGACGTCTAAACCATAGCCCAAGAATAGACTAGTCATCAAGTAGATAAATGAAATGAGTGAAGAAATGAAACCAATCACCTTGTAATCACTGTTTACTTTGCTTGATGGAATATCATACATATGCAAGTTATTTAGGCAAAAACTACATGAAACTACCAAATTCAAGGTTATTTTGGCTAGAAGTGGGTTACACATAGCCAAACTATTATAGTCTATTCTATAGTTAACGTAGACGATGGAATGCCGGCTATTGCTTGCTGGATCAAAATTGCGAGAAAAAAAGAGTCAGTTTTCTCAGAATTGTGAGAGAAAAAAAAAGTCGCAGTAACCTTTTTTTTATACCTCACAATTCATTGTGCAATTCCGAGTTTATACCTTCTACCAGAATAGCAAGTTAATAAACTCGCATTTGTGAGTTATAAAACTCGCAATTCTGAGTAAATGTCAGTATTGTGAGATATAGGGCCTAAACTCGCAATTAAGCAATTGCAAAACAAGCTTCCACAGAAACAAGTTTGCCAGGGAATAATCAGTCTTATTTTTTCGCATTCAAATTATACCAATCTACGCTTTTATGTAACAGTTATGAACCGTCTTATAGAGAAAAAAATATATAGATAGATAACTCACTTGTAAGATTAGTTTAAGCATTTTATGCAGCCCGGCTACTGAGCCTAATTACATTTTTGTTGGTCTGAGTGGGTTTTGGAGATTAACTGTTTGGCCAAGATTCATGTTAGTAATGCAGACAGTATGACGAGTTTTGAAAAAGTGGCTTCAGTATTGAACAATGCTTGTTAGCTATAAAAAAAAAAAAAAAACTGTAACAGACAAACCAAACAGATACATTCAAGTGCAAGTTAAAAGCAGATACACCTGGTGAGATGAATCAAATCAGCAGCAACATTTTTCATGCCGTTTTGGAATGTCTAGCATGCACGCGAGGCTGTAACATATGGTATTAAATGTTGTCTAATCAAACTTTCTCAATGAACGAGTCATGCATACAAGCTTCCACTGTAAAGTGCTACTATAACAATAGTTTTAAAGTAAAGATAAAACCTTGGACCTTACATAGAGGGTTATAAGTTTTAAATCACAAACATGGTATTTACAGGTTCACACGCGCCTAATTGTGAGGAAATAATGGTCCCATTTAATCAGAATAAAGCAAACGCACATACAAAACCTAAAAATGCAGTGCAGATTAAAATTAAATGTGTTTGCACAATAAAAAAAATCATTCAGCAACAAATTATGTGATGAAAACACTACTGTACATCACTGATTGGCCAATAGAGAGCAGTGATGTGCAAAACCACAATGACATTGTCATTCCAGACAACATACTCACCAAGGTATGCAAAGCACAAGTAATAATATTAGCAAACAATTCTTTACATTCAGGGCTACAACGAAAAACCAAATATTTTAAAATGCAGAGAAGTCTAACACAATTAACTCCTTTAGAAATCTAATACTGAGAAAAAAAATCCATTTCCTAAGCAGAACATTTTCAGTCTCTATGGCTATGAAAGATAAAAATATAATCTGAAAATAAACACAAGAGCACAGATGTGTTTAATGCATGTACAACTGCTTAACCCTGAACAAAACATTTAATAAAACAAAACAAAACACCATAAACCAGCTTAAGATGGTTCTCTGGTCTCGTCCAATGTGGTCTAGCTTGTTTAAGATGGTCTTGTTGGTATTCTAGACAGGCCAACTTGCCGTTGGCTAGTTGGTCTCCCAGTCTGACCACCTGACAAGTGCCTAAAACCTGTATGAAACCAGTAAACCAGGCCAGCAAACCAGCTTAGGTTGTTTGTTCACCAAGGAAGTGGTTGTTTTAAAGGGGTCCTAGTTATCAAGAGTGAACCTCATCGCATTTGGTTACTTTAAAAGTAGATGTAAGGCTCAAACAAACAGCGAGCAGTCAATAAAACCCCAAGCTGACTGCTTTGAATGAACTTCACACAGTGGCCATGGCAAATTCTGCTCTTCGGGCAGCAGTCAGAGTGAAACATTCATTTGGTCTCGGTCCAAACTGCAGCCTGAGTGTCCCAAAATTTCATTCTCTCAGCCAGCGGTGACCCTGCACTCAGTAATGAGGGAAAAAAGCAGTGTACAATACAATCAATGGTGCCATTAAACTCTTGAGGTCAAACCGCAATGCTCTGAAACGATGCACAGCAGCATGGATCCATCTAGAACTTGTCATTCCTAATATCTGTGGAGACTACTGAGCATTAATAAATCTTTGGCTGAATGTAAATGTCCTGCTATGAGATGGATGTGAGAACCCTTTCATCCTCCCAAGCCTTTATTTCTCCTGAGTTGAGAGCGAGCGAGACAGAAAGCAAAGTCAAAGTGGCTTAGCTGTACCCTGTGCGTTAGAAAGACGACAATACAAGAGTATCATTCGCAGGTTTGCAGAACCTGATAGCAGAGACATAAAACAGACATTTTCCTCAGTAGTAAAGTTTAAGACTAACAAAAATGTCAACAAAAATGGCTTCTAAACTTAAATTGTTACTAAACGAGAGGTCACATTAACAAAATGTTTGCCAATTTTCACGAGCAAAAATGGTCCAATGCAGTCCAATTTCTGTGTTGGTAAACGTGGCGTATTCACACGTACAACTGGAATCTGTTGTGAAATCTGCATGGGGAAAACTTTTGCCCTCACAAAGTCCCAGATCAATTGAATTCCTATTGAATTGACTGAATTTTGCCTGCAAAAATCTGCTGAACAATGGTAAATATGACTGCAACTTAACACTGATAAAATATGGTGAACGTGATTTCGCCAAGTACAACATGTTCCTGGATCAACATCTTTGTTGATCCTGGAGCAACATTCCAATCAACCAATCAGATTTGAGGGACAAGTTTAGAGTTTATGTCAAGTTTATTCTTGCAACCGGGGTTAGGTGCTTCTACATCAGTGTTATTCACCTATCATTTCCCTCGGATTAGTTATGGGTAGGGTTAAGATTAGTAGTAGGGATAGCCTAGGATTAGGATGTGTATCTGTGTTCACACTTGGCATGTTTGGTTCGATTAAATCAAACCCTGGTGTGATTTCTCTGTTAGTGCGGTTCATTTGAATAAGTGTGAAGGCTAGAATCCGAACCCTGGTGCGGACCAAAGCAGCGGACCGAGACCCATGTTTTCAGCTTCCAAACAAACTCTGGTGCAGTTCAACTTAAATATGAACGCGGACCAAAGACATGTAAACGAACCAAAAACAAGATGCGACCCTAAAAAGAACAGAATGCTCAAGCATACCTGTATTTTCTTGTCTTAGTTGCAATGTTGCCCATCACAGTTTGTCGTGTGTGTCAGGGAGGGATTCCTGCCGCTGTTTTGACTCCTTTACCCATATTACAAGCTCTTCAAGAGTTGTCAGCTTCATCATATACCATCATATATAAACACGTACAGCGAGAGCCAAGCACACAGCATTGTTTTGGAAGTTCGACAAATTCCTTTCGCAAAATATACGTCATAAAAGACGTGTTTTGTTGTTTTGTATCTTTAGGTTTCTGTGTTAAAAATGACCAGTGAACTAGCCTAACCGAACCAGGACTAAATGTATTGTTTTCTTTTTTTTGGTCTGGACCAAAGGAACCAAGAGAACCGAACTACAAGTGTGAACACACCATACTTTTTCAGACAGGAATGTTGTTCCAGGATCAAGAAAATATGTTGATCCAGGAACATGTCTTACTTGGCAAAATCACTGTGGCCAATAAAAGAGAGAATATAAAATCAAATCCTCAAGCGTATGTAGCAAAAACACATCATTTAGGAACATCAAAGCTGTGGATCGTGTAACATTCTGAGAGGAGCGTACGCACCAAACCTTGCGAAGGAAACCTCTATTCTCTCTCTGATTATGTGATTGTTTGAAGGCAAGCATGAAAATCTGGCTCTGAGAACGAGGGAGGTAGAGAATTTGCTTCAATTGCGATCATCGTATCATTCGTGCTCCTACAATCTGTTCCCCTTCTTCTGTCATTCAGTCGTGGCGCCAACCCAGCCCACCCAATTCAGACACACTGTCCCACTCTCTCACTTTATGGTGTCATCACTTCCACACGTGCGACCCAAGCATTTGATTTGAACCGGGAGCAGCCGCCCCGCCCATGGACTGACCGTATCCCATCACGTTATTGGCACTGTAGAAATTCACTCCTGCCATGTGTTGAGTCATCTGTGAGAGAGACAGCAGAAACGGTTATTACAGGCAATTAAAAGAAAGTAACGATGACACTTACATTTGTTGATTTCATTTGTTCTCCCTCATGTCGTTCCAAACCTGTGGGCTTTTTTTTTCAGTGGAAGACAAAAGGAGAAACTTTATACTGGTTATTTTTGTCAATACAGTTGCAATTAATGGGGACCAAAGCTTTCATGCTTCAAAACCACTTCAAAAAAGTATCATAACTGTAGTGTATACAAGACATGTGCATCTTCAGAAGCCACACGACAACTTTGTGTGAGGAAAGTAATATATCAATATATAATAATAAACTTTAGTTTGTGTGTAATGTTGCGGTTTGTGTGTAAAAAAGATCGCTAACACACGCTAAGCGCTGCCAATCACAACACACTGGGCTAGCTAACCAATCACAGCACATTTCGTATTTTGGAAGTAGGGGCTTCATCAAAACCGGGACTAAACAACACGTTCAGCACAGACTCGGGAGGGAGCTGTAATAATGTAAAATATGTGAAAAATAATGTGTTTTTGAAGATTCAAGCATGAAATCATATTCCAATACACCCCAAAAACAAAATCAAGACTTTGTAAAAGGGCATAGTAGGACCCCTTTAAAAGATGTACAGTTTATGTCCATGACTTAACTTTAAAATCATTTTTTAATTTGACCTCTTAATTGTACATTGACAAATGTTTCTTGTTACCAGTGTTTATCATAACAAAAAATATTGGAACATTTAAAAAAAATTCAAATATTAGGTAAAGTCAAAGTCAATGAACAAAGAAACCCATAAAAAGTTGCAGGTCTGTTAGTTTGCAGTAGTCTGTTATAAATTTTCCAGGTTTTCCAGGTTTTCCAGAATGCGTGGGAACCCTGAAAGTTTGGGGAATGGGGACAGTAAGATTTTATAAATGTTTTTGAAAGAAGTCTCGGTAACGCTTCCTTTTACAGTACAGTACTTACGTGTACTTACCTAGAAAGTACTGGCTAATATAAGTTAAGTACATGGGTTAGGGGTAGGTTCAGGATTAGTACCTAGTTATTACCCAGTAATTATAATTACTATAATAAGTACATAGTAAGTACATGGGTAACAGGACTGTAAAAGGAAGGGTTACCGAAGTCTCTTATGCTCACCAAATCTGCATTTATTTGATCAGAAACAGAGTAAAAACAATAATATTGTTAAATATCATCACAATTTAAAATACCTGTTTTCTATTTTAATATTTTAAAAAATGTCATTTATTCCTGTGATTTGAATTTTCAGCATCATTACTCCAGTCTTCAGTGTCACAAGTCATGAAATTCTAATATGCTGATTTGCTGCCCAAGAAACATTTCTACTTATTATTAATGTTGAAAATACATGATACATTTTATTCAGAATTTTTTGATGAATAGAATGTAAAAAAAAAACATAAATTTTAAATAGAAATCTTTTGTACATTATAAATGTCTTTACTGTCACGTCTGATCTCTTAAAGGCATCCTTGCTGAATAAAAGTATTCATTATTTTTTTTTTTTTTTAAACAGTGTTGCTATATTCGATTTGTGACTAAATCTTTTGAGTCAGATGTTTTCAATCAGTCTTTGATCTGCTTCACAAAATTGCTCTCAATGATCCATTCACAAATGTGATTGATCCGGTTTGCAAGTTCAACTCAGTGATCCGGTCTCTGCAGTTACCACTGCTTTGAATGAGGAACATTATCACTGGTAGAACATTATCAGTGAATACCAACTCAGTTGTGTGTGAGAAACAAACCAAAATGTATCATTTGAAATATGAAGGGTTAAAAGGGCACATGAGTCATTTTGATTTTTTTGTTGTTGTGCTTCAGCAGTTTCTTTTTAAGCATGAAAGCTCCAGTCTAATCATGATATCTGAATGGAAAAAACAATCAGTACATTCTTAAAAATATATTATTTTGTGTCCACAGAAGAAAGAAAGCCATTCAGGTTTGGAACATCATGAGGGCGAGTAAATGATGGCAGACTGTTTTTTTGGTTCACTATCCCTTTATTGTGTGTTCTTGAAGTATCAAACCCAAAACAAACTCAAAAACGGATTTCAGTTGAATGTGCCTAAAATGATTTGGGCTATCAGTGTGAAAAAAGCCTAAACTATTTGCTCAGTTTCAAGTCAGCATGGTGATGGTGATTCCAGCGCTTGTTACCTGGCTGATGTTCCACTGCATCTGTTGGGCTCCATATGCCTGCTGAGGAACTGCTGCCATGCTTCCCATCATCCCATTCTGCATTCCTATTACGCCCCCCTGCACGCCTGCCATGTACGGAGGAGCAGCTGGCACTCCGGTCGGCGGCATGACACCTGCCTGTCCCACTATGTTCATCTGTGGAGCCATCATAGGCCCCATCATGCCCTGCTGGGCAGCCAGGGCCTGGTATTGGCCATAGCCTGCAGCAGGGACATAGCCCATCTGGGTTGCTCCCATGTACATGCCAGCTAAAACAGAAACATATAAACATGCATCAACAGAAAAGAGCCATATTTTGAGTGAGTCATTTCAAATTTGCCTTCATCCTGAAACTAATCTCACCATGAGCGGCCATGTTTGTTTGTGGCGCTGTACTGCTGTACAGGGACAAGATTGAGTCCTTTGACATCTTCTTTCCGCTGTCCTCGCTTTTGGTGGGGGGATCCAGGAACAGGCTGAGGTTTTCGGGCACTGACGCTGCTACCCGTCCAGTGGGCATGGACCCTGAGTTAGACTACAGTGGTGGAAAAAAAAACACTTCAACTATTTGGTTTACCCTCTAAAGATGGATTCAAGATAGCAAAACAAAGTTAGGACTGAAGTGAAAACTCAGTGAACGTCTTTACCGTGCTCCTGGCGGAGTTTGAGCTGCTGACGGCAGCAGGCAGAGAGGTGAAGAGGTCAAGGGCGGGGCTAATTTCAGTGCTCTGTTTGCCATTGGACACGGGAGCTTGAGGAGCTAGGGCATCTGGAAAAGAGAGTTTCAATATCAAAAGTCTATATTGTGGTTGTACTGATATGTATGATGTGTATTTTAGCACGTTACCTAGCCCTAGTAAGTCATTAACAGACTGTGACTGCTTTTTTGGAGTGTTTTTGAATTGCTGTGGCTCGTCTTTTTTCTGCAAGAAAAACAAACATAGTCTTACTCATGCGTTAATGATAAAAACATCACTTTGTTATTTTAAAGGGGTCCTATTATGCTTTTGTACATTTTCATTTAGTGTGTATTGTTGCTGGTTGAACATGAACAAGGTCTGCAAAGTTACAAAGCACAAACACTGTTGAAACACCTCGATTGTAGTCTTGAGTTTTCTTTTGGGAATATACAAATAATATAGTTTAATAATTCCCACCCAAGGTATGGGACAAAAAAGGAGCGAGTTGCGATAGTGGTGTGTTGAAACTTGCAGTTATGGTAAGAGGCCTTTTTTTATGGTAAGGGACATTTCCGAAACACACTCAAAGTACTTGACCAATCACAACACACTGATCCAGCTGACCAATCACAGCACACTGTGCTTTTTGGAAGATGGGGCTTCATAGAGACCGTGTTTCTGAAAGACTGGGAAGCAAGGTGCTGCAATAAAATGTCAAAAATATTGTTTTTTTGAATAATCAAGCATGAAAACCAATTCTAGTAGACCTGAAAAACTAAATTCAGACTATGGAAAAGACCATAATAGATCCCCTTTAACAAAGTTGTGTAACTGTCCATCAATGCATGTCAACCCAGAAGGCTCCATCAGGAATTTCTAATGTCTTCATTATAATGAAAGTGCTTTGTCAATATTTTCAGTTTTTGAGCACGGGTGTTCAATATAAGGTTGGAACAAGACGTAAGTCTCTTCAAGTAATATTAACCTAAGACCCATTTGTACTTGTAAAATCAAAACCTGCTATTTTAAAAACCATTAGAAATTCCTGAGAGAATGCATGGTTTAAAAATGCTAACTCTCTTCTGGGTTTTAGGTCTATAAACTGGTGGTTCTCAACCAGAGGGCCAGGACCCACTACTGAGCCTCAGGAAACTTCCAAGAAAACCTCAAGATGAGTATCATGAATAACTGAAAAACTATTGGTTTAATTGAGGAACATACAGTTCTTGAAACTTCTGAAATCACTCACAGTTTTAATTTAATTTATCAATACTTCCTGTTTCCATTAATAAAAAAAAATTGAAAAGCTGCTTTGTCTAGAGCAGTTATTTATCATTCACCAGACCCAATATTGGGGAGCATTCAAGTAAAAAAGGTTGAAAACCACCGTTTTAAACAGAACAGCTCAATTGCACAAATGCAGAAACCCACCAGCTTCATCTTTTCAAAAACAACAGGAGCCTCTTTCGTTACCGTCTCACTCTTTTCTTTCTGAAAATGGAAAGGAAATGAACTTTATTCTTTTTCAAAAATCAAACTAACAATAAAACTAAAATGAGAATTGTATAATTACAAAATCTTTGGACTTACCCTAAAGGACTGGATGTCAATGCATTTATCCATATATTTCTTCTTATCATATTTGTCACGGATAAAAATCTCAGCAGCTCTGTATCGCGGTGCTTAAGGAAACTTTTAACATGAGAGGAGAATAATCTTAAACATACATGCACAGTTTTCCACACACGTGCTAAAGGATACTGGTCTGTCTCTGGGCGCTGGAAGCACTCTGGTAAAAAGGCCTCGTATAGTCGCCGAGCTTTGGTGTTCCCCATCTCCTGAACAGACTGAGCACAAACACATCTATATCATACAGATCATGATCAAATCAGAAACAATGCCCTTTCTACTGGAAACCTTGGTCCAAAAAGCTTACCTGTATCTGCTCATGAGTCCACTGGTCCAGGTTTACAGATTTAACTCGTGATATGTGCACGCCAAGATTCCGATGGATTCCCGCACAGCGGATACAAATGAAGATTCCAAGATTCCAGGATGCCCATCTGGGACCTGATGGGCAAAAAATGAAGACATTAGAGAAATTAGATATTTAATTAGGACGAGTTTTATCTACCTTTTTTTATTTCTAAGACTATTAAATTGTATTAATAATTAATACTGAAATGGTGTCATCTATTTAATGTGTATATATATATATATATATATATATATATATACGTATATATAAATGTCCATGGTGGAAGAGCAATTAATTTCCCAGAATGCTCTAATTTATTGAAAATATTATATATGATATAGGCTAACAGTATTTTTTAAAAGAAATGTATACTTTTATTCACAAAGAGTGCATTAAATTGATCAAAAATGACAGTAAAGACATTTTGTAACGTAAATATTTATAACGTAAAACTTCTATTCATCAAAAAAAAAAAAAAAAAAAGATCAGTTTCCACAAAAATATTAAGCAGCACAACTGCTTTCGACATTGATGATAATAATAAGAGAAAAGTTCCTTGAGCAGCAAATCAGAATGATTTCTGAAGGATCATGTGACACTGGAGTAATGATGCTGAACATTCATCACATTTGAAAATGTTAAAATAGAATTTTATAATTGTGATAATATAGATACATTACTGTTTTTTGATCAAATAAATGCAGCTGTGGTGAGCAGAGCACAAAAACGTTCAAAAATCTTATCAACCCAAAACTTTTGTGAATATATTTATTGAATAACTATAATCATATTTTTATGTATATAATCAACTATTATTGTAGAAATGGATTGGAATTTTGACGCTAATATTATTATTTTTTATAAAAGTTATACAATTACAGATTTCATTATGCTTTAAAATGCGGCAAATTCTTCTTCCTGTCATTCAAATTCAACTTCCTGTGGAGTGTGGACAGTTCAATTCAAATTCCATCTCATGAACTGAAACGGAGCCGATTCTTAAAACCACAATTCAGCCCGACCCTCGCTGAAGCAATTTAATGAGTCAGTGAAGGAGAGAATGGACAGAAAAACACAGACGGAAGGCAGCGAGAGATAGAGAGGGCGCCTGCTGAGGAGTGATATTTACATTCTCTTGCTTGGCATTAGTAAAGAAAATAACAAGCTTCACACACTGCAATCACTAATCCAGTTTGGCCAGTCATGTGGACACGCTGGCACAACGCTGATAACACACACCCACCAGGCCCTGCAGCATCTGTACTCTTAAATCACACACACAGGCGCTCAGTCATGATAAAGCCCACACTACCTGCAACAAAGAACCATGCCTGAAGGTGCATATATGTGTAGTTATCACCATTTTTCCCTTTTCCTACTTCAAACACATTATGTAACCGTACTCCGCTGAGACACGAGCAAGCTTCAAAGACGACGCCGAAGACTCTCTCCGAGCACAAGCACTGAGCTTTTCTGCTCTTTTGAAGCAATACCAGTGTTGGCCAGTAGGTGGCAGTACCACATTAGGTTATTGCTCTGGTTGCTCTCCTGATGTGATGTCACTGAGGATTGTTGTGGCAACATTTCCTCTTAATTGCTTAGGATTCTCTGGAACAAGTGCACAGCATTCTGGGACGGTCATACCTGCTGTTTGCAAAGCGCACCTGCTGTGGTTATATTCATCTGAGTGGATCTAATTTGACACAAAATTGACAGTCTAACCTTGAGTAAGCATCAGATGACACGCCCATGGGCCGCTCGCTGACTGTCTAATGTGTACTGCACACACACAACTGAAAATAACAAGTCCTCAGATGATCGTGAGACTGGATTTGACAAAGTTGCCTTGCATTGGATCTTTGAAAAATAGTCAGAGTTTTGTTTGAAAGACTTGGCAAGTTGGAAAGAAAATCGCAAAATAATTTAACAAATTCATTTCATAAAAAAAAAAAAAAAAATCCATTCGGCAATTTCCAATTTTCAGCATTGATAATAATACGAAATTTTATTGATCACTATAATCAGCATATTAGAATGATTTCTGAAGGATCATGTGACTGAAGACTGGAGTAATGATGCTGAAAACTCAGCTTTGCCATCACAAGAATAAATGACATTTTAAAATGCAGGTGAGCATTATACACTTTGGTGACATACTTTAGCCATGAATATATGATGTGTATTTTTATCCACACATTGTCATAGTTATGTTCATGTTGTCATAACTATGTTACACTATGTAGTCACAACAAGCCATATGAGCTTGATTCACTCAAAAGAATCGACTCAAGAGTCATTCATTCAGGAGTCAGACTACACTGGTCATGCTGTATGGTTTTGATTCACTCAAAATAACATTAGTATCACCAAGTAAACGTATTCACACAACATGTATATTTTACTGTATTTTATATTTCAGATGTTAAATCTGTGAAATAATTATCTGGACTTCTAGTTGAGCCATATATATACACATATATATAGATATATAATTATATATATATTTTATTGTGCTATTATTATCTGAGCAATTTCAGATTCACTCACCCCTAAAAAGCACATAAAACAAATTTACTCTAGTCGGGTGCTTTAAATGTCGGTCAGACGGTCTTTTCCTGTGTAAGTGGACGAAAGTAGACCATACTGTATTCTGGAAATCAATGGACAGGCTAGACAAGACCATCTAACCTGGTCTGTTTTAAATATTTCTTAGTACCAAAAAAGCGCAGAAAGCCAAAATTCAATCATGAAATCTGAGATCTAATATTTATTCGGCTACAAACGTGTTGATTTGGCCCTTAATGGAGCACCGGGGCTTCGCTTCACTTCTGCACTATGCACACGGTCACACTCGCATCTGAGATCTGGCATGGACTCTAATGTGAGATGGCCCTGTGCCAGAGGAAAGGGATATTCCCAACGGGATGCACGTTGATTCGCTGCAGCTGTATAAAACACCATTTTCATGAGCTCTTCTGTGCCGCAGGCCTCTTTAGATTACTCATTCATCCCCCACCTACAAATATCCCTCCTCTCTCTCTCTCTCTCTCTCTCTCTCTCTCTCTCTCTCTCTCTCTCTCTCTCTCTCTCTCTCTCTCTCTCTCTCTCTCTCTCTCTCTCTCTCTCTCTCTCTCTCTCTCTCTCTCTCTCTCTCTCTCTCTCTCTCTCTCTCTCTCTCTCTCTCTCTCTCTCTCTCTCTCTCTCTCTCTCTCTCTCTCTGCATGGCTAAGGGGTAATCAGCTTGCGAGGTATTACTGGAGGACGTCAGCTCAGGCACAGGGAGAGAGAGGGTGTTGGATGGAGAACATGTGAGGCTGTAATAAACAGTCATGTGGAGTCAGGCAGGTTTCAGGGTGAATCACAAAAGAGATGCAGAACAGGACGGAGAGATTCACACATGCTGTTCACACTTATTAACCTATTAGAGAGAAGCAACAGTAAGAGCCGGAGAAAAGGACACATGCCATTGCCAAGCCACCTGTTTATTAGTGGTACTTGTTGCTAAGCCAAAATTCACCATGCTCATACTTAGGCATTTGAACCCGGTCAGTGACTCCTGCACTGTTTATGCTACAGAAATGATACCTTGATTATTATTATGATTAGGCTTATGGTTTTTGACCTGGTAGATGATAAAACAATGGAAAAACATCCCATTGACTTACATTGATCACCCTATCTACTGCGTACCAATATATATATGTGTGTGTGTGTGTGTGTGTGTGTGTGTGTGTGTGTGTGTGTGTGTGTGTGTGTGTGTGTGTGTGTGTGTGTGTGTGTGTGTGTGTGTGTGTGTGTGTGTGTGTGTGTGAAAAAGAGGGAAATCACTTTTGGGGAAAAACAAACAAGATGGCATGATGGTCCAGGAACAATACAAGAGAGTTTTGCTGTGTTGTTGTTGATCACGTATGTTGTTTTATGCTTTGCAAATAAAAACTTGAGGTATTTATTTTTTATTTTTTGGTAGACAACAGTCAAGTGGAATTGAGCATCACGGATCAATATTTACTCGCACTGACCTAGTGTTGTCACGATACCAAAATTATTGTTTCGATACCGATACCAAGTCAAGAATTGCAATTTCGATACTTTTTCGATACTTTTCCTGAAAAGGGAGAAACACTCAAATATCATTGCTGTGCTTTATTTTAAAACTGGGACAACATTCCAATCATAACACACTAATAAATGAACATATGAACAGCAGATAGGCTATATTAACCATTTGAACAAAATATGAAAAATATAAAAAATTAATTAGAGCAGCATTATCTCAGTTATCATAAGAAACATAAGATTTTATCAATATCAATGCCACTGACGATTCTGCTTATCGATCCGATTCTTTAACGATTCTCTTATCGATTCATGATAGCACTGTGTGGAAAAAAGTAGTCATATGCTTTTTCGGGGGGAAAAAAAAAGTGTTTTTATTTGTATTATGTAATTTATGTAATAAATGAACTCTTATTACAAAGTGTTAACGATTAGTTATACACCGATTCAGACAGATCAGTTGTTTTAACCATTCATTAAAACGAATCGGTTCAAATGAGTCATTAGTTCGCGAATTGGACGTGTCATTATCGGACGTGTGCGCGTTGTGTGATTATCCAGGCGGTTAGGACATCCCACTGTCATCACAGAAAACATTTCATGACTGGATAGTTTTTTTCGTTTATTTAAAGTGTGGTTTATGTCAGCTGAATGTGCGGAACGATTCAGAGAATATAAGGCAACGTATTTTACCACAATTTACACCCAGCGGTAATTCAGGAAAAAAAAAAACTCCGAATGCTCCACATGAAACTTTAGTCTCCCGACCTTACCATCGTGTCGAATTATTTTGATTAATATGTGCGAGGGCAGGGACGTGCACAGGGGGGTTGCTAAGGTTGCCCGGGCAACTGCCCATATGCCCTTCTCACTCAAGTTGCCCTTCTCACTCAAGTTGCCCTTCCGAGAAAAAAATTAAATCGTACAATGGATGCAGAATTTCACGTAGGCCTAGATTAAAAAAAAAAAAAAAAAAATCGCAAAGCCTCATTCACTTCCATTCGGGCACCGAAAGTGAAAGTCAGTATGAAGGGCAAACGCTGCACGCGACCATAGACTGCAGCGTAGGGCGACGCAAATTACTTAAGGCCACGCCTCCATCTCGTGTCATAGTCATAGCGCGCCGTCAAATGTGTAGCTACAACATCTACGACAAAATGAAGCGAAACTATCCTTCTGGTCACGAAAAGAGGAAGAAGAAAAAAACCATGAGAGTGAATTGCGGGAACAACAATCAGGTAAACTTGTGTTCTCTCCTCTCTAAGTTTGATGTCAGCAAAGTTTGATGTTTTTCGGTCTTGCTAACCTAGCTGGGCAGGCAGTGCATCTCTTGCATCACTTTGTGCCTGACAAAAGTGAGAGTAAAATACAATTATTTATTACGTTTGATTTTGATAAACGACAAAGTGCAACGGTGTTTTTTACTGCAGCTCGGAAAACATAACCGCGTCGCGTGTGTTATCATGCGTTCATATGCGCGTTGCCTAAATGAAACTCGCATTTTTCAAGCAGAAATATGTGGAGACCAGACATACTGTACAATACATGCACGTGAATGATGCCACTCCCAATCAAAGTACACATCATACTTTTAAAACAAGACACTGATTATCTAGTCTCAGTGTAGTTAAAAACTCTAAACAACTGCACTAATTATGCAAGATAGAAAGCAATGTATTGACAATTTGACATTGATTGACTATTGATTTATAGGCTATATTGAATTAAAAATGTTGATTAGCTGGACATACTGGTCAAAATGGATGCACATCCCTCAGTAAATAATAACCATAAATCAAGAATTGCTTCAACAATAATAAAATAAAATAAAAAAAATCATACTGATGCCGAAAATGCCCAGGCTGTAGAAAGAACCAAAGTTAATCCCAAAAGCCAAAGCTCAGGGTTATTATTCATTATTTTCTTCTTATTTATGTTTACTTTAATATTCACTTACTTAATAATATTCACTTATTATCTTAACATTCTATAGAAAATACTCTATTCAATAAATATTGTGTGTTTGAACCTCATTCTGTTCTATATTGTTGTACTTATTATTTGACTGTTTTGTTTAAAGGGGGGAGGATGGGAGTGCTGAAGTGTCAGGTGTGACTGTGGCAATGGCAAATGGTTTACATAGCTCACGACATCAGAGGGCCCCTTAGCAGAATTTTGCTTAGGGCCCCAGGGAGGTCAGGATCGGCACTGGGTGTAGCAGTCGATTCTGTTCCTTACCGGAATTCCTGTTCCCTTTACGCAATCATACTACAAATCATGCGTAGTTGCCCAGATGAGCAAAAAGCACAATTGAATGTACGGGAAGCCAAAAGGTTAAAAAAGGATTGTATTTTTTCCGAAATCTAAGCGTTTTATTTTATTTTATTAGAAGCGAGTTTTTCCCCATCTGTCAATTCAATCCAGATTATTTATTTAAAAAAATTAAATAAAAAATAATAATAATTAAAAAACAATAAACAATAATATGAGGAACTCTTTTTCTCATGTGTATTTTGGTGACATTTAACATATTGTTAATACATTTTGTATACTGTTTACAAAGTTGTATATCATAAACCTGTCATCTTTGACGTTTGCAATCTTTATAAATAATAATAGACCATAATATGAGGCATTGCGTTTGGAAATAAACACGATCAGATAAGGCAATTTGTATGGGCAAAATTCAACTGAATATATTCCTTCATATAGCCCGTGAGTTTTGGGGGTAGTGCCCTTTTTTCAGGTCAGAGCAACTGCCCCACAAAATTCCTGTGCACGTCCCTGTGCGAGGGAGAGAGAGAGAGCAAGACAGCGCTTAGTTTTGAGACGGTGAAGCCTTGTTTATACTTTCGCCTGGCTCCGCAGAGAGAGAGAGAGTGCGCGCGCGCGACCGGGGCTCGCTCTCTCTCTCTCTCTCTCTGCTCGTTCAGTTCACGCGCCCTGTCACACGCGCATGAGGAGAAAAACACAGACGTCCATAGGGAGGCACTGGAAGCGTGCAACACACACCAACATGCAATACTCTCTTACAAATCTGGAACGCGGTCATTCTTAGAAGTATCGATACTAATAAATTTAGGTATCGTGAAGTTTTTAATTTCCGAGTATCGCGATACTTTTGAAGTATCGGTGCACCGTGCAACACTACACTGACCACCGTAACAACTAAGGATGCACCGATATGAAAATTTTGGTTGATAATGATAAATCTTTATATTTGAAAGCCGGTAACCGATATATCGGCCGATAAAGATAAATCTATCCTATATGAGATAAATCATATATACATATATATATATATCAGTGGCGATTTCTTTAAGACTGCAAGGGAAGCTCAGCTTCCCCTATAATGTCAAAAAATTAATGGTCAAATGTGTACTATTGTGTTAACATTTTATTGACTAAAAATGCGTTAGAACACGGTCATCTCGAAGACGAGTTCGTTGACTCATACATTCCCGTAGCGCGTCACAGTGCATTTCCCTATGGCATTTCCCCGTTGAAGCTCAGCGTCCATTGACTTCAATGGGGCTGCTTTGAACAGTTTTTTTCAGTGCTTCGAAACTAGACAGTCATTGGATAAATGCTGCGATTATGTCCCGCCCACGGACGCTCAGCGTCTCTGGGGTGAATAGGGAAGTGGGCTGGCCTGGAGTCCGGGCGTCTGCGTGATGATTGGAGGACTGCATCTCCTTTTGATTGACAGCGATTTCGCACAATAAAAACAAAGTCACTGACGCGGAAGCTATTCGAGATTTCGAGCTCAGTCTCATCGCGGATTTTGCAAGTCTACTCGAAAGACGAACTGCTGTAATATTTCTTGGTATTTGCAATTTTCATCATACATTTCACAGTTTAACCTAATTCCTACATTTCCTCCGTCGATGTCAGGTGCCTTGTTACATGTGCGGGCGTGGTGTTTGAATCACGGCACATCTGTCTAGCGCTAGTTTGGTTTCGGTTTTGTGTCGGGATTCGGACATGCATGCTCTGCGTGTTTGTTTTCTGTTGTGAGTGCACAGGATGAGCTTATGGTCGTTCTCGTGCATAACGTTCTGTCTTGTCGTGTTCGCCCTGGTCAGTGTGTTGTTTTTTGTGTTTTTTGTGTGTTGTTTTTTGTGCTTTCATGTCATGTTTTGTCTTGTGCTGTGTAGCACACAGCTTGTGTTTTACACTAGCTGTGTGCTTTCATGTTGTCATGTTCTGTGGGAACACGTGGCTTACACGTGGGAACATTGTTCTTCATGTCTCATTTTGTGTGTGCACAATTGCTTGTAATTTGTTTAACTGGCCATGTGTTTGTGTTTTTGTCATGTTTGGTGTGAGCACATGGCTTGTCATGTGTTTTCCTTGTGCCATGTGCTCTCCTGTCCATTGTGTCGACTCCCATCTTGTTTCCTGATTATTAGTTATTTTGCCCCAGTTGTCCTCCCTCGTTACCTGCCTTTTTTGCTCCCTATTTATTCTCCTTGTCCTGTGCTGGTTCGTAGTTTTTGTTTGTATTTTTTTATTTTATTATTAAAATAAAGCCCATCAACTCTGCACCTGAGTCCTCGCTCTTTTCACCATCCCCACACCTTGAAAAAAAAAAAGAGCTTCCCCTCTTTGAAAGACCAGCAGCCGCCACTGATATATATATATATGATAGATGATACATAAACGTGCTAAAACACGTGCATACAAAGAATTCACAACATTCTTTTACAGTAGTGTTCTCATTATAATATAAATGGAGCTATTTGACACACATGCGCGGCACATGTTGCACTTAACTGTATCATGGCGAACAGCGTGCATCTGAAGTGTCTCAGCTTAAGGAAATAAACCATTATTTATCGGCTTTAATATATTGGCCAAATTTTCTTATCGTGTCAGGCCAATACTGATATGGTGGTCAATATATCGTGCATCATAAAAACATTGTATTTTTCTGTTTTATTCAACAATGTTGTCTAATAACTGGCTAACATAAATTGTATCCCCATATATCTTCTGAAAATACAATAATATAATTAATATTATAAATATATATAATAACATTATTTATACTTGTATATATTTATGAATATAACAATATGTTAATGAGTGAAAATATGAAAAATATATTATAAATACATATACATATATACTTTTATATATTTATAAATATAAAAGCATTTTATACTATTTATTTATGGGATAAATACTATATAAATTATATACTATATAAATGCATTGAAATTTAAATATTATATATTTTATATTTATATGTTTAATAACAATTTTATACATTTAAATGATAATAATATAATTCATACATTACTAATGAAAACTTTGGGGTTGACAAAAAATGTTTTCCAAAGAAAAATTTTGCAACAATGTGAAAGTCACTTCTGATCAATTGAATGCATCCTTGCTGAAAAAAAGTATTCATTTCTTTATGTACTGAACCCATGAAACTTTTTAAAGTTAGTGTGTAAAAATATGTAGTGAACATGTATACTATTGTGCTGGGGCATTGTGGGTAGGCAGATCTGAGCTACTGGGAGAGAAAAAGCCCTGCATTTTCTAGTACACTCCAGGCAACTGTTGATCTATATAAAAGAGTTAACAGCTTTCCCTCCAGCTTGACGGGGAGCCTTGTTTACCGTCTCTGTGGAAATTTACAGGGCTGCAAAGCTGTCGTAATGTTGCTGTTAAAGTTACATTAACATGCTGTGATCTACAATGTGTTCCTCTGAAAGACAGCATTCTAGTCTGCCAAAAGAGAGATGCGAGTGTACCTGAATCAAACAACAAGAAAGACCAACTCAGAAGAGAAACATGGACTTTGGTTGGACCTGCTGTGAGATGATGTGTACTGAACAAACACGGCCACACACACACACACACACACAAACACAGATGCACACACACTCTTTAAGTACATAGAAACTGAAAAAGTGCAACATGTTTGTTCAGTACAGACCTGATTTCAAATTCCTTTCTTAACAGTATCCAAACATACAGACAAACCTGCTCATGACGCCACATGGATCAACACATCACATGTCTTAAGGCAATGTTGCCATCAACGGGCAACCAGGTGAGACACAGGGCCCACGACCCATCTAAAGTATCCATTCCAGATAGAAATTTGTTGCCCATTCTCAATGGGAAAGTGCCCAAGCAACATCACTCGGCTACACTGGCCGGCATCATTGCTCAAAAAAAGTTGCCCCGTGTATCACTTTAAGAATCTCAAATCTTGGATCACGGAGAAAAGCATTGTGGGGGAAAATCACACACTGTCTATGTAGGCACTACATTTGAATTTGAACCTACTTTGTGACCATTAAACAAGTATGTTCTATATGAATGAAATTCTGATGTACTACATCAGCCATGTTATTATTGTCACATGACATTTCAGTTGCGTTTCTTCACTGCCATTCATTAATGGCCTCATGGGATAGTGAAGTGTTCATTGAATCTGGCCGGAAGTAGTAGGTCATCTTTTCGCCTGCTGTTTTTCGAATATATGTATTCGGATACAACTCTGTTGGATGTTTTCTGCATACTATAATAGTGGGAAGTGTTCGATTTCGGACGAAGTGTCGGTTTCTCCAACTCGGATGAGGGATTGTTGGCCTGCCGGGTTACCAGTTTTTTTCTGGAAGCTACAGGGCTTCTCTCACCCCAAAATATCCAGCGGCCATGAAATGACTCTGGCACCCCTCAAAGCAGATAGACTTTTTGGGTTTATTCAGGATTGAAATTCATAAAGACAGGCCTTGCATTTAATTATGCAGACATGAACTCTCAGTGTCCCGCCATTATCAGGTATCTGTGAGCGGTATTAAGACTACACTTTTACTTTCATGCTGCTAATATCCAAAGCCGACACGACACCTGGAATGTGTAACATTCAAAATTTCCAGACATTACTATAGTGTTTCATAAACGGTGAAAAGAATGTAAACAAAAATGGCCTAGTTTTGTTTCTAATTCACTCTAAAGTATAGTCTATATCTTAATTTCAGTTTGCCTTTGTACCAAATAAACAAATGCTCAATAGAAGTCACAAATAAAAGCCATAGGGCACATGACATCATTAATTATTAGGGCACATCACAAAACAAATTTAAGATACATTTTCCATGTACCCCTCAGAAAGCACTTTCTTTTTTCACACAATTCTGGTGTTTCTCCAAAAATAAGAAAAATTAGCCAGGATTTTTTGAGGAAGACAGACACTGACATTTCCGATTTGAATGGCAATTAAAAATGAGATGTTGTTGCTCAGGAAATTAGAAAGAATTGCAAAAATACTGTAGCCTAGATAACTTAGTTTGGAAAAGCCTTCCCCTTAGTTTTCTTTACATGTTTAAGCCGTGTGGGTCGTCTTGCAGACATCTTTTTACAGAAAGAAGAGTCAGTGTTGTTCCACTCAATGGTAGTGGCTTGGCTTCACACAGTTGATAGTTGGAAAAATGTCTTTAAAATTTGAGTTTAATGTGAGACCAAATATTCACTATAGGGGTCAAATTGTCTTTAGATAACTTTTCAATTGTGGGAAGCAAGCCATTCTTCAGTATTCTCCTCCACTCCAAAGCATTAAATGTCTTTTTACAGTGAAGTAGCTCACCAATACCAGCGGCTAAAAAGGCTCCCCACACAATGACACTCCCTCATGCTTCTTTGTGGTAGAGATGAATGAATGAGGCATTTATATAGCGCTTTCATATGTACTACTGTACACCCAAAGCGCTTTACAATCATATCAGGGGGTCTCTCCTCAACCAGCACCAGTGTGCAGCATCCACTTGGATGATGCGACGGCAGCCACAGTACAACGGCGCCAGTGCGCTCACCACACACCAGCTATAGTTGGAGAGGAGAGAGAGTGATAGAGCCAATTCAGTGGATGGGGATTATTAGGAGGCCATGATTGGCAGGGGCCAATGGGTGGAATGTGGCCAGGACACCGGGGTAATACCCCTACTCTTTACGAGAAGTGCCATGGGATTTTTAATGACCACAGAGAGTCAGGGCCTCGGTTTAACGTCTCATCCGAAGGACGGTGCTCTTTGACAGTATAGTGTCCCCGTCACTATACTGGGGCGTTAGGACCCACACAGACCACAGGGTGAGCACCCCCTGCTGGCCTCACTAAGACCTCTTCCAGCAGCAACCTGGTTTTCTCAGGAGGTCTCCCATCCAGGTACTAACCAGGCTCAGCCCTGCTTAGCTTCAATGGGCAACCAGTCTTGGGCTACAGGGTGATATGGCTGCTGGCGAGATGCATTTATTATTATATTTCTCAGCAGATTTTCGAAGACACTGCTCTGGAGCATTACCATGCAACTTATGTTTCTTTGTGATTCATCACTCCACACACAACTCCCATATTCAGCAAAAAAAATAAAAATTCTGCAAAAAAAAAAAAAGACAGCAATGGCTTAAAGGGTAAGTTGACCACAAAATGAAAATTCTGTCAGTAATTACTCGCCCTCATGTTGTTCCAACCCCGTAAGACTTTCGTTCATCTTCGGAACACAAATTAAGATAGTTTTTATTAAATCTGAGAGCTGGATCACTCCTCCGTAGGCTTCTAAAGGGATCGAAACTTCCCGGCCCAGAAAAGTTAAAGACATCGTTAAAAAAGTAGTGTAGTGTAACTGCGCAACGCTTCTAGGTTGTACGTCACACGCATAACACACATGACCAGCGTCGGCCAATAGTGAGCCTACGTGTGACATACAACCCAGAAGCGCTGCGCAGTTACACTACGTAAACTATCTCGAGGCCCACAGAGAAGGAAATGAATAGTTAAATAAAGTCGTTATTTTTGTTTGTTTTTTGCACACAAAAAGTTTTCTCGTCGCTTGATAAACTTAAAGGGGTGGTTCAGGATTTTGGACATCGGGCCTCATTTCCAAGTTAGCCTTAATGTTATTTATCAGTGGAGACAGTTTTCAAAAAATTTCATCCAGTCGTTCCAGTTGCATAGTTCGCCGGTGCTAGGCTAGCGCGAGTCAACGGTAACTGCTAGCCTGCCATTAAAAACAGTTTTACCCACTCCACAGTACACCAAAAGCAAATAAATTATAAAAATCAAACTACTCTTGCATCTCAATTAGGGCTGGGCGATAAAACGATAACGATAATTATCGCGATATATTTTTTCTCGATAAAACGATATCAAGAGGTCGATAAATGTTCGATAATGTGTATGCGCCAATAGCAGATCGAAACTCATTTGAACCGCGCGCCACACGGACCGTTTATCCGCTCGGCTCAAAGTCCAAACGGCAGCGCGAGCTCACTAGAGCAGACGCGTTTACTCTGATCGTCTCGCTCACGAGATCCAGTGAGAAGCGCTTAAGTTCAGCGAAGAACACAAATGTCCAGTTTAAATCAGTTCAAAGGCAGATGAAACACCGCTGACAAACAGGAGAAACACTGTGCGCAGCGAAACAGTAAGAATCTGAATTGATACTGAATCCATTTAGCCTACCATGGATTTACTGTAACGTTAGCCTAGTAATATTAACTGCACCATGAAATGTGGGAAATACATATTGAATTGTATAATATTATTAATGTAGACAATGTATTAAATGACTAATGGAATATAATTACAGTAATTAATAATGTATTTAACTGTTAGGCTACTGTTTTTCATACAAATACCATAGAAACCATAAAGTTACATTTTGCCATGATAGTGAGGTGCTATAGGCTGTACCTGGCTTTATCTGTGGTTATCATGATCTAAATGCATAATACTGGATGACCAATGGTTAATTTTAATAAAACTCAAACAGTCAGAATATTACATTTTACCAAATAAAAATGTGGTCCTTAAATTAAAAAACAAACAAACAAACAAACAGATGTTACTGTTTTTGTTAATGAACATAAATTTAACATAGTACTATTAGCTTGAGTTAGGATGCATATTTACTGTCAACTCACTGTCAAATATGCATTTCGAGACAAAACATGTAATTTGAATATTGCAGCCTGCACTGCACTGCAAACTGTGCTGAAGAAATATTTTTCTTTTCAGATATTTATTTTGTTAAGGAAAAATGACAAATGTTTGAATGTTCTACCTCAGATTTTTTAACCACAACGCTCTGGTTTATACAACTTTCACTTAGGAGCAAAAATCTGCCTTTAAACTTGAAAGAAATAAAGATTTGACATTTATCGTGATAATTATCGATATCGACTGATATATAAAAAAATATCGTGATAAATTTTTTTGGCCGTATCGCCCAGCCCTAATCTCAATGATCGCAATACATTTACAGGAACTAGTTTAATCTCAGCAGCGGCGGAATTTTACTTTGCTCCGGTTAGTAGTACTGCGCCGAATAGCAAACACCGAACCGAAGCGCACTACAGTCGGAACTACCTGCACTACCTCTCTCGGTTGCCTAGGTAACTACTAGGGGTGTAACTATACACGTATTCATATTGAACCGTTCGGTACGAGGCTTTCGGTTCGGTTTTCGGTACGCATTTTTGTATCGAACGGTTCGTAGGACCATTTTTCCTGCAGACCAAAATTTCATTATTTCAAATGTAGGCGTGGCAAGCACGCTCATAATGTAAGAGACGCTGGCGTGACCACAACATTGCCCAACATCAAATGGCAAATGTAATGTAAGCGGAACGAAACCACTCGTTATTGTGTGGCTGACGGACCGTTTATCAGAACTAAAATAAACCTTTGTTTATAAGTACTACAATATTACATTTCATTTTGTCCAAGGAACTGTTTTGTTTTATAAGCTCCTAAGAAAAGTCAAGTATAGCTCCATCATTGCTCAAAGTTAAAAAAAATATATCATACTTTATGATGTTAGTTTTAATAAAAATATAATTAAAAAAATTAAATCAAGGTAATTTCTCTGCCATTTCTTTCTTTTTGCTGTATCGGAAACAGGGTGGGAAATTAGCACCAGCCACCAGCCAATGGCTGGTACTTTTTCAAAGTGGCAGGTGACTTTGCCTTGTATACCAGCCACATTGGCGGGTAGATTGTAAAACATTTTTATTGGTTACTAAAAACATTCCTTGTAACGGATTGGACAGCTTTTGTCAAAGAATGCTGTTGCTAAGTAACAATAATGCACTTTTGTCGAGTAACTAATTTGATTGGTTTTCAGCGCTGTACATCACGAACACGGCGCTGAACTGTGTCACATATAGCTGAGCTGAGGTACAGAAGAAAAGGAAAATAAAAAAAATTGGGCGACATATACCCGGTGTTAAGAGGCCCGCCGCGGAGTCAGCAGTATGGAGGACCAGCTCTACCATATTTAAAAATAAATACAGAAATAAATAAATGCTCAATAAATAAATAAGCATACAATAAATTGCCCCAAAAATACAAAAAACAAAGAAATGTAGGTAGAAATTAAATTATAGAGTGAGACATAAATGTATATATCTATTTTAATTAGCTTCTTTATTTATTCATCTTTGTAATAATTACCTTATTTATTTATTGTCCGTTATAAAACTTTATTTATTAATTACTTATTTTTTAAGTATTTATTTATGTGCATGTTATAATATTTTTGTGTGTTTTATTCTTCCTTTGTATTTTTTTACCCTATTTATTTCTTCAATGCTATTTATTTCTGCCTGTCGTTTTTACATTTCTGTATGCATTTCTGTCTCATTATGCTAATGAGGAGGGGCTGTGTCTTAAGGGGTCAACTTCTGCCCATTGGTTGGTTAGCATTTTACTGCATCGGACGAATCTACATGGCTTTTCCCCGCCATAAAGCATTGTTTAGTGGCAGTAATGCAACTCATTGGATGCCAGCTGCCGTAAAAATCCAAAGAAGAAGAAGAAGAAGAAGAAGCAGCATTGTTTAGTAATGTCAAACTCAGCAGGCAGACGTTCAGTGTCCGACCTCTTAAGGGAAGCTGCTAATAGACTGGAAGAATTAGAACGCTGTAAGTTTGAGATCTGAAATGTTTTTTTCTGTGGTCCTTTGAACATTTTTTTAACTTTTACTTTACTTTTACATAAACAGCTTCCAGTTCGAGTATTAGTGGTGTGGAACCTGTGGCCGGTGGCATGTAGATTCGACCGATGCAGTAAAATGCTAACCAACCAATGGGCAGAAGTTGACCCCCTAAGCAGGGCCGTAGCTAGAGGATTCGGGGCCCCCTGAAAAAATATTGATGTGGGCCCTCACCACCCTCCACCAATATCATATACTGTACAATAGATGAACATGGAGGCCCACATATAACAGAAGATGGTGATGTTGTTGTAAAACCTTTATTTTAAAAGTTAAATGTTTATATAAAAATTACAACTAATAAAAACTAACAAAAAGGAAGAAATTGTTAAATAATAATAAAACCAATTTTTAAAAAGTAATATTTTTTCCCCCCAATCAGTCTGTTATAATTCATAAATCAAAAAGTAAACATTTAGAAATTGACAAGAATGCAGTCTAATTAAAAAAAATAAAACCATTTATTGCCTTATTTTTTAATAAAGATAATATGGAACTGGTAATATTATTAAATAAAGCGAATACATTTATTCATCCAAGTGCAGTGTGTTGTATTCATGTTTTCTCGATGTTTTAAATATCATCAGCCGGCAGGTCAGATGCATAATGCAATGCGTCGTGACTCATGTAATTTTTTTAAAACTCTAGTTACAATACTGTAAAAAGACAGGAATTTAGACCACGTAATCATTCGGTCGATTGTGGCGCGCACCGATAATAAAAAATGACTGTACACGGCAGACTGTAGACGGAAGTTTTCTAATTCCCAGCGAAATAACAATATATAACCGGTCTTTAAGAACGTCTTGATCGACTGGGATACAACCACTCTCCTTGCCTCCCTCTCCGTCTTTTCCTGGCATTTCTGGTACCTGATTTATGTTTTCTTTTCCCCGACATTTTTCAGTCAGTCAGTCTCTTGCTCTTCCACCAAGTTCATCGTTAACTTCAGGCTGCCGCCTCAACTCTGATTGGTTCTGTTCACGAGCTGGGGTGGGACTTACAATTTTATTGGGTCCATCTGATGTTTGTCACTGACTCTGACTGAAAAATTAATAAATACTTTAGGTCGGACTAAACCATTTTTATGGAGGTAAGAGAAGCAGATATTTGGAAAAATATTTACCCAAATTGCACGTTTTTGTGGTTTTCATTTAAATCTCAGGCATACAACTAATATAAATATTAGAATTATTCATACAACAGGGGCCTAAATAGTATAACTGCTGGATTTTGTGGGGCCCCCTGGGCAGCAGGGGCCCCTATAATTGTCACCACCTTTCACCCCACTAGCGACGGCCCTGCCCCTAAGACAGCCCCTCCTCATTTGCATAATGAGGCAGAAATGCATACAGAAATGTAAAAACGACAGGCAGAAATAAATAGCATCGAAGAAATAAATAGGGTAAAAAAATACAAAGGAAGAATAAAACAGACAAAAATATTATAACATGCACATAAATAAATAAGGTAATTATTACAAAGGTGAATAAATAAAGAAGCTAATTAAGAGATATATACATTTATGTCTCAGTGTATAATTTAATTTCTACCGACATTTATTTGTTTATTGTATTTTTTGGGGCAATTAATTGTATGCTTATTTATTTATTGAGCATTTATTTATTTCTGTATTTATTTTTAAATATGGTAGAGCTGGTCCTCCATACTGCAGTAGCTATGAATGTACAAACTGAAAAGGTGGCTGGTAAAAAATATAAGTGGCTGGTAAAATTGGGCATCCACCAGCCACTGTGGCAAAAAAGTTCATTTCCCACCCTGATCGGAAACGTACCGAATCGTACCGAACCGAACCGTGACACAAGTGTATCGTATCGAACCGAACCGTGAATTTTGTGAACCGTAACACCCCTAGTAACTACATATCACTCTGCCGCTGCTGCTAATAAATACAGGGAACAAAGTATAACTAATGCAATGCAATGAAAGGGTAGTTTGATTTCTAACATTATTCTCTCAACAGAAATTTACATCGATAGTCTGGCGTTATAATTTATTTGCTTTTGGTGTACTGTAGAGTGGGTAAAACTGTTTTTAATGGCAGGCTAGCAGTTACCGTTAACTCGCGCTAGCCTAGCACCGGCGAACTATGCAACGGGAACGACTGGATGAAAATTAGAGCCCGACCGATATATCGGCGGGCCGATATTATCGGCCGATTTTAGGCATTTTCCTAACTATCGGTATCGGCATTTATAATGGCCGATAAATGAATATTTTAAAAAATGCGGGTGCGGTGATTCATGTAAGGGTGGCGCTGCCAATAAAGCACCTAAAAGCTGTCACAAGAACTGGCAAAAGTAATGATTATGAATACAACAAATATAGCAAGGAGATATTTTAATTGTTTATTAATAAACAAGTGTTTTCCGTCAGTGTCAGCCAAAGATGAAGTTGACGATGCTGACTCGCGATCTTCAGTGAGCGCGCGCCAGAGAGAAATGCACATTTCATACGATTACATGAGTCTGTCTGTCTTTCGTTTTGAATTGTTCTGTTTAAAAGTAGACATTTCAATATAGATATATTTCAATTCTCAGGTCTATACGCTGAGTTTCGGTTCATGAGACGAGCTCCAGTTCACCCGCAGGCGCCTCCGTGTCGAGATTATCTATCGTCTGCTATATTTCTTATAAATTAAATCCAGGCAAATGGTTGATGAAACATTGATTAAAATTAAGATACAATTAATACAAAACGAAATTCACTTTGAAACGAAAGGTTTTGTGCTTTCTGTTTGATGTCTATGTGAAAGTTTCAAAGCATATTTTAGTACCGCTTTCAGAGCGCTCACGTCCGTAGTGCTGAACTGTCGCGTCTGTAACATGGTTTTTTCCTCATAAATGCGAACACGAAAAATAAAATAAAATAAAATGAATATTTTATGTAGCCTGTGGAGACTGAGAGCCAACCCTTCTTCATCCGGTGGGTAGTAGCCTACCGGGTACTTGTGATTTGCGCTGTGTAATTCACAGAATTGATTTCTCTGCTACAAGCCTCTATCACGTAGCCTATTGTGTGAGCTTATGACTATTGCAAGCGCGCAGCTGAGAAGTCCTGATTATATTGTCTGCTATATTTAGGCCTACTTCTTATTTATTAAGGCAATTGGTTGATGAAACATTGATTAAATGCGTGGCGCGAGCGATCTCCGACAGTAAACTGATTCTGCTTTGTCTCGGGTAAACAGCTGTTGCGCCGCGAGCAGTAACGGCCGCGTCCGGTGAAGACACAGTGTTAAAGCTCATTCTGCCTATAACGCTACGTTACAACATCAAGCAATATTCCAAAAATGTATATAATTATAACACTTTATATAGGGCCATTTTGCATTAAGAGTAGCCTAGTTTCACGTTTAGTACATTTTCTGTATCAGATACAGCTCAGACAGTATCTGATACAGCCAATTAAAAATCATCAGAACCCACACAGAAGGGGCTTTGTAAATATATTTAACTGGTGTCTGTTTTTATTAGACTTGTTAGACACCATTACAACCATTATTCCCCCTTTTTCATTCACACAGACTATATCTATATCCTCAATTTATCCAGAATCGTGCAGCTCTAGTTTTACGTTATTGTCAAATGCGATAGAAGAGCATTAACCTTTTAGCGCCGCTCACCGGACACTTATTTTCCGAACTGCCCCAATATGTACAACAAGCAACGTGTGTTATAATGAACGCATTTTTAGCGCCATTCACTGGACATTACACTTTGAAAGTGTCACAAAACCTGCAAGAAGCAACGTAATATTTTGTAGAAATGCCAGCACTCACACGTTTTTCCAATGAGCCTGGGTTGGAACAGAAGTACATTGGCTCCTCGGTGAGAGGCCGAGAAGGTCTATAAGGGACAGTCATCGTGTCCTCCCGCATCACATCCTCAATCCACTCCAGCCTCAGCCTCCACGGTGATATCTCCATGACAACCGCAGAACAAGAGAATGCAAATGAGTCTCATATACCAAGGTGTTCTGGGAGAAAAGGTCACATGTAAAACCAATTCCGTTCTCTGATTTCCATTTCCAACACAACCTGTCCCTCACATACAATCAACCTGCAACTAATAGACAAAAAAGAACCAAAATGATGACACACACTGAGAAACAGATAAGAGTGAGTATTGAGCAACGACAGACATAAAGATAAGAAATAGCCCTTTAATGGGGCATGCACAGTTCCAGCAGCTTAATGAATGGATTGTTAAAAGACAGCATCAGTTGAACTCCAGAGATTATTATAGCTCCTATTATTCCCATGATTGCAGCTCAATACTAAATTGCAGACTACAGAAATTGAGCTTCAGCCAAAACAGGAAGAAACAGGTAGTAACCATCCTGCAAAGTTGCTAAGGTGACACGCTTAAAGGAAACCATCCAAGGAAATCTATACTTTACTAAAACTGTTTCTACATGAGTTATTGTGGCTTCCTATCACAACAGCACAATATCTGGGCCTATTTCTGTGTGTGCTTACAGTTGTCTAGCCTATCTCTAAAGTCTGATCAATGCATTTATCGAACACATTCAACCTGGAGCCAAAATGATCACTCAACAAAAGCCAAATAAGAGCTGTAACTTGCTAGAAATGACAAAATTACATTTCCAACTTTTCCCACAGTGCATTGAAAAGCCTCATAAGTTGACTGTACTCAATTGATTTAGTAAACTCTTTCCCTCAAGTTAATTGAGTAATGGGGTCTCTCAAAACTTAAATCATAGTTCACCCAAAAATGAAAATTCTTTTATTAATTACTCACCCTCATGTTCCAAACCCATACGACTCTCATTTCTGAATTTAGGCTTTTATTCGCATACAAATTTTGATCAGGGAACATAAACAGAGGCTCAACTGAACCTGCTTGACGCGCAAGAACAAACCTCTTGGTGAAAGCTCAAACGTGCTGCGTGTGAATGAAACTCATTGGTTTTTTAGGGCCCTATAATTTCTGCGATCACGGAATCGCGGACGGAATTGCGGAATTGGCAAATTAACGCGGAATCTAGTGTTAACGCGGAATTTCGTGGAATTTTACATATTTGGCTTGAAATTCTGTTTTTGTGTGGGAGAAGAACGTATGTCTGGTGAAAATGCAGACCGGGGGAAGCAAATCTGGGCGACACACAACCCCTCCCGTCATTTCAGCTCCAATGAAGGCATCAAAACAATGAAAGCATGGCGAAGCGGCTCTCCACGGCTCTGCTTTCGTCGGCGAAAAAGTTAAGAAACTCGACGCTATAAGCCCTCAGAACCGAGCCGAGCAGGTCGCACGTGACTTTTATGCAGTGTTTCCCACACATAGACTAATTTGCAGCCACAAAATCAACTCAAGCCGCCACATAATTCGTTTCGTTAATTTTTTTTAACGCTATTTAAAACACGCAAGTGTATTCTTTCAGAGTTGCATTTCCTTTCCCCGCTCTCCCTCCGTCTCTCTATCACTCACGCGTCTCTCTCACATACACACACACACACACACACACACACACAACTCCGTGCACACCGCGTCTGTCTATGAGGCGCCGGACTGGATAAAAGCGAAGCGAACTCCGTGAGCGACACTGGGCGAGAGGGAGACAGAGTGTGACTTTTATTTAAACTTATATAAACTAATATAGTTGATTTTACTGGACAGTTTAAAGCTCATAACCATATTTTGTTGTTACTTGAAGAGTGCAGTGTTATGTTGCATCATGCAGTATTTGTCCTGAAAAGGCTACTGAGTAAATGTATGTTACCTCAATAAATTTAAGGTCATTCCTATTTTATTTGTATACATTTGAATCATTAACTTTAAAAGCACACTCTTTTTACGACTAAAATAACAGTAAAGGGTAAAAAAAAAAATGATTTCCCAAAAATTAAAACGGAAAAAACGGAATTTGGGGAAAAATAGAAACGGATTTCATAGGGCCCTAGTTTTTGCATGTCAGGTGATTATGTTGGATTATGTTGAATGTTTATATGTGAACAAAAGTAGGGCTGCACGATTTGGGCCGAAATGATAATCACGATTATTTTGATCAATATTGAGATCACGATTAATTATCACGATTATTTGTTGATTTTAACCAAAACAAATGTTATTGTCACATAGGCTAATTATAACTGCTTTCACATCCATATTGTGCTACATTCCTGCTAATGTACAACTATGTGCATCAAAATAAAATAGGTCCTCTTATTCACCAAAATTCAGTGCATCTCCTTAAAGAATAAATACAAATAAATAAAACATTAAAGAAAATTTACTAATACTCACACTCGGTCTCTCACGCGCAATGTCACTCGGTCTCTCGCACGCAGACACACTCGGTATCTCTTGCGCACTTTCGAGCGCGCTCTTGGACACTCGGTCTCTCGTGCACTGTCGCTTGTGCGCAGACACACTCGTGCTGCGTCCCAATTCGCCTACTTATACTACGCCCTAAAAGTATGTACTCTTTTTGTGAAGAAAAAGTAGGCCTACATACTTTTGAGTGTGTAGCAAAAGAGTAGGCAAGCTTTGGGACATACTACTTCGTCATCTTTAACGGACAGATCTGTCGCGTGCATCCTATCACCGTAAACTGCCCTGTCAATCATCTCCTCACAGTTAAAATCCTCCATTCAATCTAATATAACTTCTTACCATTTCGGAGAGAATTGTTGTCGCACGTTCATCTGCCAGTCATGGGTCTTTCATGCGGAGACTCTCCTCATGTGTTTGGAATTTGAATATAATAATGCATTTAAAAGTTAATGGCTAAACATATCTTTGCAAAAGTTCACAATGCTGCTGCAGATGCAATATAATGTGGACAACATTGAATAAATACATTTTCGTCAGGTTAGATACTGATAATTAATCACTCAAACCCCTTTATCTAAACCTGCCTACATAACCGTCGGACTCGCGCGTCCTCCATGTCTGTAGTTTTTGAACACTTTTCATTCGTGTTTGTAGTTCTAACCGAATCCTCGTCCAACGCGCGATGGGTTGTGGGCAATATCAGCCATTAGAGTGCGCATCGATCTGCACTTCGGATTCTGACCGGATATAGTAGACCATCCGGGTCTCTTTGGGACACTCATTTCAACATACTACGATTTGGGACGTACTAATTCTATTTTCGAATACTATTTAGGACGGATAGTATGCGAATTGGGACGCAGCATCGGTCTCTCTCGCGCACTGGGGCTCATGGAGGCACGTGATCAGACAGTGGTTTACGGAGCGCTAGATTGGCTTTGCAAAAAAAAAACGATGATACGGAGCGTTCTGTGAACGGAATGACGCATTTTAAATATCGCTCGATCACGCGAATTTGATCGCGGGAAGCCAAAATCGTGATTAAAATTCGATTTATCGTGCAGCCCTAAACAAAAGTCAAAATTCAATCTGTTCATCATATAAAGCGATTGTCTCTCTTCAGAAAATTTGGACTAAACCGCTCAATTCATATGGATTATTTTTACGATCTCTTTATGAACTTTTTGAAGATTTTCGAAAGTAGGTGCGTTGACTGTCAATGGAGGGACAGAAAGCTTTCAGATTTCATCAAAAAGATCTTCATTTGTGTTCCGAAGATGAACGAAAGTCTTGTGGGTTTGGAATGACATGAGGATGAGTAATTAATTAAATAAAACATACTGAACAACAGTATATTAAATGTCTTTATTGACATATTCATTTCACCAAATTAATGAAATGTTAATGGTCATAATGTTGACTCAAAGTTTGCAACAACAAGACCTATTCATTTTCCAAACGTTGGTGCGTGTGGAACAGTTCTCGCATTAAGCTACCAAAAACAAAATCATTAGGAAGGAACTAGGCTAGATTACAAGGTGCAGTTTCACAGCCCCTTTCACACAGCGCTTTGAACCCGGCAAATTGCCGGCAAATTGCCAGAGTGCCTTCTGTGTGAACGCAAACACGACCCGGGACTGATGCCGGGTTGGGGACCTAGTAACATTGCCGTGTTCAAACCCGGAACGCACGCTGTGTGAACAAAAGCCAGAACCAATGCCGTGTCGTAATGATGACGCTGAAGTGAAGTGAAAGCAGGCTAGTGAAACGGTACGTAATGCGCTAGTTTATGATCGAATCAGAGAAAAAAATGCACAAGCGTGGTTTCTCCAGAGAGAAATCGCAGCTCATAAGCAAACTATACACGTTGCTGAGACATTACATGTCACGTGTCTTTCCGGAACATACACGGGTTGTGTGTGAACGCGCTCTCTGATTCCGGCAAATCACTGGCGGTGTGAATGAAGCAAAATCAAACGAACCCGGGTCAAATCCCGGGTCGCTTTATCCGTGTATTTTCCGGAATCTCTGTGTGAAAGGGGCGTCTACGCTCATCTCACTCTTGTATAGGCTAACTGCAAGTGATACAATGACTTGAGCCCCTTTCACACAGAGATTCGGGAAAATATACGGATAAAGTGACCCCGGATTTGACCCAGGTTCGTTTGATTTTGCTTCATTCACACTGCCAGTGATTTGCCAGAATCAGAGAGCGCGTTCACAAGCCATGTATGTTCCGGAAAGACACGTGACGTTGGATGTGACGGGTCTCTACTTCAGTCCAGTTTGCAGACATTTTTTCGTTCTTTCTTGTATCGATGTCGATGACGAACACAAACTTTCTTCTAGAGTAACTGAGCCGCACGATAACTACGTCATTGCAAAGGCTCGTGAATCATCACTACGACACACCCCTTATACGGCATTGGTTCTGGCTTTTGTTCACACAGCGTGCGTTCCGGGTCTGAACACGGCAATGTTACTAGGTCCCCAACCCGGCATCGATCCCGGCATCAATCCCGGGTCGTGTTTGCGTTCACACAGAAGGCACTCTGGCAATTTGCCGGCAATTTGCCGGGTTAAAAGCGCTGTGTGAAAGGGGCTTTGCAATGTTTGTCACACAGCTAAATAACCCAATTGTCATGGACCAAAAATGCATTTAAATAAAATTGCAGAATGCAAACAACAGTAAAGTTTCTCAATTCATCGGTCACTGGCAGATTGGATCCTGTTGGACCCTGGGTTCAAAACACATGGCAGGGCATTACCAATACACAATAACCTGTCTATCACATGACGCTCTTTAACAATAAGAACACTCTTCCCTATAATGAACAAACAGCCAGAAAACAAACAATCTTGCATGCTAGTGGAAGCTGTGTTCTAGCCTGTAAAGAGAAGTGTTATTTCCACACATAAACTCTTTAGCACAAGTTGCGAATTACATCTTTGAGCCACCAGCCCTATTCAGGTTTTCACACACTAGTATCACTAAGGCAAAGTGCTACAGAAATGCAGTAATAAGTTCATAATATAAATTGTAACCATTTGTAATGACTAACTTTCACACGATGTGTCAAAGTCAGATGCCAGTTGACTATTAAAACACAATTTTTCCCACAGTTTCAACACAAAACACAGTTTGTTGTTGTTGTTGTCTTTTTCAGTGAGAGCAAGCAAAGTACACATTTGTACACATTTATGTGGAAACGGCTCATCATGTGAATAATCTAACCCGTTAATAGCCATCCTTGACACTGCGAGCTACTTTTACCTTATTGTTCTGCAAATAAGTTTAGGCCTTGTTTTGATTGTCTGCAAGGATTTCCCCGCTCTGATTTTCACTGCTTGTGGGATCATTCCCTTTTCCAAAACAAGCAGTATTACACAAGCTTCTTCTCTTGCATCATGTATTTGTGCAATAGATAGTATGAAAAAGGGAACAAACGCATGTTACACAACCAATTGACACATTCAAAGCAAGTAGAGAAGCATTCAGATAGGGCAACTGGAATATGTTTGAGAGGACACAAGAAGTTGTGGGTGTCCTCAAGCTCAGTACACGAGACAGAGAGGGCCGGGAACAGATTACGTCTGACCAATAGCAGAATAAGGAGAAGGGCAGAACTTAAAGTCAGGCAACATTAAGGGTTTGACAAGCAGAATCACAGACGCAGCACAATTTGCCCAGTGTTACAGTGTTTGTATGCGTACTTTCATTTGTGCAATGTGTGTAACACAAGTTCATGTGAAATTTGACCACAACAGCAAAGGTATCTTCAGTACCATCTCAAAAAAAATAAACATACAAAGTCAAAATTTGTATGGAATATTGCAGTATTTATAATCCGTCGGGCACATGATCTTTTTTTATTTATTTTTTATGTGCCCTCCTAATCTTTAATCAAAATAACTTCCCCTCTAATTTGCAACATCATCTGAAGGCAAAACAATGTCACTCACATGAAATCACAGCAAGAGCAAACCACGACCATCCAATCAATTCCCATTGGATAAAATCAAGCCCCGCCCCTAATTTATTTCTTTTTTTGTTCGAGAAGCTGTTTCACTCGGATACAGTATGTCACAATAGGCAAGAAAAGACTATCACAACTTCCTTTTCATGAACACTTTGCCTGTGTTTAAGGCAACTTTTTTATGACCTTCCCTTGCTAACTTCCCTCTGTCTTGTTCACGCAGATATGTCATTGCTTGCACAAGTGCCCACTACTGAGGGAACCCTTGTAATGTTGAAATGGGGACACCCTAAGCCCTTGACCACTTGGAATCTGCTATGGGAGTTGCTGTTGTGACGTCACAATCATGTTGCATTGTGGTCTATGGACCTGCCTGAAGTGTACATAGACTTACTTACTTCCTCAGTCAAAATCAAAGGATTGAGGGTCTTTCCAAATGAACTTCCCTTCCCAACTTCCCAAATTAAAGCCCAGTAGTTGACAAAATGAGAGGATAGGATACCCAGACAGCAGCATAGTGTCGGCCCAGATCCGGGCCACATCTGGTATGTGGATTCAACGGCAACGCATACCAGATGTGGGCCAGATCTGGGCCGACACTATGCTGCTGTCTGGGTAAATGATAGATCTGCTTTATTGTTAAAGGATGGCTAGGAAGTCCGATTCATTGGCGCAAATCGGTTCTTTTAAACAATTCATTTCAAAGAAATAGTTTTATAACGATTCAGCAGTTATGTCTGTACGTGATTACGCCATCACGTGGTCCAAATTACACTTTAACACATTTTAATAAGGCCACAAAGATATATTCTTGGTTATGATTTTTGCTTAAGTTCTGTTAAAAAAGGTGTAATTGGTGTCCCAATTCAGTCTGTTGCATCCATTCAAGTCATTTAGAAACTACATTTACTTTGCATTTACATTACACAACACTAACATTCACTTACCGTACACCTGGCTAAGGTGACAAGAAAAGTTATTTAAAGAAAAGTAGGTTAACCTACTTTAAAATTACTTAAATAATTATATAATTAAAAGAAAAAAGAACTCGTTTCGTATGCTTGTTGATAAATACAATTGAGTCATACTCTTGTTTACTATACATGTTGTACAGTCTGTGTTTCCTGAAAACATTGTAAACCTAAACTGGGTCCAATGGTTTCCAAGATATAGGGTTACGATTCTTACGAATCATTTTAGAAAACGCGCAACCCAGACCGGTTCAACTGATTCATCAAACAGATCCGATTCAAAAGAATGATTCGCTCACGAATAGGACAACAACACACACCAACCAAACTGATGTAAAAAAAACACAAGGCCTAATCCAAAACACTCATACACAAACACTGAACATACAATGTACTCAATTTCTAACTAAAGTTACAGAAATAGGAAACCGTAGTAAGAATTGTTCAATATGAAATATGAACCTTACCTTTCGCGTGACAATCAGCGCAAAACTTGTTTTCCTCTGATGCGAGAAGAGATGTGAGAACAGCCTGATAGCGGTCAATGTCTTTGACTGATTTACCCGTCATCTTCAGAAATCAGTATCTCACTAATCGACCTGATAGTCCAAAGCCGCTGAGAAGATGTTCAGATGTTTGTCCGTTAATGAAACACCGGGAAGCGGATCGCTGACAGGCTGCTGCAGATGAAGAGAGAGAAAACACTACAGTACTGCTGGCTTCCGCTAATCTTACCAGGAAGAGGAAAAAGCTGTGAACCACGGATCATATAGAAACACCATATTCCCCTCTGTACATTCGCTGGTCCTTGACACCCAACTTTCCACCCGCAGTATCAGAGACACATCGAGCACGTTCACGCGCGCGGCGCTAACAGTTACCGTTACACTTCAGTATTACCCATGAGTCACCGCTCTGCCTCTGTTGTGTCTGCTGGTGGTCGACAGACGTGCTGTAAAAAAATTACTATCTAAAAGATATAGACTAAATCCAGCATCAGAAGGACAATTGCGGTCGTGATGTTCGCCGTTCAGAGATGTGAATTACAACACCTTTGTGTAATTTCTAGAAAATGTGATATTGCGCCCCCCTGCGGGGAAAGCAACACTGCGCACATCCGATTGATCAACATCCATTCATGTCCGTCTTGTCACACAGAAAATATGTTTTAAGGACGGTATCTTTGTAACTATAAGGTTTTGAGTCAAAAATACAATTATACAAAGATGTGATTTCCATAGCAGTGGTTTTGTATTGGTTTTAAACAACTGGTTTGAAATATCACATTAGTTTAGTAAGTTACAGCCTAGCTGTGAGCACGAAAACCACACCGATGGGCTACACGCAGGCAAGAATCGACTATGATAAAGGTAGGCCTATATTTTAGCCAAAAGGTTGAAATGTGTTCTCAGTTAGGAGGATGCGGAGTATTTTTCATACCAAGGGAACTTTCCACATAAAAACTAATTCAAACCATTAATATCCTAAATATAATAGTAGGCCTAGATATAATATAATACTATTGTCACAAGAATGCGTTTGGACTGTAATGAATAACTTTGACTTTAAGGTATGCCCATTCAGAAATGTATTTATTAAAACATAAGTCCACCCTGAGACCCTGTTTTTGGACACTTTCTGGTCACTTTAGACTTTGTGAAACATGATGTCTGTAGTCGATGAACTATACACGGTTGGCCTCTACACCAGTGTGAACTGAAGGAGACCTGCTTCACACATCCTTTAAAAATGTATTATCTTGAGGCCATTTAGCTAAATGTCATTACAAAAATGCCCAAGAAAAGTTGCTGGTGTTATACATTTTGGAGTTACATTCCAAGCCTCCTATTTATTATGCCTCAAAAACAAACATTCCTGCGTCCAGAAGCTCCACAGACCGTCCACTAAATCAACATCATGATGTCCTGCGTACATATTCAACAATCTACAGTATTGAGGTATTCAGTAATGGGGGCGTGAGAAAGTTAGCTCTCTGGAGCTCTGTTGTCTGCATGTTCAATCATCAGAAGTCTCCGCCTCCTGCGCGGGCGATGGCTTCTCAGGTCTGTCCGGTCCTCAGTGTGTTCTCTGGGTTCTCTGAGCTCCCTGAGTTCTCAGGGGCTGGCTGTAGGGCTGGGTTACACCTCTCTCAATCCTCCCCTCAGGTCCCTGCACACTGTGTTTTTCTTCCCTGTCCTGGGCAGCGCACACACTCACATACACACACCTTTCTTTTTCCCTGGATCCACCATCCTGGGCTGAGAAGCCAGGAGAGAGGGTGGCAAGGTTTGGAGAAACCGTTGGGACGATAGTGAATCTTCACCATGGCTAGATTCTTCATGATCTTCAGAAGCTTGGTCCTGTTGCAGGCGCTCTGCTTGGCCTTATCGCAAGTGGTGAGTTTGGCTGCGCTTATCTACTTTTTCTTGATGCTGGATGATCTTGGTTTTGGTGTCAAGTAAGATCATGTATCTTGGAGAACATCTTAAGGATTGAGATATGATTTACTGTGGATTCATTTAGATCAAATTCATTCTATGGTTGACTAGTTTGGTAGGTGACCTGTTTACAGGAAACTTTTGATCCTCAAAGTTGTTCAGTTTCTTTGTGTAATCTTCTAAAAGTTTACCTAAGTGGCTTTATACAGCATGCAGGCCTGGCATTGAGCAATATACTATCCTCAGCAGTGCTATATTTTGATTCTGAAAGCTTAAACAATTCAGTTTTAGTAACTGAAATGAGTAAATGGAGACCCGCTGAATAAAATATGAAGCAGAAAGTGAACATCAGACGAATAAACAGAGAGAGGAGAAGGTAGAAACGGAGATATTACAAAGAGCCCATTGAAAATACACTGAAGCTGCTATTCAAACAGACATAGAATTACACATACTTGTTACAATTTAGATGAACCACCTCAGAGAAAAATGCATGCATGAAGCTCATATGCAATAAAATGCAATGGACCCAATGAATGTGTACTTATTTTGAATCCACCATCTTATAAACTCATGCATTGAAAAACAGATCTATCTTTGATGCTGAATGGGGGAGGGTCTGAGTAAACATTCCCAGCCTCTCTTTTCCCACCCCGGATGCCCTGATCATCTAGCCAAGGACTTTAATTAGGTTTTCATCACAAACCTTGTTCTGTCTATCAAATTTAAGGAAGTAAACATGTCTGAGGCAGTGTTTGCAGTGTCAGCTAAAACTAAGTCATTTTCAGTAAGCTGGAATAAAAGAAGCTGTAAACATATGCTTGAAAAACTGAATAAATGAACTATTTAAAAAAAAAAAAGATGACAAAAGCACATAACAAAATTGCTAAAACATTTGAAAACTGAAAATATAAAAATGATCTAATTAAAAATGTTAATAAATACTATACTACAATAGCATATAAATACTTGTCTGAGGTCACAATTACAGAACAATATAGGCTTTATTTGTTTGTTTATTATCCAAAATTAGACTTATAATTAGACGTATACAAGAGAGATTCAACTAATTTCATTTTTTAATTGTTAACAAATTATTTTATAATAAATTGCTAGGTTTGTGGAAGTGAAATATAGAACGCTGTTTATATTAAAGCGACTGGCGGTGCACATCAATGTAAAGGCTTCAGTATTGATGAAATTAAAAACTCTGTGTTTAATTTTAGACCGGTCCACCTGGACCCCAGGGCCCTCCTGGTCTCCCTGGTCCCGCTGGAACGCCCGGTGCCGACGGCATTGATGTGAGTATTGGAGCCGCTTGGCTGTACCACAGGTCGAGCTGGTACAAAGACAGTCATTGTGCACCTGGTTTCATGGGCCCCGAGTTCATCTGCACTACCAAAATCTTGCCAATAGAGGGCGCACAAAATAAAAATAATCACACAAAAGGGTTCTGTTAGAGGGTTGCCTCTTTCCCATATTGAGAGAGAGAGAGAGCTAGTAGATGTTGGTTATTTGATACGCTTGTGGCCTAGATGGGTTCAGTATAAAGACACTCAGCAGGATATACAACAAGTCCGACTGATACATAGCATAGAAAAAACAGAAACAGGATCCCAGCGTTCTCCCATGAGCTTCTACAAATACTGTAGGATATTTAGATTTTATAGTCATAAATAGTGAAATATGCATAAAGGGAGATATACAGAACTCTGACGCAAAAAATATTTTAAATCTGACTTTATAAAGAGGTCAGGATGGAGGAGGAGCTTGTTTGTGGGTGGAGTTTTACGTACATTCATTTATTTACTTTTTTATATACATTTCTTTGACATTTTATATAGGTCTATGCTAACATGCTAGCTTTTGCAATGGCTGTGAGAATTGAGGTTGAATATTTCAGATTAAGTTATATATTTTATTGTACTCTTGTTTGTTTTTGTTTTTTGCAAAAAGCATTATTATTAATTCCCTGAAATTTTGCTATAGAAGAAACTGGATGATTTTTTTTTGTCTGTTAGGGATTTGTCCCATACTTTATATTGTCACAGTCTCACAGTCCATCTTTGCTACTGTTGTATTTCCCTTTATAGGGTGAGAAGGGTCCTCCTGGACCTCCCGGACCACTAGTAAGTGACTATAAAAGTTGATCATAAATTTGCATTTTATATACTTACATAACCATTTAAAGGTAAAATTAAAAACCTGTTTTATATTTTCATATATATTAAAATGCCATTTATTCCTGTGATAGCAAAGCTGAATTTTCATCATTACTCCAGTCTTCAGTGTCACATGATCCTTCAGAAATCTTTCTAATATGCTGGTTTGCTGCTCAAGAAACATTTATTATTATTATCAATTTTTAAAACAGTTGTGCTAATTAATATCTTTTTTGCAGAAACCATGATGCTTTTTTTCCATGATTCTTTGATGAACAGAAAGTTCAAAAGAACAGCTTTTTTGAAGTCATTCAAGAAGTCATTTTTGATTAATTTGATGCGTCTTTTCTTTAAAATGAAAAATCGTACTGATCCCAAACTTTTGAACGGTAGTGTAGGCTATATGAACAATATTTAAATTTATTGGTAATACTTTATTTTACAGCGTCATTGCAACATTGCAACAAACATATGTTACATGTAGTTACTATAGTAATAACTATAAATTATTCATAATTACATGCAACTAACCCTAAACTAAACCCATATCCTAACCCTATAGTACGTACATGCAGTTACTTAATATTACTCATACTCAGTACTTAAATGTATAATTACAGTGTAACAAAAAAAACCTTAAAATAAAGTGTAACCAATTTATTTAATAAAAATAAATGCATTTAAAACTCAAACTCAAAGAACTGAGTGTATTATACAAGTATTTAAACTTTTTCATGTGTGAATCACTTTACAGGGTCAAAAGGGAGAGGCAGGGGAACCTGGTCCTGATGGATCTCCAGGGGAGGATGGCATTGATGTGAGTGACACCTACAATTCAGGACTGACATATTTATACTATAGCTCAGCCATTAAAAAAAGGCAGTTAAGTTTGTAGTTTGGAGCTAAATCTTGTTTTCAATCAATACATTTGATTCATAATGAATAATGACATTTGAAATCCTGTTCTGATGAAGGTTATTCACACCTACCCTCTGAAAATGTTGGCGTGAGACTGAGAAAAGAGATCTTGGTCCTAATGAGCAAGACTTTCTCAGTCACATGCTAAGAAGCAAACATTCCTTATTGGATTTACCACTTAATCTGTTCTGGAATGCCAGTCCCTGGTTTTCCTCTCTCTGAAATGTTTGTAGTAAGATGTCAATGTATAAAAGTATCTTTAAAAAAGATCTTTACGTATTAAATGTTATGCTTATGAATCAAGTCGTTGCCATTATTTATATAGCGCTTTATACAATACAGATTGTTTCAAAGCAGCAAAATAATGATCAATGTTGCAAACAGAATTCTGCTGTAAAGCAGCTCTAAAAAAAGTTCATCTATAAAGCAGTGATGTCATCATCCAGCTCAGTTCAGTGCATATTGCTGAATATTAAGTGTCCCCAACTAAATCACCTGCTTAACCCGGCCTTTGAATCATATTAGAGGTGTTTACATGATTCTAAATGGTTACTGTTTGATTATTATTCTGAAGGCTTGTTTTCCTCTGTTATCTCTCCAGGGTTTGATTGGTGCTAAGGGTGAGAGGGGTCCTCGTGGTAATCCTGGACCAAAGGTGACGAATTTATATTTTATTTTTCTTCATAGATGCAGCATACACACAATCTACTCTATTCTAGTGTGCAATCAGTTGGCCAACCAACACACAATACAAACACACACAACATATCTTTAAATGTTGGAAAGATGATAATAGAGGACAATGACTGAAAAGAATATCATGAATAATGAATGTCATGTATGCATTCTGAGGGTGTTATGAATAATATATCGTCGTTGTTAGTCTAAAATTGTGTAAAGAATGGAACACATCTAATTCCACATGACGTTTTATTGATTTTCACAGGGTCAGCCAGGGCCGGGTGGACCACCAGGGCGACCTGTAAGTATAAAAAAATATGTAAGGAATTTGTTGAACAAAAATAATGCTGCGAGTCCACCACTTGCAGTTTCTCAAACTATTCGACAGGTGACGCTGTAGTACACAAAACAGTAACATTTCCGACCTGATTTTTGATGTTTGAGTATTTCTACAGACACAATGTGCTGTATTCCAGTGCTAATGGACTACAATCAAGCTCTGTTGCTAATCATTTTTTTTTTTTTTTTTTTTTAACTTCAGGGACCTGGACTGCCTGGACTTCCTGTAAGTAAGCCAATTCACAAGCCATTTTTCTTCCTTATCCTCATTATTCCAAGTGAAATCCTGCGGTTTCACAAACAAGGTTTGAAAGACTAGTCCCAGACTAAATGACATGTTTGAGCTGTTTTGACCGAAAGCAACTTGCACTGACATCTTAAAATATCAGGATGCACACCAGTAATGGTTTTGTTTCTATGGAACGTTTATTAAAGCTATTTAAATGTCCTAATTAAATTAAAGCCTAATCCTGGCTTAATCTAAGTCCTATCTGTGGAACCAGGCCTTAGTGAATAAAATGTAGGGTGGGATCTTTGGAAGTTGGAGGGGTTGATTCATAAAAAATCACCATGAATGAGGAGATTACAAAAACATTTTTTTTAGGCTACTAGAATAACATGCACCGATGAATCATGCCCTATAAATATGCATATGCCAATTATACAGGAGCTTTGACTTTTGACCAGATGTTGAAAGTGATTTGTTTTTTCAACATTTTCTCACATGCAATTTCAGTGAGAATGATTTGTGCACTTTTACTGTTTGCTTGAAAACTATTGTGCATGCTCTAAAGGCTTTTGCAGTGCAAACCGTACAAAACCATACGAGATCTTGGCCCACAGAGGTTTCTTCTATGCTTATTATGTATTGGATTAATAAACAAGTGTCTAATTTCACTGTTCATTATCTCATTACAGGGAGCACCAGGCCCCATTGGACTTCCTGGACAAATTGGGTCTACTGGGCAAAAGGTAGGTCTTACATCTTCCTAATAACATGATAGTACATAAATCTTTCCTGTTTAAGAATGCTGTTCATTCTTAACCTTTGTTACTAGCTAAGACAACTGTTTTCGTTGTAGCATAAATAGTTTTAGTGGTAAAACATCACTCGGTAAACCCATTTAATTAAATGGATCACTGAACTGATGCATGCTTGCTCTCGCATCTCTCATCACAGGGTGTCTTGGGAAGTCCTGGACCTCCAGGATTACCCGGACCTTCAGGCAAGCCTGTAAGTCACAGTAATGTTTCATTTACTTCACTTTGAAATGTAGTCTTCTCAAGTGAAACCACAAAATCTAATTCTGTGTATAAAGCTGTAGGGCTGATAATAAATCAGTGTCAGAAGAGTGTAAAATGACATCTCATCTCATACTGCATTTCTGGGCGTACGTTTTATTTCATTTTCTACTCTATTTCATTTCATTTCTTGAAGGCATCCATTTGGGATCTGCTTCAGAACCTTTTCACTCCATGATAAATAAACTCTCCAAACATATTTATTTCTTCCAAGCCACCTGCATTTATATCTTCTTTCTCAATTTATTTATGTCATTGTCATTTTCAGGGTCCGCCAGGAAAGTTTTTGGGTTTAGAGGAAGGCAGCGCTGACTTCCAGGTAAGGTTGTGTCTGCAAACCATGATGTGCCACAACTTTTCCAGCAGTCTGAATTCCAAAGTAGATTCTCATTCATTATTTCCATAGACATAAAAAAACACAGGATTTAAAGAGCTTTAAGCCTCAAACAAAACCAGTCAGCTCCAAAATGAATAATAGCATCACAACAGTGGACTTTATGCAAAAAAGGTTCAAGTTTATAAGAGAATAAATGAACAGCCAATCATATAATCACAAAAGGAAACAATGATACTGTACAATATATAAAAAATTGGCTACACCGTGAAAAATAACTTCTTAATGCATTTTTTTGTTAGTCTTTTTGACTTGTTTTTCCAGTGAAAATTTCAAAAAATCCTCAATTTTCTTGACTTGTTTTCCAGTAAAAAATATCTAAAAAGCCTTTAGATAATACAATTAATTAAAGATAAATTAACAGTATTTATGAAGATGATAGGATGATAATATTCTTATATATTGTTTTTAATTTTTATAGATTTAAGAGAAAAAGAAAGGTTTTTATGCATAAACTAAAAAATACAATATATAAAAAGTTTGTTAAAAAATATATATATTTATATATAAAAGCTATTGTTGAGAATGTGGTTGCAGAGTTGATTGATTTCATTTGCTGTCATTCGCGGTGCTTTATTTGGAGGTCCTTGGGAAACCCTAGATTTATGGTATAGTGTAAAAGTAAAGCTAATTTACTTATATATTTGTTTAAAATCTATAAACAACAACTTGATACTATTTTCACAATTCTGTCATCAGACCTTATATTGAAAGATCCATATGTACTGTATATAATCCTTCACTATTCAGTCCTACGTCTTCCAAACTGCTCTTATTTCGCATATCTTTTTGGCTTTCTTATTTTTGTCCTCTCAGAATCTGCCCTTCTCTGTATTTATTCTCTCAGAGTTTGCCCTGTTATACGTTCCACACCCTTCATTGATCTCAGTGTTCATAGATGTTCCTAATGAGCTTCATTAAATGGGTGTCATCAAAGGCTCCTGCCCATTAGCACCTATCTGGATCCAGAATCCGAGCGGGTCCCAGGGCTGTGATCTGCAGCCAGCCTGCCAGGAGTCTGTTCAGCACTGGGGCTTGTGGGATCACGTGGCAGACTGGTTGACTGCTTCTCCTCCGGCCTAGAGCCCAGCTGGTGCCCTGTACTGTCTGGATCAATCCTTATTATCCATTTACTGCAATTAGAGGGCTGGTGATCTGAGATCTAGAAAAAATATCCGAGCCCTTGCTGCCCTTTTTCACTCAGCTGTGAGGGTTTGAGTTAAACAGATCTGACAGTGATTGTTTAGCCTGTGTGATTTAGTGTTGTTCTTTTTTAATCCAATGTTGCCAATGTGTGTTCTAGTGTCCAACCAACTGTCCACCTGGGCCGAAGGGTCCTCAGGGCCTACAGGGAGTGAAGGTTAGTAAGTTGGAATTTTATATTTTATATTTCTATTTTGTGAATAAAGTTCACCCCAAAAATTCAAATTCTGTCATCATTTACTCACCCTGAAGTTGTTCCAAACCTGTATGGATTTCTTTCTTCTGCTAAACATTTTGAAGAATATGGGTAATCAAGCAGTTTATGGGCCCCATTGACTTCCATAGTACTGGACAAAAAATACTGTAGAAGTCAATGGGGCCCATCAACTGTTTGGTTACTGACATTCTTCAAAATATCTTTTGTGTTCAGCAGAAGAAAGACATTCAGGTAAATGCATCAGAAATTTCTATTTTGGGTGATTTTCCCTTTAAGGGCATCGCAAGGGTCAAGCTCCAACCCACATGACTATAAAATAGCACAGCCTTGAGTGCTTTATTGCTTTTATATTCAGATTAAAATTTTATGTACATAAGGAAATTCACTAAGTGTCATCCTTCTGCTAGGACTGCAAAGTTGTTTTACATCATAGCTTTACTATACTTGTGCATGGAAGGATGTATTGACCCATCAGCATCTGGGACTGGAACTATTAATTTACTATGATATTTTACAAAGTGATATAATTTAATGGCTGATCCTGAAATTATTTTCTTCACAGGGACATAAAGGTCGAGTTGGCGTACTCGGAGATCCAGGAAGCATTGGAAAATTGGTAGGTTTTTCCTTCTGATGATCAGCTGAATCCTTGTTATAATATTAATATTAATAATATATATTTCATATATAGTTATATAATTTAATAATTTACTTTAATAATTAAACTATTTCATTATATATATTATTATTCATTATATATATATATATATAATTTAATAATTTAAATATTTTAATCATTTTAAATATTAAAAATATTATTATTCTTAAGAACAACAAAAATAATACTTTTTTTAGAAATATTAAATACATTATTTAATAATTAAAATATTTTATTAATTTTAAAATATAAAAAATATATTTTTATTAATTATACAGATACTATTTATAATTTATTCATTTAAATATTTAAGAATTTTAAATATTACAAATAGTATTATTATTATTAACAACAACAAAAATAATAACAAATATGTCTTTTAAATAAAAAAAATTAAATGTAAAATATTTGTAATCATTTAAAATGTAAATAAATTTGTATTATTATTATTATTATTATTATAATTATTAACAACAACAACAATAATGTAATAATTGGTAATAATAACATATTTTAACATATTTATTTAATAAAAAAATTATATTATTTTGAAAAAGTTATTTAAAGATTGGTTATGTTGATGACCTGACCTGTCTTCATACTTAAACATTATGATTGTTCTATTTTAGTAATAGTCACACAGGGAGGCCAATAGTGCGTACACTTTGCAACCACAAAGGGGAGCATGTGAGCACCCTCCGGATTCATAAAAAAGACAAATGGGACATAGCCCTTTCCAACTTTAAACTTCATAAACCTCATATCACACAATGTAGAACAACAAAAAATACTGATTGGTTGGTAGAGTAAAATAAATAATGTTTCTTATTATGCATCCAGATCATGCTTTGAAGGGTCCCAGTATCTCCCGCAAAACACATATCCAGCATGCAGAGCAGGATTATGAGCTAATGAAGCCCCTCAAGGCGTATAACTGCCTCTAATCTGGGTGTGACTCGCAGACAGAACACATTGACCCAGATGAAAGGAAATAGGGGGCCGGCAGGTACTGAGAAGATACTTGCCTGTGAATTAATCAGACTTAATGAGCCCCTCAAGGACATTAGAATGGACTACAGGGACAGAGTGGATTTGGCCGTAATTCAGAGCACGACTGTCTTTGGGAAGTGTTGAATTTAAAGTCGGCATGAAATGAAAGTTGTGACAGTCTTTTCTTCCCTATTGTGACGTATATTAGAGTGAAATGGCTTCTGGAATGAGCATTTCCTATCAAATTCAGGACACACATATCTGAAAATTAGTCATATATTTAAACAAATAACTTCAAAGTGACGAGCCACACAATATCCCAAAATAAAAGGCCATTTTTTTTCTTTCAAATGTAAATATGTGTTTCATCCTTGTGTTCTCCATCCTTAGGGTACAAAGGGTGATTTCGGCATCTCTGGTGAACAGGGAATACCAGGCCCTCCAGTAATGTATTTATTTAATTTAAGCCTATGTTGCTGTTACATGATTGCAAGTAATTTTAGCAGTACATTTTATGAAGGTCTTAAGATCACCTGTGAAATAAAATGTCTGCTTGTCTCTGCCACAATCACTTTAGGGCCCTCAGGGTCTGAGAGGATATCCGGGAATGGTGGGGCCCAAAGGCGAGACGGTGAGTCACAGTTCCCGAAATATTACTCGTTTTCTGTTTATGTCTACACTAAATATGATTTGGACTGGTCTGAGGAGATACAGGCCTACAAAAGGAGACATAGCAGATGGTGTCCATCAGTGTTGTTATTATTCCTAACTAAAACTATTTTTTTTCGTTAATAGAACTAACGCTTATGGAAGCTTGTTGGGGGAAAAAGTTAGCTCACAATAATTGTGAGATATAAACTGTGAGAAAATATCAGAATTATTACATTAAAAAGTTGCAATTACCTTTATTTTTTATTCAGTGATGGAAACAAGCTTCCATACAAGCTGGAATAAAATAAAATACAATTATTAAATGAAAGCTATATATCTATAACTAAGGGTGGGTGTTTTTGATCCATCAAATCTGTGGTTCATTTTATTTCACTGTCTTTGAGATGAGATGATAATTTTGCCAGGCGGTTTTAAATTTAGACATTATCATTTAAATAAGCTTATTATATTAAACATATAACTTATTGTGAATTAGCTTCCCCACTGAATTGTTCATCGGCTCGATTTGCATACATGGGTTTTATTATATTCTGAAAACACCCTGTGGAACGTAAACAAACATTGCACAACTTCAGTTATATTTGTAGGACAGCAAATCTCCACAGACTTTGTTTTACAATCTGTAAAAAACTTTAAAGTGAATTCACAACTTCTGTGACAGGGACCACGTGGTTACAAAGGCATTTCAGGACCAATCGGCATCCCTGGACGCCCGGTAAGTCGGAAAGTCTTGTGTTAATACATTTCATTCTCATAACTGACAAAAATACATTTAAATTATAAGCTTACTGTGCAATGCAGGGTGAAGAAGGACCCCAAGGACCACCTGGAGAGCCTGGTGACAAAGGTGACTTTGTAAGTATTAGTAATATTATTCACATCTATTCATCCAGGCATTCATTTATCATTCTACATGTTAAGTTAGCAAACTTTTCATCCATATATCTATTCATTCTTGTAGGGAGAACGTGGCATACGAGGGCCTCAGGGAGTGGTCGGAAAGAAGGGAGAGAATGTAAGTTAAAAGATGGTCAATTTAAATGCAATTTAAAACAGGTCCGCTAAACTTATGCTCTTAATCTTTTGATAAATGTTCCCTGTCAGGGTCTTCCAGGAATTGATGGAAAAGATGGTACTCCTGGCATCCCAGGAATAAAGGTATGGATGACTCTTTTTCAGCTCGTAAATCAATCCTCACAGCAGCCATCATTATTCAAGGAGACACATGACATATGTAAAAGATAATGCATAATGCAGTCAGAGTGAGCAAGTCTTGTTTCATCCAGTAGGGGGTTCTTTTTCCAATATATAATATCCAATATAAATGCAATATATATGTATATGTATATATATATATTGCACTTTCCTATCCCTTTTTTTAAGGGTGCTTCAGGACAAAATGGAAGACCTGGAGCTCCTGGTCACCAGGGAGATGCTGTAAGTAAATTTCATACTTCATTATCCTTTCCATATCATATACGCTGTAATTATCATCATTAAAGGTTCAAGGGAACTTTCCCCATCTTCCTCACACCTGTCTATTGTATTCCCTTGGTTAAATGAGGATCATTACATATAAAAAGTAAAAGTTTAGTGTATTTTCTGCCTACAGTAACATTCTTGCCCTCACTGTTTTGGAGCTTAAACCACCTTGAAATTGCTCTTGCTATTAACTATTCATCATCATCAAACATGACTCTCCTGGCGACTTGGGGTAATGGAGCATGCTGGTTATGATACAAAACATCACAACGTACCTGCGCAAGCCATAATACAGGCGCCCTCTCTAACAGGATGAGTTATTGCAGCCTTGTTCTGATATCAGCACAAAGTAAAGGACAGACATGGAGCTGTCTACGGAGGCCTGCAGGGGTCACTACATTCATCCTGCATGCTATTTTTCACATTTTGTAGGGTTTGCCTGGAATGCCTGGAGCCAAGGGTGAATTGGGAATTAAGGTGAGATTATGCAGTTTTTTTTGTAAATTCCTACAATTTCTGTTGTTGTTGTTGAACTATAAACTAGTTTTTGGTGTTCAGGATGTCAGTTGATACTACACTATCCACAGTGCTGAGAAGTAACAGATTATATGTAAACTGGATTAGATTCTAAAAATTAAGAACTTGTAATTCGATTATATTAATTAGAAAAATGCTATTAATCAGATTAAAGTGACTTTTTTATTGATTACATATTCAGTCAATTATTCATAAGTTATTGATTTTCCCAATTTTACATTTTGAACTCACAAACCCCTAATGCACAAATATTTTTGTAGAATGTAATGCATTTTCTTTCTCTTTGTATTTTGTATATCAATGTGATACAAAATAATCGGGTTCAAATGTGATACACAAAAAGTAATCCAAAAGTAATCAAATAGTAGTCAGATAAATTACCTAAACTGTAATCTAATGGATTATGTTACTAAATTTGTAATCTGTAACAGACTACAATTTGTAAGTAATCTACCCTGCACTGACTATCCACTAGTGCTCCATTCTATCTTTTCAACCATTTATTTGTTCTCTTTTGTGTTTAGGGTGAGACGGGACCTCGCGGTTTGATGGGAACGCAAGGCCCTCCAGGACCTCAAGTATGTCATATCATTCAAGGACATTGGTTTACAAAGAATCCAAAAGGTTTTTTTTTTTGTTGTTTTAGTTTTTTTGGCTTCTCATGATGTTTCTCTTTCTCTCAGGGAGAGCCTGGTCCTCCAGGTGAAGCTGGCATGGAGGGAGTCCCAGGGCCAAAGGTCAGTTTCCATCCTCATTGACAAATCCTTTCATTAACATTGAACAAAACGCTCTTTTCTTACCTTTTTATGTCTCGTCCGATAGGGTGACAGGGGTGAAAGAGGACCAGTTGGGCCTTCTGGTATTATTGGCCTGCCTGTAAGTTTCGTGATTTAATATTTTCCTTATTTTTCTGCTATAATCAGGGTTCCCAGGCTCATGGAAAACCTGTAAATAGTTTGAAGGATTTGTTCAAATAAATGCTAACACTTTACTTGAGGCCTTTATATAATGCATTATAAAAGTATTCATATATATATTTGTAATGCATTATATATTTTCATAAATGACTATAGCCAAAGTTAAAATATAATATTTTGCACTCGATTAAATGCTAATCAATTTACAACCTTTATATAATGTGTTTTTCTCGATTTTTTGGTTGATATTCTGTCTCTAGCCATTAAAATAAAAGATATTTTATAATTTATATCCATAAAAATTATAGACTCGTCATTTCTTTGTAAGTGGGCAAACTTAAAAAATCAGCATGGGGATCAAATAATTGTTTCCCCCACTGTACATTTATATATCTAAACTTCTTTTTTGAGTCTATAAAAAAAGAATCTTCATTCTATAATCAAAAGAAATTACAGTAATTGTTTATTTTTTTTGTCATTTTCACTTATCTTGTGTGTTTTACTTGCAGGGAAGTAAGGGAGAGAGGGGGCCCATGGGCGTCCCAGGTGGTCAGGGTTTAACTGGAACTAAGGGTGACAAGGTTTGTAACCATATGAACACAATAATTAAGAGTAAATGAACTGAGGTTATTTCAACTGGTACAGTGATGAGGTCTGACCACATGGGGGCAATCTTCACTCATGATTTGACTTTTCTAGTAGAGGACATCTATGCTCCAAATAATCCTCCTCAATTCAATATGAAATATCCTCTTATAGACACTTTAATGTCTGTTGTCCTTTAATCTACAATATCCTTGCCGTTTAATACACTGAATGATGGCGGTAAAAGCCAGTTGATTTAGTGTGCTCGGAGAGTTTACGGTAAAATAAGATATTACCAACAATAAATTGGTATCCATTAGAGCTGACACTGAGAGATATCTGATGTACAATTGCATCTACTTACAGGGATTTCAAGGCAAAGTGGGATCAAAGGGAGACGTTGTGAGTACACCCTCTGATAAATACATACACATATTTATGGAGTGAAATAGAAACCATACATCACAGTCCACATCACAAAAGATAACAACTTAAGGTGACATTGATGAATCTCACCTGCTTCTTTCACAGGGTAATCCTGGTGTAGAGGGATTGGCTGGGGAGAAAGGAGAGAAGGTAAAATAAGTCTTGTAGTCTGATACATTTATTTAATAGATTGGTTCCAGAAGACTTCTGTTCATCTTAAAATTGCATTTCTCCATTTAACAGGGACAATCTGGGGAGCCTGGCCCTAAGGGACAGGTAAGGACAGCATGAAGAACACCGATAATGCAAAGTGAAATGCGTAATTTAGTTAGATTCAGCTTTATTTGTTTGTTTTACAATAGGGCAGGACATGACAAACTATCTTGAAGGTGAATTGTGTCAGTTCTTTGTTTTGAAATACGTCATGCCGCCCCAGTTTTGTGAGTACTTTTACACAAGTCATCCTGACGTGTGTACTTTTGGCCCAAGCCGCCCAGCCAATGGCGTGAGTTAGGGGCGGGACTTCTCTTTTGTCCTATAAATGGAAGGAGGTAAATCTGACATGTTTATGGCAGTGTTGTTATTAACTAACTAAAACTAAAATGATGAAGAAAAAAAAGGGTAATTTACATAAAGATGAAATAAAATAAATATGAATATTAGATAGAAAACTTAAACTTAAAAAAAAAAAAACTAATTAAATTAGAAATGTTGTCTTGGAAACCAGACAAAATAAAAGTTGACAAAAACAAACGAATGAAAATGTCAATTTCATAAACAAACTAGAAGTAAAATACAAACTGGAAATATAAAATAAAAGCTAATTCTAAATATTAACCAATAATATAGTTGTATATAAATAATAATTAACATGGTTTATGGGACATTTTCAGGAAACCTGTTTGGAAGTGATCATATGATATTGCTCAGACCTATTATTATTCTTTTGCCCAAAATTACCAGACTAATGATGTTATCTTGGCAGACTGTAAGGCATGAAATTAATAAATAAAAATGATTTTTATTATCTGTTTTGTAATTGATATTTGCTTTGTAATTTATTAAGTTTTGCCAAATTAACCGATTCTTTTTTATAATCTGCCAATTTTCCACACAAAAAAGGCAAGTACCACTTGAAAATGTCAACATTATTTTGTACCACTAGTGGTGCAGAAGTGACACACTTCACCTTTAAGATAACGCTTTATTTAACTTTAGCATTTTCCTTGTACAATCAACAGTGAACATCCTAGTTTCTTTATTTTCTCAATGACTGCCGCCTCTATCAACAGCAAGGTGTGACTGGTGATCCAGGGCACAACGGTCCCACCGGAGATCCCGGGAAACCAGGAGACCAGGGTCCCGCAGGCTTACCTGGTCCACGTGGCCTGTCTGGAGAAAGAGGAGTTCCAGGGATGCCAGGAATACAAGGAACAACTGTGAGTGTTCAACAAAACCTCAAGAACAATTTCCATCACAGCTTTCCCAACCTACATTAACCAACAAACAATTCTGTTTACCAGAGAGCATTTATGCCTCAAATCTACTCAACTAAAGTATTGCTCTAGCCAGACAGGTTGCAGTAGAAACACTTGCAGACAATAATGAGAACTCTTGAAGTGAGGAAGATCGGGTTTCTCTTTCAATCTCTTAAAGGCACAGTGTGTAAGATTTTTGGATTAAAAAATCCCAAAACCACTAGAACAATGTTATATATTTTGTTGACTTGTGTACTAACATCATCCCAAATGTTTCCAACGTTTAATTTTTAACGGCCCGCGCCATTGCGTCGCCGACTCGCCTGTCAATGACGTCATGTCCACGTTACCCTCGGTTTCCGTAGAAACCATGGAAACACCAAAGATGCTTAAAATATATTATGTGTTTTATTAGACAGGTGAGCCACTGTTTTTGGATACATTTATCGACAGAAAACGAATAGCTTAACACGGTTAGTCTCATTGTTTGAATCTCTTGTTTTCTTGATTTACCGCGTTTGTACCATGCCTCAGAGACAACACTATTTTGTCAAGTGGCTAACATAGCAAAATCAGAAAGAGCTTTATTTGTAGTAACAGTAATACAGCATTTTCTCCACCATACAATATACTGTATTTTAAAATGAACTGCATGCCATTTAGCAACACAAGTCATCCAGCTTTGTAATATCGATCTAGCTTATACCACAATATCCTGCTTCATACCACAGTAATGTTAATAAAACTTTAATACATTAGCTACATGATTTCTGCCTGAGTTCCGTCGGCTGTGGAGGTGAAGACGACAACTCCCATGATTCCATGCTCACCCAGCCAGAAATGAAATCATTTACTCACCATCCATCAATGTTGTTCTGAATCCAAAAGGAGATGTTTAGCTTTCTAAGCTGCTCTTTTCCAAAAAAATAATAATAAAGAGCTGTGGTCACTATTTACTTTCATTATATGGAAAACATTTTTTCTAAATATCTCCTTTTGTGTTCCACAAAGTCAAACAGGTTTGTAATAAGGATAAAGGATGACAAAATGTTCATTTTTGGGTGTGCTATCCCATGAACAGTGTTTTTATCATTTTTATGACTTTGCTTTTCAGGGTCGTGATGCTACGGATCAACACATTATTGACGTGGTCCTAAAGATGCTTCAAGGTGAGAAACAATCATTGTTCTTTCCGTAAATGGCTGCAATCCAAATTGGCTGCAATCAGTGTGTCAGAAAGAGGGCAGCTGTAATCTATCCGGCTAAATCTACAGTACTCTTCATCCTTCAGAATGTATCAATGTGCAACTCATCACTCCTCAGGGACAGCTTTCCTGCCAAACACTATTTATCCGTTTCTCCAAATTGACTTCCACACAGTTCTGTTTTCTCTGGGATTGTCAGGCTATGCTCTCTGGCCTTCTATTTTGCAAGAGAGAGAGATGACCTGAAGTTGCCCGCGATAACCCTTTGTTGGCTCCCACCGTTTCACAACCTTGCGATTGCAAACATACCTCCGCTTATACAGCCACACACTCACGTGAAGCGAGAGGAAAGATTTCTCTTTCGTTCCCCACAGGGAATCAGATTAGATGTGGAGATTTGGTCAGTGTGACACCTTGAGAACTGGTACAACAGATGAACGTCCAGCTCTGGGTGGTTATCTTAATGATATTTACCCAATGTTGCACCCGGTGAGATGTGATTGTGTGCTAAGCGAAGGTTCGACACTATTTGCAGGGATTCTTTTCAGGGTTGAGCGCCTGAGTCTCCACACAGAACACATTTTTGCATTCCACTGTGCTACTCTATTGATTTTCTATGTAAATTTGGCTAGATGGATTTGACTGCTGCACATGAGACCGTGTTCTAAAAATGCAGCGCTCATGTTTAAAGATCTTTAGATCTTAGGTTTTTCCCTTTCTCTGGCCTGCATTTCACGTTTTTTGCATTCCACTGATTTGCTTTTCCATTTATTTTTGATTTAAATATGCATTAGATCAGGGGTTCTCAACTCTGGCTCTCAAGATCCACTTTCCTGCAGGGTTCAGTTCTAACCCTATCAAACACACCTGAACAAGCTAATCAAGGTCTTCAGGATCTCTAGAAACTACAGGCTTGATCAGGAATGGAGCTAAACTATTCAGGAAAGTTGGACTGCGTCTGAAAACACTGCAGAGTTTGCACACTAAAGCACCTCACGAAAAAACAAAATGTTCCGTTTTTTTAAAAATGTGTTTAAACACTGCACTTGCATCTCGCTCTTTTGCTGTCTTGCGTCTTTCGCAGTGTCACGTGCATGATATGCTGTTTTTAAAACACAGCACAAGTTAAAAATGTATTTATTTTTTAAATGTACCTCATGTTTTTGCACTTCACTTTTTGCATAGTTTTTTATTTAAACATGCTTTAGATCAGTGGTTCCCAATCCTGGTTCTGGAGTACCTTCAACTGCAGATTTTGTATGTCTCTTATGCCTGTTACAGATCATTATAAATCACACTGTACGACATGGATGTAATACACTTGGGTACGACGTGTACGTAGACTGTGCGATGATGGCACCTATTAAATCGTAGTCTACGACGCAAGTTAGTGTAGAAGAATAAAACTTCATTAGCATGAGCTAGTGGTAAACAAATAGAGCACGATGAATCACACTTTGGCAATTGTGGTGTTTACTGTATGTATGCTGAAAAAAAGAGGAGGAAGCGAAAGAGGAGAATATGGGGACAGTCTTGGCATGCCAGTTTTGCAAATGGAGCTTTAGGTAAGTAGGTTTAAGTTTTAGTGCCATTTCGTTGATCAATACGCCATTTCATGTTGCATGTTTATTGTTAGTTAGCAGACGACTAAGGATTCAGGCGGTGGAGATGAGATGCTTCTGCAGACTTCTTGGTATCTCCTACAGAGATCACATCACTAATGTAGAAGTGAAAGCCCGAATTGAGAGCGCCATTGGGTCATATGAAGACCTCCTATCTTCAGTAAAAAAACGCAAGCTAAACTGGTATGGGCACGTCACAAGATCACCAGGACTTTCCCACATAATATTACAAGGCACAGTACAGGGAAGTAGACGAAGAGGCAGGCAGAGGAAGAGATGGGAAGACAACATTAGAAAGTGGACAGGTCTAGAGCTGAGTGACACAGTGCGGAAAGCAGAGAACCGGGAGGAATGGAAGAAGTTGGTTGCCAAGTCTTCAGTGGTGCCCTCCAGTGGACTAACGTAGGGAATAGTGATTGAGGGTTTAGGGGGTGATTTCAGGATTATGCCCTTGATTAGCTGGTTCAGGCGCATTTAATAAGGGTTGGAGCTAACCTCTTCAGATCATTGGCCCTCCAGGAACTGAGTTTGACACCCCTGCTCTACACTTTTTTTTCATTCCACTACAGTGTCTCGTGTTCCTAAATGCAAAAAATACATGCTGCCTGAACTCATTTTACTTCTATTCTTCTGACAGAAAAGTTAGCGTTGGTAGCAGTGAGCGCTAAGAGAGCGGTACTTGGCGGAGCAGGCGTGATGGGACCTCCAGGTCCTCCAGGACCACCAGGATCTCCAGGACCTCAGGGTCCTCATGGACGGACAGGCGGCCGTGGCATTCCTGGCATGATCGGGGGCCCAGGCCAAATAGGAAACACTGGTCTTAAAGGTTCAAAAAAATCGTCTTAATGTAGATCTAGCTCGATAAAATTCCGTCAGTTAACCTAATAGCTGTATATATCATCCCCGTGTTTCTTTTTCTTGCAGGGAAGAGGGGTGCAAAGGGAGAAAGAGGAGATCTTGGACGCCCACACTCTGGCCAACCGGGACCACCTGGACTGCCAGGTAAGTTCAAACTACGCCCACCTTTAAAGTCCCCTGAAGGTGAGTTGGTTAATTAAGTGGCCCATCCTGCTCTCTCACAGGTCCTCCGGGTCTTGACGGCGTGGCACGCGATGGTAGGCCAGGCGAGCGAGGACCACAGGGTGCAGCGGGTGAGGCGGGCCACCCTGGAAAAGCTGGTCCTTCTGGTCTTCCTGGATTTTGTGAAGCAGCTGCATGTTTGGCAGCATCAGCCTACACTTCTCCCAGACTACAAGAGGCAGGAACAGTGAAGGGCCCATCCACTTAATTCAAGCCCTCTACTGGGACATAAGAACATCTGGGAGAGAGAGAAAGAGAGAGTTAGAAAGAAAGGGGAGAGAAGCATGGAAAGAGGGGCACACAGGCCTTCTCTTCATTGGACACATGGTGAGGGGGAGGGAACAGCCGTCGCCTGACATTGTGAATTATTTTTGTATGTGTTAGGATAGCATATGTATGAGTTGACATCTACGGAAAGGAAGTTTTAAGGTGGCAATGTTAGCCAATGCTGATCTGTCCCACCTCACAGTACAGAGAGAGGTGAGAACATTGCCAGTGACATCACCGATGACATCATCATCATCATGCCCCATGGACTAGAAGAGCTGTGAGAATGACATTCAAACAAAGGTGCTGTTTTTGTTACTAATATTTTTGTTTTATGCATCTGATCCAAATGATTTTTACAAGCCAGGAAATTCCCCTTTAATTGAACCAATAAAAGAGTATTTAAAGCTACTTTATTAATAGATTCATTTACCTTATGCTTCAGTAAACCGCTTCCCCTGCTCGAGTTGACACACCGTGATTGAATCCGAAATCGCCCCCAATACCCTCAAATAGGGCGCTATTTGAAGGGACATCCATTTGTAGTAGTGTCCAAAACGTAGTGGATGTTATTGAGTGCACTCATTCAATCCCACAATGCAGCGACATAACGAGTGTACATCCGATGTACGTTCAACAGCTGTCCGAATTCGCTCAAGTGAACCGTATTAGTGGACTAACGTAGGGAATAGTGAATAAGGGTTTAGGGGGCGATTTCGGATTCAGCCCATGTGTACTTTATGTCCCCGTTTGAGCCATGAAGCAACGCCTTTGATCTGTTCTTCTACGTGAGATGGTGACGCGCTCCCATTAACTTTATCCTTGATTCCATGCTGTAAATCTTTGTAAATGTGTTTTAATTTTGTATGGAAAGGATGGGTTTAGAATATTAAGCAGATCCAAAGTTAATGACTTTAATCAGCATTCAGGATCAAACTCCAAACATTGCTCTAACTGAATTGCAAACCTGTATGCCACTTCCAAGTTACTGTGTTATGTACTTAGAGAAGAACTGATTATCTTCATTAACAACTATTTATTGTTCTTCTTTTTTTTGGTTCGTCTGTAAACACTCAAGTTTTTTACTCTTTTTTTTTTTTTCTCCGTCTGGTTGTTCAGATTTACCCCCAATCAATAAAGAAGAACTTTTTGTAAAACTCAATGTTCTTCTGTATCGTGAACATCTGAGAGGAACAATGATTTTAACTTTCTTTAAACAATTTAAACGTTCTTTCTTCTGGATCTGACATCTTTTTTGTTGTAATAAAAGATATTCATTTTGATATGTAGCCTTGTTCATGATGAAAAGCGGCATGCATTGAATTCACATGAATGCTACGGTATCTATTCATCCAAAGCACTTGATCGTTGTTAGTTTAAGCAAAGGAAATGAGTTGATGTCATTTTTTGAAAAAAAAAAAAAAACATTAAACTGTCTCCATCCTTCTTGCTCAAGGATACGACAGCAGAAAATCTGTATTATTCCTTTATATCTTTTTATTACACAGCTCTGTGGAATACTTGATTCTGATTGGTCTGATATGTCTCCATCATCATGTCAATACTGTCTACCGCTCATCTGGATAACTAAAAACATACTTAACACCAATTTATAGAATAAATAGTGTAATAGTGTTCACACTAAAAATTACAATAGGAAAAGTCCACTTCAAATACTTGGATAATACACTGAAGTGTGGAATGGGAGGCTGGATGACCTGGATAACGTAATAAAATTCTTACACTAGACAGTAGAGTAACTAGTGCATTGTATACACTCACCCGTCACTTTATTAGGTACACTTTGCTAGATTTTGGTTCATATTGACAGGGCTGCCCATCCATGAAGCGAATCTCTCATTCCACCACATCCCAAAGCTGCTCAATTGGATTGAGATCTGGTGACTGTGGAGTTTAGTGAACTCATTGTCATGTTCAAGAAACTAGTTTGAGATGATTTGAGCTTTGTGACGGTGCGTTATCCTGCTGGAATTAGCCATCAGAAGAGAGCACACTGTGGTCATAAAGTGATGGACATGGTCAGCAACAACACTCAGGTAGGCTGTGGTGTTTAAACGATGCTCAATTGGTACTAAGGAGCCCAAAGTGTGCCAAGAAAATATGTGCTATACCATTACACCATTAGCAGCAGCCTGACCGTTGATACAAGGCAGGATGGATCCATACTTTTATGTGGATTATGCCAAATTCTGACTCTACCATCTGTTTGTTGCAGAAGAAATCAAGACACATCAGATCAGGCAACGTTTTTCCAATCTTCTATTGTCTAATTTGCATGAGCCCGTGTGAACTGTAGCCTCAGTTTGCTGTTCTCAGCTGACAGCAGTGGCACCGGTGTGATCTTCTTCTGCTGTTGCCCATGTGCTTTAAGGTTGGACGTGTTGTGTGTTCAGAGATGCTCTTCTGCAGACCTCGGTTGTAACGAGTGGTTATTTGAGTCACTGTCTGGCCATTCTCCTCTGACCTCTGGAATCAACAACGCATTTTCGCCCACAGAACAGCCACTCGCTTGAGATTTTCTCTTTTCCAGACCATTCTCTGTAAATCCTAGAGATGGTTGTGTGTGAAAATCCCAGTAGATCAGCAGTTTCTGAAATACTCAGACCAGCCTATCTGACAACAACAACCATGTCATGTTTAAAGTCACTTAAATCACCCTTTTTCCACATTCTGATGCTCAGTTTGAACTTCAGTAGATCGTCTTTACCATGTCTAGATGCCTAAATGAATTGCTGCCATGTAATTGGCTGATTAGATATTTGCGTTAACAAGCATGGTGTAAGTGCATAGACCTCGTGTTTCTCAAATCACATATTCTTGAAATCCTCGCCTCTTTAGTATAAGCAAACTTATTTCCACAAACTAGTTACCCTTGGGCCAACGTATTTCAAGACATGTCATTCATCCTTTGTGAATACAAAACAATAGGTTACTGTCGTAACCCCGGTTCTCTGAAACATCGAGTGGAGAGATCCACCTATGGGAAGGGCATCCGTACCTGACCTCTGCAGAAGCATCCAATTGCACCAAGTCTGGCTAACAGACAGAAGCGCGCAGCCAATGCCAGGTGAGGCCACACCCCCTTACCTACGGGCATATCACAGCTGGGCGCGCTGCTATTCCTCAGTCAGTATATTCGCTTCTCGTGCGGCAAGCGGGGCAAGGCTGGTGGATCTCTCCACTCGATGTTTCAGAGAACCGGGGTTACGACAGTAACCTATTGTTCTCTTTCATCATCTCGTTTCGAGATCCACCTATGGGAGAGACATGGACAGCTCCCCGATTGCCCAATACACTCACAGTGAGGTTCTGAAGGCCAGAGAAGGACGGTCACCTCAGAGAGGCGGTGCCTGACACGTCCCACAAACCTGACCCTGCAAGTTTTCCGCCACCCTAACTGCTGTGGACAAGCAGGGCATGAAACATGCATGAGACACATACATGATAATGGCCCCCGCACCACCAATGCACATAGCTAAACCCAAGAAGGAATGCGAATGCTTGGTGACAGGAATGAACATGGCCAGCCGGCCCATTCACTCCTCGTTGGTTAACCAAACGGGGCTGTGGGAAAGGGCTAAGAGGACCCTACCCCTAGGACCGAGTGTGCCACCGAAGTTCTGGTGACATCCAACCGGTAGTAACGCTCAAAGGTATGAGGAGAGGCCCAGCTGGCCGCGGAGCAGATGAACAAAGCCCAAGAGGCGGCTAAGCCCCTTGTGGAATGAGCTCTGATGCCCCTTGGGGCTGCACTCCCTTTGCTTCATAAGCCATAGTATAGCGTCCACAAGCCAATGTGAGAGGCATTGCTTTGAAATGGGACTCCCCTTGTGCAGGGGAGCCCTAGAAACAAAGAGCTGGTCGCTCTTGCGGAAAGCACTGGTCCTGGTCATTATGCTTGCAGAGCACGGACGGGACACAGAGCATTCAGCCCCTGATCCTCCGGGGAGGCAAAGGGTGGAGGGTGAAAAGCGGATAGCTCCAAAACCTCCGACGTGAACGCAGGGAAGCATTTCGGCATGAAGGCCGGGTTAGGCTTAAGGAAAACCTTATCTCCACTTAGGGAGAATTTGGCGCACGAGGGGTGAACCGAGAGTGCATGTAGCTCACTGACCCGTTTAGCAGATGCCAAGGCCGAGAGCAAAGCTGTCTTGAGGGACAGCAGCTTAAGGGAAATACTCCCCAGAGGCTCAAAAGGATACAGAGACCGCGCTTCCAGCACCATGGAGAGGTCCCACTCTGGGACAGATTCAACAGATCTCCTGATGACCAGCAAAGAGCGGCGTGCACCCTCCATAAATCTGCGGGTTAGAGGGTCCTGCCTGACGGTGGAGCCCCAAAACCCACATGACAGGGTGAAATCGCAGCCAGGTAGACCTTAATAGTGGAAAAGGACCTGCCTCTTTCCATGAGGTCTTGCAGGAAACACAAAATATCAGGCACCGAGCACTGATAAGATGTGAAACCACGCCCATCATACCACCCTTCGAACACTTGCCACTTACAGCCATATAGGGATCGCGCGGAAACGGCCCTGGCCTTCTGATTAGTGGCGATTACACGCGGCGGGAGCCCCAGTGCATTTTGGTTCGTCCTCTCACGGGCCAGGCCCAGAGAGCCACCCTGTCCGGGTGGGGGTGGTAAATCTCCCCGTTGGCTTGGGACAGTATGTCCGTGCGAGGGGGGAGGCGCCATGGCTCGGCGTATAACAGAGGGATTATCTCTGCCAGCCATGGGGCTTTGGGCCACCTGGGTGCTATTAGAGTGAGAGACAGGCCGTGCTCTCTCACCCTGGCCAGAGTGAAAATGATCAGGCACAGGGGAGGAAAAGCATACAACAGCACTTTGGGCCATGGGTGGGCCAGTGCGTCTGCCCCGAGGGGCGCGTCCATGTCCTTTAGCGAGAAGAACATGGGACAATGGTGATTTTCGCGCGAGGCGAAAAGATCTACGGCTGCCTGTCCCATCTCATCCATAACCTCTCCACTATCTGCGGGTGAAGACGCCAATCCCCGTGGATTGGGTTTCCCCTCGATAGCAGAACCGCGCCTCTGTTCCGAATGCCCGGGACATGAGTCACGCGTAATGACAGAAAAACCTGTCTGCTCCACACCAAAAGCCTGTAAGCTAGAGCGTGGAGTTTTGACGAGCGCATGCCACCCTGACGGTTGATATAAGCCACTACCGTGGTATTATCGCACCGTACTAGAACAGGATGTCCCTGCAGGCAAGGCAGAAAATGATTCAGAGCTTTCCAAATAGTAAAAGCTCTAAATAGTTAATGTGCGCTGAACGTAGTCTGCTCAGCCACAGACCGTTCACCGTTCTGCCTTCCTGGGTGGTTCCCCAGCCTGTTAAGGACGCATCTGTCGTCAAAACTTTTCGCATCGTACCGTCCCGAGGGGGGGTTCCCTGTGCGTAAAAGTTCTCGCTCACCCAATGGCGCAAGGCCGCCGAGCAGGTGCACGTCATCGTTACCGAGCAGCAGAGATCGCAAATCGGGCTGAAATGTAGTGTACAAAACCCATTTCGTGAACGTTCTCATTCTCAGGAGACCAATGGCACAACTTGGATAGATGAAGCCATGAGATCCTGCAGCCTGAGGCATGTGCGATATTGTACTCTCGCCCCTTCACTGAACTGAGACAGACAGTCCATCAGCGAGCGAACGCGCTCTTGAGAGAGACGCGCTCGCATGGAGACTGAGTTCAATTCCAAGCCCAGGAAAATGACATTCTGACTGGGAGTCAGATTGTTTTCGCTCGCATTCACCTTGAACCCGAGGGATGTGATGTGCGCGAGCACCCGGCCGGTGTCCAGCGACACCTTCTCCTTTGATTTGGCTATGATGAGCCAGTAAGTCAGAATTCTCAGCCCTGATAGTCTCAGGGGCGCCACGCCCACCTCCACACACAGACAGAAAGTTCGGGGACTTAAAATTGCACCCGAACGGAAGAACTGTGAATTTGTAACAAACGCCTTGGTAGGCGAAACGAAGATATTTCCTGTGTGGAGGGTAGATGCTTATGTGAAAGAAAGCATCTTTCAGATCGACTGATGTGAACCAGTCGTTCTGCTTTATGGCACAGGCGAGAGAGGCTTGTGTCACATTCTGAAATTGAATTTCCTCAAATGTTTGTTCAACACTCGAAGGTCCAATATAGGGCGGGGGGGCGCCACGCCTTTTGGAACATGAAAATACCAGGAATAAAAACCATGGTTTATCAGATTGGGTGGCACCATCTGAATCGCTCCCTTGTTAGGAGGGAGGAAATTTCCTCTTTCAGAATGTGTGAGGCGTTTTCTTCTGTGTGAGAAGAGAGAACGCCGTTGAAATGCGGAGGTTTTATTGCAAACTGCAGCTTGTAACCCTGGGTTACAGTACGGAAAAACCCACTCGGGCGCTGAAACGGCTTGCCAAGCCGCTTTGTGACTCGCGAGCGCCCCCGCTCGGGCCGGAGCGGAGCTGTATGGGCCCAGCTGGTTCATTTGTGATGCAAAGGCGCCATCTAGTGGGAACACTAGAGGCGACATGCAGGGGTTTGGAGGGATTTCCTCTCTCTGCAGTGAGAAGTTTTCTTTGCGGAGAGAGGTCTTCTCTCCAAAACGAATTCATTTGATTCGTAGCTTTGTGTGTTTTGTGTTGGGCAAACACTGGGGCCAAAGCCTTTATTGACAGAGTGAGGGAAACATAGTGTGGTGTCCACTGTACTGAACTTTCCCTCACAAGGTGTCCCCAAAAGTGGGAAAAACACATATCTCCTGAACACATGAACTGGGCAGTCTCAAGTGCAGGCAGAAAAATAATATCCGCGGAGAGAGATACTCTCTCTGTAACGGATTTATTTAATGCGTTTTTTTTTTTTTTTTTTTTAAGTGTTATTTAGTTATGTGTGTGTTTTGTGTTGGGGAACACAGGGGCCTTACACACACAACGTCCACTAAAAACACATCGGCTGGACAGCCGCAACTGAGCTGTGTGAGCCCAGTTGGTTGATTTATGAGGCAATGGCGACCTCTTGTGGACGGACTCAGGGCGACATGCATGGGATCAGAGAGATTTGCTCTCTATGTTGCCGCTGGCAGATATATAAATCTGCACGAATTCATTTGATTCGTTTATTAAATGTGTTGTTTAGTAATGTGTGTGTTTGTGTTGGGAAACACTGGGGCCGAAGCCTTTAATAACTGGGTGAGGGGAACCAAGTGCGTGCGGTGTGGTAACACTGCTATGTACTTTTCCTCACGACAGCCCCCTCCCCCGTAACTTGTTGTTGTGGGGGGGAGGGGGACACACACACACAACGTCCACTAACATACGGGCTGGGCAGCCACGCGAGGGGATTAACCGACCGTAGGTGGGAGACCCTGTTAGTTAACGTTACTCCCAATGGTCGAACAACAGGCAGGCCGCTTGCGTTCGGGACCGCCTTCCTAGGAAGGCATAAATTGAAAACCTCAACACGTAACCGTGTTAACAGTCTAGCGGGACGCTCCGGCCGTTCAGACTGGGCGGTGGTCCCAGCGTTTACCCGTCGTACATATTCCTATCCTGGTCGGTGGCGCTCTGTGGAGCTGGCCACACAATGTTGAAACGAACGGCCGCTCGCTCACAAACTTCCAGGAGGATGGACGGAGGCAAAGCCGCGTGAACGCTAGCCTAGGGAACGCTAAAAGGACCGCGTCATCCCCGTCGCCGGAACCGACCGGTTCGTCAACGAGAGTGAGGTTTTCCCGCGAAGATGTCCTCTTCAGGGAATGCGGATTGGGCTGATGTCAGCTCAAATATTTTAGAGAGGTGGCGCTCCGGGAGTCCCCCGGTAGCGCGTCATCATCACCGTGTCTCTCCTCCGAGTCAGAAAGGCCGAGCACGGCGCGCTGTGTCGTGCAACTAAAAGCCGGCTTAGTAAAAGCTACATGGGCAGCAATTACAATGACCGCAATTCCCCGGGTTCTCCAAAGCTTGAGCGTGTTAAGCCCAAGCATACCGCGCAGAACGAGAGGGTCCTTATAGCGGCGATGAGAGCACCACACACGGCCGGGCAGGCTCGTCGTGCTAGGCTGTTCCCCGGGGGAAGCGGCTGTTTAGACTGTCACATAGCCATGGGTGGGCCAGCGGTGAAGAACTCGGAAAAATCCGTGGCGGGCAGCCATGTAAAGGAGGAGCAGGTGAAGGACAGCGAGAGCTCGGGCGGCTCCGGATGCAAAAAACACAGCGGATAGGCTGAAGAAACGACTGTCACTCACGTCTGGCGGAGGCTGATCTGGCGATATGTCCTCCTGAAGACTCGAAAGTGAGCAGCGTAACGTTAATCCAACCGAACTGTGTCAATGCAGAGATCGCGAGAAGCGAATGTCAACTGAGGAATAGCAGCGCGCCCAGCTATGATATGCCCGTAGGTAAGGGGGTGTGGCCTCACCTGGCATTGGCTGCGCGCTTCTGTCTGTTAGCCAGACTTGGTGCAATTGGATGCTTCTGCAGAGGTCAGGTACGGATGCCCTTCCCATAGGTGGATCTCGAAACGAGATGATGAAAGAGAACTGTTGCTATAGCTACAAACTGAAGATGCATATATAAATAAGTTGTTTTGGGATTGACTAACCTGTGAATAAACAAGTTCATAGACTGTAACTGCTTTCAAAACTTTTATTGCTTCTCTTAAGTTTCTTGAAAAAAAAAATTGCACACAAATAACTTTACTTACAAATAGCACTATGATGAGTTGCATGATGAAGGGGGAGATTTTTTTTTAAAGCTTGGGATAATTAAACGGTTGAAAGGCTGAATGCTCATAAGATTCACTTCATGAAAACGGCGTAATTTAAAAATTGTCAATGGCTCTGCAAAACCTTTTCAGCTACCCTCTCAATACAGAATCTTTCTCGCTATCTTCACACACACTCACACACGCATACAGTCCGAGGGAGTGATAAAGTGCAGAGTGTAAAAGCGTCAGACTGGCTGACGCAGCAGAGAATCAGAGATGCCGTTTGCTTTGGAAATAACTGAACTGTGAAGGTTGGGGATCTGGCGTGTTTTAGGACGACTAGCAAAGCATATTTAAGATTAGAGTGTTCTAGGAGCGCATGATGGTTCAGCTGCAAGTGGTACCGTACAGTATATCAAAGTAAATTCAAGTTTAAGAGTCCAGAGTGGTGGAGGAGGAGATGTCATCACAGAGCTCATCGAGAGATAGGCGTCACTGAAATACTCTTATAAAAATAAAATCTCTTTCCGTCCGGTGACACGTCACAAAATTGCTTTTTAACCCAAAATTGCATATAAAACCGACTTTTACAAAACGTCCATTTGTTTAGAGCTTATAAACTTATTCCAAAATATCTGAGACGACAATAAAAAGGGCTGCCATGCTGATGTCCTTTTTTTTTTAAGTACAAAAAGCCATTAGATATAAATATGAATATGTACAACACAAGCCCTTGGGGAAGTTCATTTTGAATAATTAACAGTCAATTAGGGCAATTGTATCTATGCCTCTAATGATAACATCAAACTATTTTATACTAAATGGCTCACACTATGGAACGAATTATTCACTGGAAACTGAATGGATATTTATGCCACATTGTCTTTGCCAAAGCAGTAAGATAGCAAAAATAGCAGCTGCCAAAACGACCCCCTTACAAAAATATTATTAAAGGAATATTCCAGATTCAACACAAGCCCTATTAACAGCATCTGTGGCATGAAGTCGCTTTCAACAGAAAATCATTTCATAGCTCATTTTGTTACAAAAAAAAAGTTGAACACTTGCCCCATAAACTTCCATTATAAGTGCAAAATTCACAAACTGAGATTTAAGTAAAAAAAAATAATAATCTGCAGTAATCAACAGCATGCCATAGATGATTTTAACTTGTATTTAATTTAGAATATTGCTTAAAGATAACCAAGGGCCTTGAAGACTGATATGAAGTGTCAAACGAGATTCTCTCACGGGGGCTAGTAAAGAAATGAAAATGTCGAATGATGAATAAATCTGGGCACCAATAATGACTTTAAACAGCTTGTATGTCCAGGGAACTAAAAGTCTTCAATTTACTGTAATAATAAATCATAAAAATCAGTTTATGATCCAAGCGTGGCATTATGGGACAGTTTTCAGGGGGAGACTCAATCTTGGGATGTCTTCACTGGTTCAACAGCAGACAATAACTTACAAATGTCCCCCATTCGTGGTGAACCAGTGTTTTGGCATTGCATCATGTGGAAAGGAAACGCACATTAATCCTTTGGTTCTCCATGGATCTTCTCAGAAGCCTGTAGGTAATTGTGAGAATGTCAATCCTGGGGTACAATCCTCCAACTTTTATTTCTCTTAAACCCTCTTCTAGTACATGGGACCTTTGTGAGACATGGGACCCTTAGGATTGTACTCCACAGGCATACTCATACAGTCTGACGGGTGACAACGGCCATCCTTGCCCTTCTGTCCAGAGGGTCCTGGAGGTCCAGGAATCCCGGGGATGCCCTGCTGACCAGAAGAACCTGGTGGTCCCATCTTACCATAACCAGGAGGACCAGGGACACCTAAGAGGGATGAAAGGAATGAGAAAGAAATTACAGTATGACAGTAGAATAAAGTTGGCAAAGTGACCATTTTTGAAAACTAGAGTCAGACCTGGAGCACCCGGAGGACCACTGTCTCCCATCTCTCCTATACCCTTATCTCCTTTCTCTCCCTTTACACCAGGGGCACCTGGGGACACACGAAAGCATCCATGTGGAAGACTGGGCAAATGGAACATTGGACGGCTGTATGAAACATTAGCACATTAGTTCATCTTACCAGGTGGACCCATGGGTCCCTGCCTTCCTTCACGGCCAATCTGGCCAGAGCGGCCCGGTATTCCCGGGGGCCCTTGGATGCCTGGACTTCCATCTTTCCCTGGAGGTCCTGGTCGGCCAGGGGACGCCACCATCTCCACAGGCATCTGCATTCGTGACATGTAGTAGCCCATGCGCTCTGCAAGAACAAATAAACGTTGAAAAGCTAAAACACTTTCTCTGTGAAATAAACCATCTAAAGATAAAGTCCCAGTGCATTTCTCATCATCTAGATGTGTCTGGTCACAAAAGTTCTCTCACCGTCAAAGATCTTTATGACCTGCTGTCTGATGAAGGATCTTATGTCATCATAGTTTACAACAGCCTGGAAAAAATAGATACATTTCGAAGTTAAAATACTCATATACTGCGTATATACTATTCTGCAAAACATGATCCATTGTTTCTCAAAGTAGATACTGTTCTCTATGATACTGCAGACGGGAAACTCTTTCTGTCAGTTAATAAACTCTTCCACCGAAGTTTTTTTTGTTTTTTTAATTGTGTACAGGGCTGCACAATTTAAGGGGAAATACACAATGCGATTTAAAATGCGTGAACGAAAATCTGTGTTTCCCTTGTGTTTGTTTGTAGGGCTGCACAATTGTTCCAAAATTGTGTGATTATATATCTACGGAAGCGTATTGCATTCACTTGAGGAAAAAAATCTACTCTGTTTTTCTGAATTAAGAAGTTAATTATCTCAGAATTACGAGATGATTTTTCATGGAAAAAAAAGTTTTTTGTTCTGTTTTCTGAATGAACGAGTTAATTATCTCAGAATTACGAGACAATTTTTCATGGGAAAAAGTTTGTGCTCTGTTTTTCTGAATTAATGAGTTAATTATCTCAAAATTATGAGATGATTTTTCATGGAAAAAAAGTTTTTGCTCTGTTTTTCTGAATTAACAAGTTAATTATCTCAGAATTACGAGATGATTTTTCATGGAAAAAAAAGTTTTTGTTCTGTTTTCTGAATGAACGAGTTAATTATCTCAGAATTACGAGACAATTTTTCATGGAAAAAAGTTTTTGCTCTGTTTTTCTGAATTAATGAGTTAATTATCTCAAAATTATGAGATGATTTTTCATGGAAAAAAAGTTTTTGTTCTGTTTTCTGAATGAACGAGTTAATTATCTCAGAATTACGAGACAATTTTTCACAGGAAAAAGTTTTTGCTCTGTTTTTCTGAATTAATGAGTTAATTATCTCAAAATTATGAGATGATTTTTCATGGAAAAAAAGTTTTTGCTCTGTTTTTCTGAATTAACAAGTTAATTATCTCAGAATTACGAGATGATTTTTCATGGAAAAAAAAGTTTTTGTTCTGTTTTCTGAATGAACGAGTTAATTATCTCAGAATTACGAGACAATTTTTCATGGAAAAAAGTTTTTGCTCTGTTTTTCTGAATTAATGAGTTAATTATCTCAAAATTATGAGATGATTTTTCATGGAAAAAAAGTTTTTGTTCTGTTTTCTGAATGAACGAGTTAATTATCTCAGAATTACGAGATAATTTTTCATGGAAAAAAGTTTTTGCTCTGTTTTTCTGAATTAATGAGTTAATTATCTCAAAATTATGAGATGATTTTTCATGGAAAAAAAGTTTTTGCTCTGTTTTTCTGAATTAACGAGTTAATTATCTCAAAATTATGAGTAACTCAATAATTCATAAAAACAGAGTGAAAAAAAATGTTTTTCAAGAAAAATGTATCTCATAATTCTGAGATATTAACTCGTTAATTCAGAAAAACAGAGCAAAAACGTTTTTTTTTTTTTCATGACAAAATATCTCGTAACTCTGAGATAATTAACTCGTTAATTCAGAAAAACAGAGTCGATTTTTTTTCCTCAAGTGAATGCAATACACTTCCGTATATATCAATATGTATATAAAATAATAATTACTATTATTACTACTAAATCAAATATAAAATACTAGATAGAAATATTCAAAATATTGAATATTTAAGAAAAAGAATATAATAATAATAATTGTATTTTACATTACAACTGTAAAATGACAAAACTAATATTTATGGCTGTCTCAATTCACTTTCAAATGATAAACCAAGAAACTTTGGATGGGAACATAGCTTCTGAATAAGCCTCACATCATTCCCTGGGATTCCTGGTGATCCGGGGGTACCAGCTTGTCCAGGTGAACCAGGGCTTCCCCTTTCGCCACGGGGTCCGGAAGGTCCTATGATGCCTTCTGGTCCTTTGGAGCCAAAACCAAAGCCTCCTCCTGGTGGGCCGGGACGTCCACGTTCTCCTGGAGCTCCCCTTTGCCCTGCAGTGCCTGCTTCACCCTGGACAGGGTTAAAGGAGCAGCTGTGATTTACCACACAGGAGACTCTAGGACAATGACCACAGGCTACTCAATGATCCTTGTAATAGCACCGCATAATGGCCTTTATATAGAAACTCAGCACTATACAGTCCACAAAATAAAATGTTCAAGGTCCATCCCATCTACTTTTATGAAAAGGCTGGGAAGTGTGAATACAGTGAACACTATAATCGTGGCCTATATTTCATTCTGCTTTGCAATCTATTGTGTGAATTAAATTTTCTACTTCCTGAAAAACCCTTTGCTGGTTAAATATTTTTTTTTATAACTATTTTTGTAAATTAGCTATTGATTAATCAATGTACAGATGAGTGAGGGATGGCTTTAATGGCTTGTATTTTAGTGTGCCTTTGCTTTGAAAATATAAAACAAAAATGTCTCAATTTTCTTTCAAGCGGACAAAAAACAACAACATTTAAGGTATTGTATGTGCTGTGCTGTACTTCTATCCCTTACAGACACTAAACAATTTACTGTTGTTATCACCAATTTAAAGGAAATTGCACCTGGATTTATGAAGTGGATCGTAAAGAATGCTGGAGAAACATTTTATGAAAATCAGTTTAATGGACTTAGAAACAGACAAAAAACAAACAAACATTAAATTCTTACTCTGCATTCAATGTCTTTTTTATGTGGATATATAATTAGTTAATTGCTGCTATTCTTTGTTATGTTTTTATACCTTGATTATAAATTCTTGTCTAGTCTAATGTCTGGTCTTGACTAATTTTATAGACTATATTTAAATATATATTTAATACAAATAGTTATACTTCAAAAGATATTGGCACCTTAATAGCTTCAATGTAGTTGGCTACTTTTAGCTAGTTTAGGGTAGGGTAGTCTTAATATATTAATTTACAAGTAGCTTGTGAAGCTACCGTTTCAAGTAGCATTCCCAACTCTGATGTTGAGCATGTAGCAGTCTATATAAAGCGAGTCACTTGTTTACACATTTAAGGGCTTCTTCTAATGGGTTGAGGGAAAAGCACTGCTCTCATCTCATTCAAGCCTAAACTTCAAAAACCTGACAATGCTGTCCTATCACAGTGACATATGCTCCTGTATGGCTTTATTACGGAGTATAATGGTGTCACTGTGTAAGCTGAGAGTGGTGAGTTCAAACAGGCTACTGTGGCAGATGAGGTAAAAAAAATAAAATAAAGAGTGATGGCAAAGTGAGGTTAGATAACAAGCTCTTGTGATTGCAGATGGAGCCACCTGACAACTCCCTTGAACAAATGTAAGCACACAAACTAACTAGATGTGTTGAGCATTGATGGGAGGGGAAACACTCTCTTATGCCTGAATAAGATGTATCCAAATACATGTGAAAAGATGTCAGTGTTCAATGGTGCAAAGACATTATAACAGAGACGTGAAAGCAATGCACCTTACCTTCAGTCCCTGTGGACCAGGTTCTCCTGACAGGCCTGGGGCTCCCTGCGGTTACAGATAATTAGAGGAGTGAAACTGGGACATGGGCTTTTGCAGTAATAACCATTGTGTCTATGTGCACAAGAACATTCCTAAATCAATCAGAATTTGGCCATATTTCGATTATGAATGTGTAAATATACGGTAATTGCATTAACCTGATTTTAATAATCCAATTAAGCTTCTAGAAAGTTTAGATTTCTAAATAAGACAGCTGGAATTTGTAATAATAATCCAATTAAGCTTCTAGAAAGTTCCTAGAATTCCGAATACGGGGCGGTTTTCAATAAAAACTTTAATGCATTTTGGCCGTTCGTTTACACTACAACGGCGCTTTGAGGGCCTGAAAACGCAAACCTTTAAAAAATGGGTTTCAAAGATACCGTTATCATCTCCGTGTAAACTACAAAAACGTGAATTTGGGAAAACGGTGATGTCATGTGCATGCGTATTACGTGTTCAGTCTATAGGCGCATAGTTCATCGCCAACTACTGGCCTGGCATGAATAATACAGCCTTTTTAATCATTTTCGTGTAAACGTACCAAGACAGCTGGCATTTACCTGCGTTAAATGAAAGTAATAATTACCCAATAAGCTTTTAGAAAGTTTTTAGAATTGTGAACAAGACAGCTGGCATTTACTTGTAATAATATTCCAATTAAGCTTCTAGAAAGTTCCTATATTACGAATATGGGGCCGTTTACACAACACCGTTTTCAAAAAAAAAAAGAAAAAAAAACATTATGCGTTTTGTCTGTTTATGAGACAACAAAGTTGTTTCCTGCAAAGGAAAAACTTTTCCGTTTTTAGTACATCATTGTCGTGTAAACGTACCAAGACAGCTGGCATTTACCTGTGTTAACTGGAAGCAATAATAACCCAATAAGCTTCTAGAAAGTTTATAGAATTCTGAACAAGACAGCTGGCATTTACCTGTGCTAATTGGAGGTAATAATAATCCAATTAAACTTCTATAAAGTTTCTAAAATTCTAAGTTAGACAGCTGGCATTTACCTGTGTTAATCTGAAGTCTGTTCCATGTAAAAACATTATTAAAAATTCAAAACTGACTATACATTTACCATCTCTGCATGTCCAAATAAAAGGAATTCTGGTTTCTATGAGGCCAAAATCCAACAGTCAAAGAAACATATTTTTGTACCAACTTGGAGACAGACTCTTTGGAATGATGGCTTTACAATGATGTGCAGTTGGGTAAATTGTGTTTACAAAGTTGTATATTGTATTTATAAGATCGTATACTAATGCAAATCAAAGGAGATACTTACGTCTTTACCCGCCGCTCCATCACTTCCTGGTTCACCCTACAGAAAAAAAGGGTTTGAAAGAATAATTTAATTAGAGTCTATAAAAACTTTTGGTACATATTATTGAAAACAAACTAAGTTTAGTTACTGACCATCAGCCCTGGATGACCTGGGACCCCTGGGGGGCCAGGTAATCCAGCCTGTCCTCTCTCTCCCGCCTCACCTTTGTCTCCCTTAAGGCCCTGGTTAAGAACAAAAAGACGCAGTAAAGAAGTCAACTCATTAAAAACATCACTGACACATTATCTGTTTTGGAAGACAATTTTGCTCACCAGTCCAGGTGGCCCAACTGGTCCTGGTGGCCCTGAAGTTCCGGCAGAACCCTAGAAGTTTCCAGTTGCAAGCATTATGCCATTACATTCTCAAGTTTTTTTTCTTTTTTTTTTCTGTACACTACCATTCAAAAGTTTGAGGTCAGTAAGATTTATTTTTTAATACTTTCATTAAAAAAGTGATAATATAGACATATATAATGTTACCTTTTTTTTTTTACTTAATACATGTTTTTTTATTTTTTATTGCTCGTTCTATTCATCAAATACTCCTGAAAAATGTATCCTGGTTTCCACAAAAATATTAAAACTGTTTTTAACATTGATCAAATCGGCATATTAGCATGATTTCTGAAGGATCATGTGACACCGAAGACTGGAGTAATGATACTTTGCCATCACATGAATAAATTACATTTAAAAAATATATATTAAAATAGAAAACAGAAAAAAAAAAATTATATTACGCTGTTTTATTGTATTAAATAAATACCGCCTTGGTGAGTTCATTCAAAAACATTTAAAAACCTTTTGATTTTTTTTACAGTAGTGCATATGTACAAACTAAAGAAAATGGATTATAAAACATTTTAAATACTTACCATATGTCCTGGAGCTCCGGGTGGTCCTTGAGGTCCAGGAGAACCAGGATCACCCTGAAATGCAAGTAAAAACATTTTTAATTATCCAGACGTGTCAGATCGCAATTCATAGCACAATGCAAGTAAGCGTTGCATTCTCAGGATTGCCGCCACCATATAATATTATTTCATTATGGACATACGCGTAAATTGTCTTCTAATTACTGCCATGATAAAGCAAACGTTTAAAGAGAATATTCCTGAACAAATCAGTTATTATAAACATAAGTATAACTCAGTCGCTCACTTGAGTACTGAGGTTTGTTACTTCCACAGTAACATGACAACACACATTAGGAATGTACAATGGGATCACATGCTTGCAATACATTGGCCAAGCATTTGTATTTATGTTTGCTTGCTTACATAGAGTATGTTTCTGGTTTAAGGGTGCAGAAACCTATTTTCAGAGCATTCTTTCATTATCTGAAATCTATAGAGCATTTGTAGAGAAATCTATAGCGTATTTAAAGGTACAGTGGCAAAATATCTAATAGAAAACACTTACCTCTAGACCAGCCCGTCCTGTCGCTCCAGCTGGTCCCTGAGGTCCTCTATCTCCCTACAGATAACAATGAAGAAAAGAGAGCGCTGATGCAGCGTAAAAGACAAAGAAATATGTACAAAGACAGAATAATATACAGAAATAAAATTAGCTTTTTGTGCAATTAGAAGTGGCAAAAGAATTTGCAAAAATAATGATCTTTTTCAAGCAGTTTCCTTATAGTCCCACCCCAAACCTAAGCCATAGGCTGAGCTCGAAGCTGGCATGTTGGGCGATTTAAAACAAACAGAACAACATAAAAACTGGAATAAAAACACTTTTCAGCTAATGGCTTACTTGTGGTTGTCTCTGCTCATTAAGAGAAAGTATTATAACATCAAAAAACATTACACACATCAGCTTTAAAGACAGGATCAATGGAAACTTTCATCTTTTATTCATTTATGCACTAAACTTTTCAAATAGAAATAAAGACAAGGCTATGAAACTCAAGAAAAGGCTCGTACTTTCATTCCTGGGAGACCTGTGTGCCCTTTGATGCCCTTGAAACCCTGGAATGAGGAAAAAAGTTACACAGTGAACCTCTTCCAAACAGAGAAAAGTCTAAACTAAAGCAAGTCAAGCTCCTCCTCGGAGACGCTTAATTAAAGTTGACTTTGTTCTTTGTTTCAGGCTTTGTTCCAACTGTTGATTTTTGTATTCATGTGTCACTGCTTAAATCTATAAAGCGGAGAACGAAGAAAGAAAATATGGCACGGTTAATACCGGTATTCCCCTGGGTCCAGCGGGGCCAGCTGGTCCTGGTTCACCCTGTGTGATTATAAGAATAAAACAGAGATGAAACAACTGTTACAAAAACAACACACACACACACACACGTAAAAATACAATAGATATGGTTATATATATATTTTTTTCTGACCCTTAAACCTGGTTTTCCATCTTTGCCATCAAGTCCTTCCATTCCAGGTGGTCCCTTTAAACAAACACAAAATGCAAAGCAAAACAAAATCCGTTTTAATGATTACAGAGACATGATAGGAGTCTATCCAGAGGATTCTGACACTCACAGGCATGCCTGGGCCCCCGGGTGATCCTGGGGGACCTGTGGGTCCCTGTGAGCCCTGAAGTCCAGCACTACCCTAGTGGAGTAGATAAATGAAGGTGAGTGCTTGAAAGAGAAGCATCAACATTCCACATGTCAAGCCATTTTACATCCAAAGTGCGATATGTCAGAGTGCTTGTTTGTGAAAGTGACCGTTAGAGATAATGCAGATGAATGTAAATGGTGAGTCATCCATCAAATGTCATTGCTCGTATAAGGATTTATTTCCAACGTGAGCGAGGAATGTCACCTATGTGGTATAATTTCATTCATCAATGCATGTTCATGCATTTTAGAACTGTCACTTGCTTTCTCAGCCTGTGGTCCTGGAGGGCCCGGAGGACCTGCTTTTCCCGGGAAACCTGGAGGACCCTGGAGACATGAAGGCAACAGTAAGAGATCTGGGATTGTTCCATTGGCATGCACAAAGAGATGAGGCTTATTTTAGAATTCAGATGTCAATATTAATTCTATATTCGAATAAAACAGAATATTGAATGAAAAAATGTTGGGCGAAACTTGACTTGATCCATCAGGAATTGACTGGAATGTGAAAAGTGGGTGTCCCATACCAGAATGCGAGTGGACTCTATACGACAGGTAAGGGAAATAGTGACTGAATGATGAATGATAATGATTGAAATCTCACCTGTTGTCCTGGGAATCCTTGGGATCCTTGGAAGCCCTGTATACAAAAGAAGCGAGAACTGTTACTGTGTGCACTGTAATTCGTAAATACAGCAACAAAATGAAGGTGATCCACCTGGGAATTTATTGAGTGGATGCACAAAGTTATAAATATTTATTTTCCAAGGAAAAACAGTATATGTTTAAACATTTCTCAGATCTTGGGCTTGTAAATTTGAAGACGCAAACAGAACAGCTTGCTCTACATATTGCATCATGAATAAATAAGGTATCACGAGAATGTGAAATCAAGGGATATGACAGATATAGAAACATATTTTAAAGAAATATTTTTGTTGCCAATACATCAGTGACATGCTTTCATACCTGATCTCCCTTTGGTCCCACGGGTCCCGATGTTCCAGCTTCCCCTTTAGGACCCTGCCAGTCAAGAAAACGTATGTTGTTCAACACTACAAATTGTCACAGTTTTTGAGAACAATGTTGAATCTTTGTGAAAATGAAAGAACAAAAATCAATGCTCTCCTAACAGTTTTTTCTAGTTGAAGCTTGTTTGTTTGATCTGAGAGTTATTACTCACAAAGAGAATACAAAAGAGAATCTGGCTTCTAATATATATCGTGCATGATTATCAGCCATCCAAGATAGACATAAAGGTTTGTTTTGAAAAAAGCCAGTGAAAAAGACAAACCAATGAAGTGCAGTGCTATTGAGGGTCGGAGTATACAAGAAGCAGAAATAATAACAGCATTAAAACTGAATGTTTACTCACTGCTGGGCCAACCGGTCCTTGATAACCCGGAGATCCCGGTGGGCCCTAAAACGAGTGCAAAGTTTCAAACACTGTTTACCAAGCCATTAAAACATTTCCTCAGTGTATGTTCCTGTTTGGCTTGAACCCCCCAAAGGAGAGTCAGAATAAAAGGAGAATAAAGGGTTGAGGTGTTCTGAAAACTAGGCATTTTTTGTGCATATCATATGCGTTGAAAAGTTTAGGGTCAGTAAGATTTTGTCTTTTTTTTTTTTATTAACATATTACGATTAAAATGAAATGAAATACTTTTACATTGTTACACAAGATTTCTATTTGAAATAAACGCTGTTATTTTGAACTTTCTATTCATCAAAGAATCCTGAATAAAATCATCACGGTACCATGGTTTCCACAAAAATATTAGGCAGCATAACTGTTTTTGTTTCAACATTGATAAGAATAAGAAATGTTTCTTGAGCAGCAAATCAGTATTAAAATGATTTCTGAAGGATCATGTGACACTGAAGACTGGTGTATTGATGCTGAAATTTGAGCTATGCATCACACAAATAAATTACATTATAAATATATATATAAAAGTCCCCCTGTGGGGAATATGCTCTAAGACAAACCATGTGTAAATTCATAAGTCAACACCATTGCTGATTATTTCCTCCTTATAACTGCAGTGAACCAAAGACACTCTCAGGTTTGAAATCGCTGGTGTTTCTGACGTCACAAACTACCTTGTAACCAATCAAGTCAATGTATGATGGTCAACGAGTGAATCTCTGAGCTGGTGTGAGTGAGTGGAGGCGGGGCTAATTTGCATATTCATAGAACCGTGTATATTAAATGAGGCAAGGGTGTAGAGTTACAATCAAGCTATTTTAAGGCATGAAGACATTTTTTGAAGGAAAAAACGTTTAAATACTGTATGTAATTTTGGTGATCAAATATGAATTTAAGGGATGCAATCATTGACTACAGGGGGTCTTTAAAGAGAAAACAGTTTTTTAAAATTGTAATAATATTTTAAAATGTTTCGTATTTACAAATATTATATTTTTAGTGTAGTTTTGATTAAATAATTGAATCCTTGGTGAGGATAAAAAACTTCTTTCAAAAACCATAATAAATCTTACCGACCCAAAACTTTTGAAATATAGATGTATTTATACACATTTAAACAGGAGTTTCAAACATTTCATGACATTTGTGTTGTGTGAAACTCTGATTACCCGCCAAAAACTGCTGTTGACATAAAAAACAGATCCCATTGAAAGTCAAACAGAGCATTCTTACTGATTCTCCTTTATGCCCCGCAGTGCCTGGACTGCCACGCTCTCCTTTAAGTCCCTGGAAAAAAAACGGGATAACGATTTCAACCCACCAATAAAACATTTAGCAGTTATATCACCTGTCACAAAACATTAATATATGATGCCTCTGCATCTGGTCCATTGCATAAAATGTCTAATCCACTTACAGGGAGTCCAGGTGTTCCCATATTTCCAGGATAGCCAGGATTTCCTGGTGGACCCTTGATAAAACAACAAAACCACTCAATAAAATGGCCAACTGTGCATGGGCGCTTTTCTAGTCAATATTCCTGAACTACTTAAGACATATACTGTAAGCTAACTCACCTGTTCACCTTTCTGTCCTGGAAGCCCATCTGTCCCTCTCTGACCTTGTTGACCCTATGATAAAAAAAAAAAAAGCAAAGAGGCATAAGAGAAAGAGCTGGCAAAAATATGAATATTATAAAATCACAAAATAATCCAGCTCCTTTTTGATCTTGTTGGAGAATACTTATGGTTTCTCACCGCCTCGCAGTTCATTATCATTTTAATCACAATACAAAAAGGTTTTATTTCATTTATTTCATAAGCAAGTGTTGAAAGTAAGGGGAATGAATTAATGTCATTTGTATTCCGGAAACACAGCCAAATGATGCAGAGTTTTTCTTTTTATTGTTTTTACCTTTATAGTCACGGGACAAAACATTCCTTTCAGCTATTGCAAGCGTAATGTATATGGTGTAGACCTGAGCTGAATATCATATTGGATAATCAATCAGTGAATGCTTCCTGCATATAGATATAACACTTAGAGTATGTTTTTTTTTTCTTAAGCGATTTGACTAATTTCCCTAAACAAAGGTCAGTGCTCTTTGAACAATTAACAATGTTTCTAGACAGATTGTTCTTATTTATTAATTTACTTCTCTAAACGCATTGACCTTAGCTAGAGGAGTTCTTTATCTTACTACTGTTTACATTTTTGATGCATTTTGTCTATATTGTTACTACACTTATGTATATATGTAGTATGTATATTAATTGAATATTATTTTACTTGTATTGAATTGTAACATACAAGTATATTTTGGAGCTAGCATTTATAATCCTTTTCATTCCTTACTCATAGAGTAAGGAAGACTTTTGTTGAATCTTGATTTCTTGGTCAATATGTCAAAACAAATGCTGTATTGTCTGTCTTTTAGTAACTCTCTGATTAAAAAGCATTAATAAAAAGAGTTAAAAACTAAGTAAAGTTTCGCCCTCTGGGAAGAAAACATTTTTATAGGGTCGTTTTATTCAGCTATAGGTCAAGAACTTAATAATGGCTCACTTATGGTTGTCTCAACACATTAAACAGAAATATGAGATGGGAGTATTTGACTTCATCTTTAAATAAATACAAGAGGAAATAATGCCCCTCCATAGGCTGTGTCTGTTGGCAATGCATTTCTGTTATTCTCCTTAATCTTGCTGACTGCACAGTCGCCTCAGCGTTTCAGTTATATATCATTCTATTAGTGGATCAATTCCACAGAAAATTTCAATTTGGAAAACATCAGCCTTCTGTAAATCTTTATTTTACATTTTTTTGTGCTAACGGGAAAAGAAAAAAAAACCCTGCAAAAAATCTACACCGCTGAGTTTGTTGTTTCAGATTCGATTGAAGCACATTAGAGAGAGTCAGATAATGCTCACAAAGCATAAAGCTGGTCGACATTAAAATAAAATCCATTCTGACTCAGACTCAATTCATCAGTAAGCCCAAATCTCTGCTAAAACGTGCTGTTCACGATGTTGCAAAATAACCTGTTAGCACCACATGCGGAATGGCTATGGAGAGATAATTTAACAAGCACCACAACAGTACAGTTTGATTTCTATATCATGGAATTTATTAAGGCGCATGAGAGAAGTTGAACTGGTAAGGTAAGTAAACATCTTCTGAATGTGTTTGTTTGAGCTGATCATGAGTTGGCGTGCTTTGACTTACACTCAGGCCAGGGGGTCCTTGAGCACCAGGAAAACCAATATTCCCCTATGAGATAATAAGAGAGCAACATTTAGAAACATCTTCCTTTATGATGGACAAAATCAATAAACAAACAAGCAATCCTGTTAGAAGTCCCTCGCACCCGCCTCTTCATTTCTCATTGTCATGCATCCTGCTTCATTTTGAACTGAATACTGAATGTGATGTTAGTACTAAAGTGTGATGAAACTAAACAGAATCAAAAATACAGTAAAACAGTAGTATTGTGAAACAGTATTAATATGACTGTATTTTTATATATTTTAAAATGTCATGTATTCCTGTGATGCAGGTTGTGTGCATATACATATTGCACAGTGATTAAAAAAAAGAAAGAAAGGCCCTTCATATCAAAAAGGGTTGCAGACTCCTGGTCTATAATAAGAATCCTCCCAAGCCATTGCACACAAGTTAAAACGGGCACAAGCTAAGTCTTAACTCTCATTTCCATCTTGAAATTAGGTTAGGCACAGGTTTGGGACTCTTTTGGAAAACCTTCATGATTTCTGGGCCAAACCTGTAGGGGGCTCTCTAACCTCACAGCAACGAGTAGCTACTATGCTGCTTTCCCTTCTTGGTCCTTCCTAATTGAAAACACTGAACCTGAAAGAAAATAGATCGTGCAAACAAACACTGCATCATGGGACTAAATGCTAATGACTAAATGAAGTCATGCAGAACAGTTCACCGTATGCTGCACTTCTGAAACAAGGTCTCAGCATTGGTTTGTCTCTTATGACATGGGCTGCACTCTGAAAGCCATCTGGGGTCACTCAGTCTCAGTTACTAAGAAAAGAGGGCTAAAAAAAAGGGAATCCTGCCAGAAATAGCCTTTTAGGGAGACAATCTAGACGAGCATAATGGGTAAAGTGGAAACTTACCGGGGTTCCAACAGTACCAGGAGGTCCTCGCTCACCTCTAGGACCCTGAACACAGACAAGGATAATGTTTTATAGAAAACAGGGGTAGGGGGAGCAACCATTATAACTGGGTTAGGGGGGGGACACCCTTTTGGAAAATAATCATTACTGGCAATATAACATGATGAATTAGAGCAAGCAGAAGCCTCTGACTACCGGTTGCATCAGCAGTGAACTGAATGAATGTGCATGTGGAAAGTAATCCTTTCTGGCTTTCAGGAAATCATTTAGGATGACTGGGCGTACATTACATAATCTAATTAATATTCATGAGTCAAGATGATGAGGTTTATAAATGTGTCCCTCCCCCCACCTTTTCAGATTATTCCAAAGCCACTGATAACACAGATCTGGGACAGAATATGGGACAGAATTAATAAAATGTGAGTGTGCTATTGGGCTCTTATATCATCTCTAAGTGGCACTGGTAGTAATGAAACTGTTATCGGAATCTCTTACCGGTTCTCCTTTGCCTCCTGGGCTCCCTGGGAATCCGGGCGGCCCTGGTGAACCAGTGCACTGACCACTGTTACCCGTCTTAAAACATTGAGACAGACATGAGGGGTTACAATAAAAAAATGCACAATATGAAGACAAAAATAAGTAATGACTTTTATGTGATGTAAGTGCTTTGTGTCAGTACAATGGAATAAATGAAAATTTGCAGACGTGTGGCAGTAACTCAGTTTCAGAACAGTATCCACCTTATTCCTGACAAGCTTACTGCGTTTTGAATTATGGGCGGCACTTCCGGTTTGGGGAACTTCCATTCAAAAAGACTGAAACGAATCATTTCAAATCATAAGGCTGCCCTACAAATAAACCTGATCCGTCAGTTTGACTTAATGAGCAATCAGTTTTCTTTCATGTTTTATCTAAGAATAACATGAGAATAACGTAACACTTGGTATTTTAACGTGACATGTTATAACAAGAATATCCATAGTAAGAGCTCTGCATTCTTTTCCTCATGATTATTTTATTTTTTCCTTTTGAATTCCGCTGTAATAGTATGACAAAGGTCAACACATACTGCACATTTGTGGTCTGTTCTCCCGATTTAATTTACGATGTATACCATTAATAATTCACTGGAATCCTCTCCAAATCCTCACGTCTCTTTCCAGGTTTGGTTTCACAGGTAAATACAGTTTATTATCTGTCAAAATGACTGAAATCACTTTAAAATAGTATCACGAAATGCTGAAGTAAAACACTTTTTTATTAAGGCAACGTATGTTACATAATACAGCTTACCACAGTGATATTTAACCGACCGATTTAGCTGTGGAAAGATGCTTTTGAGATTATTCATGGTCTGTTGAAAGTTACCTTGTTGATGCTTTTACACTTTTAAATGTCCTTTTAATGTTCAATGGTTGAAGGGTGAGTAGAATAATGTAATATCATCGTAAAAGGTTTAAAAATCTATTATTGCGTCCATAGAGCTTAGTCTTTCACTGATTGTTTACAGCTTAACGGAAGTTACGCCCATAATTCGCGCAAAGCGTCATGGGGCGCAGGAATACTGTGGATAGCTTTTTAAGTAACAAGTTACTTTTTCCAATTAGTAGCAGTATCATGTGATAAAGCTTCCCTAAGCTGTTCTTTCTAGCATTCTGATTCATTTTGTGAACTGGTTTGTTTGGACATTCATACAAATGAACCGTTTCAAAAGAATGATCCACTGATTCAGTGAGACCTTTGTATAACTGCCTAAGTGAAATATTTAGCAAAATGCTGCTGTTCATCATGGTCATTTACACAACAAAGTGTTTTTCCTAGTTAAAAGTGCCCCTATTATGCTTTTCAGATATTACATTTCAAGTAGTGTGTTATAAAGCTGTTTGTGAATGGAAAAGGTCTGGAAAGTTTCAAAGATTAAAGTGAACGCCTCCGGAGCTGAAATTCAGATAGGGTAATAGACGTTTTGTTTCCGATGCGTGGTGTAAACGGTAGACCAATCAAAACAGACTGGGCAGTCAGATCAATAAGAGCAGAGTTAGCTTTTGGAAAGGAGAAAGACTGAATTCTTTATCAAACCGTTTCAGATGTTGTGAGAAAAGAGGAGATGCTACAATATATATTATGAGAAAATTAAAGTGTTTTTTGAGATTGGATACATGCAAACCTATTGTTTGGAAGCTTTAAAATATTTTAATTAGGGCTATACAACAAATATACCTTAAGTAAAAAAACTAAACAAATATGATGAACAGAAACATTCAACTAAATATTTGATTTTTTAATATTAACTTTATGATATTATAAACTAATCTTATTTATGATATAATATTATCCACAAACTTACGGGCCCACTTGGTGTTTCCTCTCTCTGCAGCTTCTCAAAACACTGTAAAGGTGATCATAGAGATGGGTTTAGAAAACTGTGCGCATCCAAACAGTACTATATGTTGTAGCATGAGCAAAACCAATGGGTATTGTAGGAAGCGAAAAGGAATACCAAACAGAAAACACAAACCCACACTCTTGTCTGTTTAATACCAATCACTTCATCCATCATTCATCCCTCTCACCCGTTCACATCCTTCTAAGGGCAAAGCGCCAGGCTTGCCCTGATCTCCCTTCTCGCCCTTAGAGCCAACAATGCCGGGCACACCTGGTAGGCCCTTGGAGCAATCGCCACAGCTCTCCTACAGTGAAGCAAACACATGTGTTCTCACACTACAAAGAGCACATGGAAAATAAATACACAGCATCGACGTGAATAGCATTGCTGTGTTGAAGAGTAGTGAGGTTCAGACAGACTGAGGAGTATGCATGAAATATAAACACAGGATATTTTTCTTAACAGTAAAGATCGTGCTCTCACATGCCAGTTTGATAGAGCAGGAATTAAAGAATCCAAACCTCAGCTCAAAGAATGCACAAGGTTTCAAAGCCAAAAACTAGGGTTTATAAAATAAATGAGTTTTAAATTGACTTTCTTCTGTCCAAACAGCACACATACGTCACTAAGACATGGGTGAAAAAGATTCTTAAAAATTATGTTCTATTTTAAGTGTCTTATTTTTAATTTGTTTTATTGATAAACATCTAAATAAAATCTTAAACACCTTAAATTCATCTGCTGAACGGCTTTCAAACATCAGCCAGGGATTTTTAAGCAACATATTGCACATTTTTATTTAAAGAAATTAATACTTTTATTTAGCAAGGATGCATTAAATGCCTTTATCTATTTCAAACAAGTTCTTTGAACTTTCTATTCATCAAAGAATACTGAAAAATGAATCATGGTTTCCACAAAAAAATAGTAAGCAGCACGACTGTTTTCAACATTGATAATAATAAGAAGAAATGTTTTTTGAGCACCAAATCATCATGAGAAGGATCATGTGAGAATGAAATTCGAGGAATAAATTACATTTTAAAATATACATTAAATATAATATTTCACAATATTGATGTTGTAGTGTATTTTAGATCAAATAAATGGAGATTCTGTGAGCAGAATGGTAGTTTAAATCAATACATTGTAATGGCTTTGTCATGTAAGCATCCTAAACTATGTATTTATATGGTTGTATACTTGAAATGAAATATGTCTGGCTTAAATTGCAGCACTTGCTTTTGTGCAATGTGCATCAGGGGTTATCTGCATCATCTATCTATCCCCCAAGGGGTATTCGGCGTAAAAAAAGTTTGAAGCACTAAATGGCATAAATGTCTTGCTGTCGTATGTGTAGTGTTTGTATACACATGACTGGATAATACCAGTGTTTCATTGCACATGCATACTAATAATTCTATAGACAGTTAAACACATGCAGTTAAAACAGAGATGCAGATTAGACTGTTTGTTTACCTTGCCAGGGGAATCCTGAGGCAGAAGAATAGGAGGCTGCAAGATGGAGGAGACAGTCAGATATGGTGAAGGCATAAAGAAAAACATTTTTTATTTCACAATAACTGAATGTGCAATTATCATCAGAAGTTCAGAAGAAAGTGACTATGATGAGACCAAGGCAATGCAGTACACTAAGTTATTTTTTTAAAGTCTACAATGAAGTTATGATCTCATTAGGCCATTAATAACAAAAATCTAATTTTAATAAGGGAATTATTTTGCATGAAATTATTCAGAAAAAAAATCTGAGAATAATTTAACATGATACATTATGCTACATTTATTAAACTGTCATTTCAAAACAGTTCACTGACTAATTGCATCTATAAACATGTAAATGAAAATGCATTTAGTTATGGTTGAAAATATTATGCTAGTCATTTACAGCATGATAAGAAGTTACTTTCACATCCTACTTTTAAAGCTTTAGTTTCAGAGCACAAAAGATATCCAGAAAAACAGACAATTCCAAACACTCCTATGTGCAACACCCACAATATGAACTCACGTGGAGTATGTAACGAACCCCCAGAGTATTTTAAAGTATTTTAAGGAATTAAACTCAAATTCCACTTCAACTTGAACCAATGTATTTCATGCACTTGGCCCATTTTGGTATAGAGGACTCTATAGAGGAGGTATATATTACTCTAACCAGTTACCTGAACTCAACCTGAGAGCTTGACTGAGGATGAGAGCGTCCCTCAGATGCTCTTGAAGGAGCTATGAGCATCCAGATACTGATGTGCTTCGAGTACATCATCTCCTCTCACCACTGGATTGTCTGGGCTCTCCACAGCTCAATAAAGTGCTTTCATTCCGGGACCACTCATATGATAGCGCCTTATGCAATCCAATTATTTTTAATCCAAACTACTGTAATTATGAGTTTTTTAAAGAAGTTTTTTAAAGAACCATTTGAATTCCTGATGTTATTCGTTACTCATTTAATTGCACTATTTAGTGTTTTTGACTGTACAATTTTGAATATTAATGAACTAGCTTTGAGATTAAGCTGTTTGTGGAGTCTGTTTTTTAGCGAATTAATATAACATGGTTTAGATCCGATTGTGCTCTGGAAGAACTTGGTGGTCGGATTCTGCTGATAGAAGTGGAGCAAAGCAGACCAGGATAGAAGTCCGTCCAAATTTCCGCTGCAGGCTGGAAGCCCAGAGCTCTGATTCCAGGATGGGCCTCCGGCCAGCTGAGAAAATATGCGTGCGGAGAGACGGGGCCATTAATGCCGGAATCCTGCTTTCAACCAAAGATCTAATGGCTCTTTATGTACGGCAAATCACTCACAGTAATGGCCGCCCTAACCGTAACTCAACACAATGGCAGTGTTTACCATTACACAAAGCCTCGGAGACTGTGAGTTAACACTGAAAGGGTAATGGGACCATCGGCGGCCATAAACGGCACACTACAACAGAGATGTCCTCAAAGAATGCTGAGCTAAGATGCTTACGAATGCTTACTGGTTCTTTTTTGTATTTTGATTTTGACATTGCTATTGTCCTCGTGAATCACCTCTAGCGAGCTCCGTCTCCCCGCACTGGTTCAAAGACGCCCAGCCCGCTCCCCTTCTAACGCAGAAGTCAGCCAATCAGGCTCCTTGATCTGTGTTTTTACTGTAATAAAGCTGTTGCACTCCACTAGCTCCTCCCCCTGTCTGGTTACTCACTGCTTGGCCGGGTGGACCCGGTTTCCCTGGTACGCCATCGTTGCCAGGGATACCCTGTAAGAAGGAACTGAGGTTGAATTGGTTTAGCCTGTGGCCACAATCTGGACACCTCCGTCTTCAGCAGGGCAGAGGGAAAGTAGCCAAAGCCCTGGACCCTCTCCTGGTTTGTGTTCCAGCTCGGAGTAGACATTTACATTTTGTTTGCCTTTCTCTGTCTATATATATTTTTTTATTTCAGCTCTTCTGAGGCTTGGGAAATCAACACAACACCAGGTTAAAGACCACTCAGTGCTCACGGTGAGATCATACAGAAGTTAATTTGCCAGTTTATCAGGGTGATTTTAATGTCGATGATCTTAAATACCATCATATTTCCTCATTCTGCATTTAAAACAAAACTGATGAATACTACACATGAACAATGGACACATGTTAACCTCACAGTGAGCTCTGCATGGTTTTTAAAAAGAAAAAGCAGCATGATCCCCAACCACTTATTTAATGAATGTATTAATTTAAGTAGTTTTTTGCACATTATTTTAACTATACATTAAGGCTTTAAATTTACAAGCTACATTAATGCCTACATTTACTTTATAATAACTTTTAAAAAAGCACAGCCATTAAGAAAGCACATCCCACGGCACTAACCAAAAATTTTTGCTTTAGCTGAAGCTCAGAGTTATCCATGCAGGCCTTCCCAATACAGAAGCCCCGCAAAGACAGCAGGATGGAGAAGGAACAGACAGAAAAAGCAGAGGTACACCATGATGCAATCTGTTTAATACTCACCTGTGGGCCTGTGTTTCCTATGAAGCCCTGGGGCCCTGGGGGACCTGGAGGGCCTGGTGGTCCAGGAGGACCCTAACACACATTAAACACATTGAAATCATTAGAAGTAAGAAAGCGGCCATACATTAATCTTTAAAAGAGTCACATTTTTATGTCTGCAGAAGTCCAATAGCCTTTTTTTCTTTTCTTTTACAAACTCAAATTGCAGACATTTAAGCAGCAGAAGAGAAATAAAGAGTGTAAAAGGAAGTCAGACCTGAGGACCAGGCTGCCACCTGCTCTCACCACCTGGGACCCCCTGCAAGAAAAGAGCAACCAAGTTCAGATCTGCAAATGACATCGGGTCTAATGATCTGAAGTGAGTGTTTTTTTAAATCTGTGTGTGTGTGTGTGTGTGTGTGCTAATGTCCTCCTTATTAACAGAAATAAAATAAATCATTAGCTCACAGGTCCGCCAGTTCCAGGGAACGTATTATGCGAACAGTTGCACTCTCCTGGTTCACCCTATGACACAGAAAAACAATTTGGTCACAATGATTTCTCCATAGTCTGAGTAATGATTTCTACATTATCTGTATTGCTAACTACACCTGATACATTCAACCTACACAAAATACAAGCATCACAACTCAACAAAATGAAGGTATCATGTTTATTAATATTATACAGAACGTTTTAGTGTCTAATATCCATTTTATTGTTTGATTTATGCTTTTTGACAATAACTAAATGATCATTAGACTACAACAAATCATAATATAATATGCATTATGTATATTTGTGAACATACTGTATATTTATGACGCAAATAACATGCATGTGTCCTCCTAACACACACACACACACACACACACACACATCAAACAAACACACAGTTACAGTGTGTTGACAACATGACATGATGTCGGAATTACAAAAGGTTTTCGCTGTAGAATTCTATCCTGGCACTCAACAGGAATGACAGAGCACTTCATCACACTTAGGAGTAATATGCATCATTTGATATCAGCTGCCACTTTCCTCTGTGTTTAGACAAATTAGTCTGGGAGACAGCAAAGGACATTAAAGAATGAAGCATTTCCAGGCCTTTGCTTTCGAGGTCTCTCTTTCTCATCTCCCTCACGCTCACTTCCTTTCTCTTTGATACCCTGTGATGTTGTCAGATTACAGATGACAGCTGTTATATTCACCAATTAATAGTCCTGTTTTAGCTCGAAGGCATTTTTAACTTTTTCAGCACTGTCAAACTCTTCTGTCAGACTTATGCGTCTGTTTGTGTCTCCAGGGTGGACACATCATTGTGCATACAGACCGTCGCTCTACACTCCATACTCCTCCTATCCCTCGTTCTCTCAGTTCACACTCACACACACACACACACAATCTCACTGCTTCCGGGGAAACTCGAAATCGCCTCCCCAGCTCACTGATCCAGACACTTACCTTGTCACCCTTAGGCCCAGTGACTCCCTGAAAGACAAGAAGAAACACACACACAAAGGCTCAGTTAGACAGTGTTATTGTGTGTAACTCTCCAGGGCCAGCGAGATGAGTGTGGATCGGGGAGGAGCAGCGACAGGTGACGTGATGCAAGCAGACAATGTGTTGCTGTTAGGGATCCAGACAGAGTCGGATATGACCCAAGTCTGTTTCTGGATTCGCTCCTCAAGCTCTCTGCGACAAAGCCTCAGGTAATTAACATCTGATGCAAGAACAGACAACGCTAACTTTGCTTTTTTTTTTATTAGACGAGCTCTGGCAAGACAACACAATCTCGTTGCTTTTGTCTTCGCAGTTTATGGAAGTTCGTTTGATGCCATCTCTAGACGCCAGAGCAATGAACAATGGACAATATGGTTGCATGAATTTGAGTGTGTGTCACAATAAGGGTGATAATCTGGAGGAGATGATCAAAGGACTGCTGGAGAGGAATGAATGAATAAATGAATAACTTACAGGACTCCCATTCTGCCCAGGCGATCCTGTCGTACCATTCCTACCCTGTGAAACACAACGTATAAAAATCATTTACTGGCTGTGTCTTACTCCACTCCTAATTTCCCTTATTTTTCCTGAATCAGTACAGTGGAACACAAATATTAACAGCATCAATTTGAAACATGCACTTATCTTGCATTATTATGCAAAACAGATAAACAGCCAAAACATTATGACCAGTCACAAGTGAAGCGAATATCGTTGATCATCTCCTAGTCCTAACAAGGCCACATATTAAGGTCTGGGTAGATTAGCTGGTAAGCAAACAATCAGTTCTCATAATCAACATGTTGGATGCAGGAGAAATGGGCAGAAATAAAGATCTGAATGGTTTTGACAAGGGCCAAACTGTTATGGCCAGGCGACTGTGTCAGATATCGGCAAGGATTGTGGGTTGCTCTTGGTCAGCAGTGGTGAGAATTTACCAGCATTGGGCAAAGGAGGAGTGGCCTCTTTAAGCTGGATAATGCACCCTGACACACTGCACACATAGTTCAGGAATGGTTTGGAACATGATGAATTAAGAGTTGAAGGTGTTGCCCTGGTCTCCGAATTCCCCAGATCTCAATCTAATCGAGTATGTGTGGGATGTGCTGGACTAACAAGTTCGATCCACAGCGGCTCCACCTCGCAAACTACAGGTCTTGAAGGTTCTTCTGCTAATGTCTTGCAGGCAGATACCACAGGACACCTTCAGAGGTCTTGAAGAGTCCATGCCTCAGTGGGTTTTGGCAGCACATGGAAGACCAACAGGTGGGCATAATGTTTTGGCTCATTTCTGTACATACATAATGGCATTTAAAGATTAAATTGTTACAATTTAGAGAGGCAGAAAAAAAATGTCTGCCTTCCTGGCTGGGGAAAATCCTTCTGTCCATGTCATGCTCTTACCGGAGGTCCGATTTGTCCTATTCCCATTGGCCCTTGTGGCCCTGGTGGTCCCATCTCTCCTTTTGAACCCTATTGATATCAAGCAATACATTAGGATAATAGTGAGGTCCGTGTCCAGTGTTTCTCTTGGCATGTAGAGTGCTGTGTCATTGCATTGGTGATCTACCATTTGACCCACTGGTCCCATCGGCCCTGAGGGTCCTTGACGTCCTTCTGGACCCTGTAGGACAAACATGACTGTTTTCACACTTGGTTTTTACATGTGGTGCATATTAAATAGGCCTGTTTTTATCTATTGTTGTGATTCATACACTACTGTTAAAAAGTCATGGGGTTAGTAAGATTTTGTTTTTAGAAAATAATACTTTTATTCAGCAAGGATGGATTAAAATGACAGTAAATACGTTTATAATGTTACAGGATTTCTATTTAAAATAAATGCTGTTATTTTGAACTTTCTATTTCATTTCTATTCATTCTATTTCCACAAACATATTTTTCAACATTGATAATAATAAGAAATGTTTCTTGAGCATCAAATCAGCATATTCAAATGATTTCTGAAGGATCATGTGAGGCTGAAGACTGGAGTAATGATGCTGAAAATTCAGCTATGCCATCACAGAAATACATTACATTTTAAAATATATATAAAATACAGTAATTTAAAATAGTAATACTATTTCACAAAACGACTGTATTTTAGATCAAATCAATGCAGCCTTATTGAGCAAAAGATACTTTGAAAACATTTACAAACATCGGACTTTTGAACGGTAGTTTATGTATCAGATAACAGTAGACAAGAAAAAATACAGACAATTCAAAGAGAACAAAGATGTGCTAATTTGCACACTCAAAGGGCCAAATCCATGTGTGAACACCAAAGAACAAGATACTTTTTGTGCACTTACAGCAGCTCCGGGAAAACCTCTAGGTCCCTGCTCACCCTGAGTGAGAACATCAAAGCATCAGAAAGGGCTGGTGCATTCAAGGCATTATTTAAATACAACCAAGACCTGTACATTTCTCTAAAAATAGTATAAATAGTATAGTTTTTCTGACTGATTACAATAGCTGTTCATTCACCTGCAGTCCTGGAAGGCCAATACCTGCAGGCCCAGCATCACCCTAATGTAATAAACATAAGCATCACTCCACAGTCACTCTTATAACTTTATCACATAAATGTGACTGATGTATGCATTAGTCAGGTTTGTAACTTTACCTGACTTCCTTTGAGCCCCGGAGGTCCCTGGACACCAGGTGGGCCTAGTCGACCCTACAGAATAAAGATTATAAAAAAAGATTTTGCTAGATGCTGAGTCGTCATGTAGGTTTTCTTTTCCTTGACTTTTTTTGTTGTTGTTACAATTAACAAATGAATCACTAGGGAGTACATCATGGATTCCATCATCCTACGATCTGACATCGATTCTCTTAGCCACCGATACGATATTTGCACATGCCATAATATGATTACGATTTGATTAGGTTCTGCAACAGATATATATCATTATTATGATATTATGTGCCAAAACCAGATACATTTGTATTAACTGCAACCAAAATATAACATGAATATTTAACTGAACTCTCAAATCAATGATGAAACAACTTAAAGGCAGTATTTTAAACATTACATATTTGTTTAATGGCATCTACTAAGTACTATGAATATTAATCGAAGAAATATATTTTTCCTAGTTCTAATTTTTTCGCTTGTTTTATCATCTGCTAGGCAAAATCAAAAGTCCAATCCCTTAGAAAAGTTACAGCACATCTCTCCTCAACAAGACGCATGATTTGAAGTAAATGTAGCACAAACTGTGTGCTCCCAAATTTAATATTTGGAGTTTTGCATTTGTACAGAAAAACCTGCACCTGTTTCCCTTCTCGGCCCTCGCCTGGCAAACCCGGCTCTCCTCTCTCTCCCTTGGGTCCTGGAAAGCCAGCAAACATGCCATTTCCTTCAGGGAGTGATGGACAGCTGTCACACGCGTCTCCCTGGCGATCCAGACACAGATGCAATAAGAAAAGACAGAACGTTTTCAAATCGCAAGGGAGCAGAGATCCAAATGGCCAAGCGTTCTTATCCGGTGAGATATTTTTTGCCTTATACATGAGTCGTATAACACCTTAATTCTAAAAGTGTAATCAATTATATCAACATGATTAATGGTTATTCAAAAACCCTGTGATGGCGCATAATTCAAGGCAATGTAATTACTATGTGACCACATGATCAATGACCTTTTCTCCTTTTAGTCCATTAAGGCCGTTCCTGCCTGCGTCTCCTTGAGATCCTGGGGCTCCAGGTGTCCCAGCCACACCTGGGTCTCCCTGTAAACCCTGATCACCCTACACACATACAAATGATATTTAATCCCTAGAAAAATCCCCCATATTGTGTGAACACACTATTATTTGCACTGCTTTGAAAAAATAATGAACTTACTTTCTCTCCTTGGAAACCTTGAAGACCTGGTGGCCCCTGTTGAGACAGCCATTTTGAAAGCAAAGTCAGTGGGTTTTAGGCTCCTCAAATTAAAAAAATGTCAATAATACACTGAGAACCTCTTCCTATATAGAGCAGAGATAAATAGTCATGCTTACCTGTTTGCCCTCAACTCCTTCACCTGGAGGGCCTGGAGGGCCACGTTCCCCTGTGACCTTTATTGTAGGTGGGCCACTTCCCACCTCAGAGGCAGTGGTTACGCATTCTCCCTTTAATAGAAGGCACATGTGTACCATGTAAGCACATCTATACACGTCTAATGAAGAAGAGAAAACCACAGTAAAAACAGTTACTTACCTTTTCACCTTTCATACCAGGTGTTCCTACACCAGGTAGGCCAGGATCCCCCTGTAAAAAAATGAAGCCACTAGTGAAAATGCATCTATTTTGGACTCAATTTAATACATTTTTAATAACAAATTAAATTGCCAGCTGATAAACATAAAAATAAATATGGGTTTTAGAATCTTACCCCTGGTTTCACAGACAAGGCTTAAGCCTAATCCAAGACTAAATGCATGTTTTAACTGAAAGCAACATCCTTTTTATCTTAAAATAAGTCAGTGCCATTGTTTTGTCTCAAGATGCACACCAGTGATGTTTTTTCAAAGGCATGTTTGTAAAAGCTTAAATGTCCTAATTGAACTAAGGCCTAATCCTGGCTTAACCTAAGCCCTGTCTGTGAAACCAGGCCTTAGTTATTTATTTGGTTTGTTCCTCTTTTACTTAAATAACAGTGGAACTCAAGTTAATTTGAGATGATCAAAAGAGCATCTTGCATATTAAATTCTTTAAAAAAAATATATATTATATAAAATAAATATAATCATTTATGATTTTTCTTTTTCAATATTTTTTAAACACTACAACTTTCAAGGTTCAAATGAATGCAGATTTTAAATGCAGTCTCAGATATAATGTTGGGGTCAGTTAGTTTTTGAAAGAAGAAGTTTCTTATGCTTACAGGCTGCATTTATTTGATCACAAATACAGCACTATAGTAAAATATTATTAGTTAAAAATGTTATATGAAATATAAATTAGGTAGCTACACTAAACTCAGCTGCACAGTCTTTAAACAATTATTCAGCAGTTTCTTTTTAACTGTATTTGTTTTGTTTCTTCCACTGTTTTCACTGTATATGTGTTTCCTGGTTCTGTGAGGTTCCAATCAAAACACTTTAAAACTAGTGCAGAATAACAAATCCGAGTTGGGCTTTATCACCTGGGCTCCTTTATTTCCATCTTTCCCACTTGGCCCTCTTGGACCAGGTTTGCCCTAAAAACATTAACATCTGCATATTAATCTAATGTTGAGGTCAGTCATAAATCACATATGCAAGTAAACAGAAAGCACAAATAAAAATAATAAATATAAAAACAAAATAGTTACTTACCGTTTTCCCCTCGTTTCCTCTGCTCCCTGCATTCCCCTGTAACCAAACAGAGTGTCAGCAGTGCGTGACACAATCAACTTCAGAAAATTGGACAAGTGGATATATCAAACAAAAAAAACTACTGTCCACACATTAGTGTTTTTAAAATGACTATTATTTTATAATGGATTAGCAGGCCACACAAATTCTAGATTGTTTCCCTTCAATAGTTAACATAACTATTAGAAAAAATAAAAGGTTCACAGCAATTCCATTGAGGAACCATTTTCATTGAACGGTTCATAAAATAACCATTTTTTTCTTAGTGTGAAGAACATTTTAATAATCTAAACAACCTTTTACCACTATAAAGAACCTTTTATACAATGTTCCATGGAAGTTAAAGTTTCTGTATGGAACCATTAGCCGATTTTCCACCGTTGGACCGAAACCATTCTCATTGCTTTGCTTAACCATTCCATTAACTGGTGGGTTAGCCAACTATGCTGAGAGGGGGTTTTAATACGATGCTGAACCAATCTCAAGTGAAAATATAACTGGAACTGTTCCTTACTGTTCTTAGAACGTTCGGCCCGATGGTGGAAAAGTTGACGCCAATAAAGCATATTTAATTTTAAAAAATGTATACTGTAGACATGCACAATGGCTACAAAATGTATTTGGACACATAAGCTACACTTTTACTGGCATCAGAAAACAGATGACGCTCAAAGTTTTCTCAAAGCTACGTTTTTGCAATTACTTTTAACCATCTGGTCCCAAGGTCATTTTAAATGGATGTATGAAGTCAGTTTCTCTCCGCCCAGGTACCCTAGAGAGCAACCACAGGTGTAGTTCATCACATTAAGTATAGAGATGTTCCACTAAATCTGACAACCAACTTATTTTTGTGAAATGCTATCTCCCTCTACATGAATATCAAGTAAAACAAAAGGAAAGAAAAAGAAAAGCAGAAAAGATCAGTGCATATTAACATACATCAAATGACAGGCACTGGTTGATTAATTCCCCAATCTGTCATTACACATTTTTTTTAAAGCATTTGTGCCTGAAGCGTATATCTCAGCCAAATGCGTGGAGTAGCCTGTGATTATGCATCAGCCAATATATACATCCCTGCGCACCCATACGCAACCACTGAAACGGATATCAAAAACTGTTTGTGTTGTAATTTACTGCACTTCAGGACTTATGGGAGGAAGTGATGCAGAACTTTTTAAAATGATGTGCTAGCTGTCAATGAGAAACCACTCCACAACATTCACCTGCTCTCCTTTCTGCCCAACACCTGGATCTCCCTTCTGTCCCTTTTGATTCCCATTTAAAATGCCTGCTGGAATAACTCCAATGTTAGGGCAGCCGGAACATGCTTCACCCTAACAGAGCGAAGATGGCAAGACATTAAGAAAAGTTGCAAAATTAAGTCGCAATGTCAAGTAATTCACAAACAGTGAGCAGATTCTTCATCTTTTCTCGACAACACCTGGCAGACACACCTTTTCACCTCTGGCCCCATCGGCTCCTGGCTCCCCCTGAAAGAGAATCAGTTTGTAAAAATGGCTCAAACTCTGAATGAAATTTTCAGTGATTCAGCACTCTGGAATTTGAAAAAAAGCAGGCAGTAGTTTAGTCTGGAATACACACAGCTGTTGTCACAATGCACAGTTGCTGACTTTTTAGGAAAAACTCTCTAACAGGAAGCAGCTTTTGATATATCAAGGCATATTTCATTGTCTCTCTGTGTGTGTGTGTGTGTGTGTGTGTGTGTGTGTGTGTGCGTGTGTGTGTGTGTGTGTGTGTGTGTGTGTGTGTGTGTGTGTGTGTGTGTCATATTGTGAACTTTGGATTGGTAAAACTAAGACTAAAATAAGCCAAATAAATTAACTAATAGTTATTTTTTCAGTGCCTAGTCCTAAATAAGGTAAGAACTGTCCATAAAAATGCAAACAAAGTCATCTTCAGAGCTCAAAACTTTCTTCTCTGTCCAAAAAACAGAAACCCACACACATTGAAAACTAAGGGCCAGATTTACTAAACAGGGCAAATTAGCATGAGACCGCAATCCCATAAAAGAGCGATGGAAGCGGAAAGTTCTGTAGGGGATCTACTAACAATGTGCAAATAAAAGGACAGAGCCGCAGCCATTTCATTTCTATTATGACCAAACCAATCTACCAAGAGAAGTGCAAATTAAAAATAACGTGGCTTGGTAAACGATATGTTCATTCTGTGGCATTTTAAATAAATTAACAGGAGTGGAGATAATTCTCTCTGTTCTCTGTGGTGTCTCCTCCTAGCTTAACTATTGCAGCCATGTCAAGCACACAATGCTTTAAGTCCCCTTGAAGTTATTAATCATTGTATCCCTTCAAACTCATCTTTGATCACCAAAATAACACATTTAAGCGTTTTTTCCTTGAAAAAAAAAGTCTTCATGCCTTAAAATAGGTTGAACGTATATCTACACCCTTGCCTCATTTAGTGTACGCGGTTCTACGAATATGCAAATTAGCCCCACCTCCACTCACTCACACCAGCTCAGAGATCCACTTGATGACGATCACACGTTGACATGATTGGTTACAATGTAGTTTGTGACGTCAGAAACACCAGCGATTTAAAAACTGCGTTTTTGAGACTGTCTTTGGTTCACTGCAGTTTTAAGGAGAAAATACTCAGCAATGGTGTTGATTTATGAATTAACACATGGTTTGTCTTAAAGGTGCAGTGTGTGATTTTTAGCGGCACCTAGTGGTGAGGTTACGAACTGCAACCAACAGAAGTTACGGTTGCCGACAGGAAGAGATGTCGTCGTCTGAGACAGCAGAGAGTAGCCAGTTCAGCAATGAGGTTTCTTTACAAAGATAAATGAAGAAATGATGTTTACTTTATTATTCAGTAAAATGATATGTTATTGCGAATATTATTGTTACTTGTTCATCATTGTGTCAGTGTTTTATTCGCTGACTTTAGCTAGCTTCTTTGCACGAAGAACAACATAGTGGCGAATAGCGTTTGTCCGGTTAGGGCTACAGTAGAACGCCCGCGGCGTATGTAGATAGAAATGGCTCATTCTAATGTAATAAAAACATAACGGTTCGTTATGTAAGGTCTTTATACACCACTGAAAACAGTTATGTATATGATATTGCATTTCTGTCAACAGATCCTCCTAAATATTACACAATGCACCTTTAACCTGTTAACTGTCACCCCCCTTTTTTTTTGCATAGACATAAAAATCACTATCCAAACTTAAATGGTTGTAATTCAGGAAAGCTTTGGAATATAGACCTATGGCTGGTCTCGTTTTAAAGAAGACATTTTCCAGATTATTTTAGAAGTCTAGAAATTATAAAAAATGAAACAGAAAAAAAGTTATATAAGTTTGAGTTTATGAAATTGTGTAATGTAAAAATATAATTATTAATATTTTATATAAAATAAATATATTACAAAATATATTTTACTCTAAAACTGCAAGAAAATTAAAGACAAAAATCTGAACAAGTTGTATTCCAAATTTTAGGTTGATATCTCAAAAAATGAGCTTTCAGTAAGATTTTATTCGGGCGCAGTACTCAACTTTTTCACTAGGTGAACACCAGACTCCATTACTGCCCATATAAGGGCGCCTACATTTTCATATAGGTTTTGAGTGATCTGAACCATGCATTTCCATAATTTTCATACAATTTATGAAGTAGACATCCTATTGAGAAGTAGTATGGGTGGTTTGGCAGTATTTGATTTGAATTAAACCTCTAATGAATGCATAAAAAGACTACGTAATAGCGTTATAGCTCGCAGCCGCATCACAAATCGAGAATCCATACATTTTTCTTTATATTTAAAACATTTTCAGACCTTTTTTTCTCATAAAATGGAATTGGTGTTATCTTTTGAACTCATGGCATGAAAACAAACTGAGGTTTCTACCAGTTATTGTTATTTCAAAATAAAGGCCTAAATACTCCTAATGAATGTGAAATATTCTTGTTGCAAATTGATCAATTTCTGCTCCTCTGTAATTTATTTTAGATAACAGCCACCAAATATGAGATTTTAAGAGATTTTAAGCTTTCAAATGATATATAGTTTGGCAATATTACTTTACGTTTTTACTAAGATATTATTGTTTTAAGCATGCAATGGCAAATGGGCCCGCCGACAGGTTAAGAGGTTAAAGCATATTAAAAACGCCACATAGACATATAAACAAAATTAAAACCAATTTTGACCACAGGGGGACTTTATGACATGCTTTTTTGGGTGTTAAATAACGATGCAAATACCAGTAAATTGACTAGTGCAAACCTTAGTAAATTACTTTGTATGCTAATTAAAATATTCTCCACCCATACATTTTGTGTCTGAAAGGGAAACTCCTCTAAATGCATGCAATAAGGTGAACCGCAAAAATAACTGTCCACGACTTTTAATCACTCACTAAAGACATCACTGGGTGTCTTCAGTAAATCCTGACAGTAGCTGGCGCAAGCTGTTAAAAATGGCTCATTATAAAGTAGTTTGCGATGTAACAAGAATGAATACATTAACACATCATGGCGCATTTACACATCAACAACATATATAAAGTGTCCTGGTCAGTAATTAAGTAATAAGAAGGAGGTTAGATACATACTAATAGTCAGAAGTGTTGTTTCTAATTTCTCATGCAAAGAGGGTATTTACACTAAAGCCTGAAATGTAAAGTAGCAAAAACAGCCCAATTAATTCTAAGGGTCAGAGAGTGAGTGGAAAATGGTAATATAAGCTAAATTATGACTAGTTTTAGTGCAAGAAATCTTGATTAACATTATAAGTGGACCTCAGGGGAACAAAATAAGATGATTGAAAAAAAAACACAGAGGAAAATGTGAGTGGAATTTGCCCATGGAAAAATAACCTTCATGGTGTTAGAGTAGTTTATTTATTTTTTCATCCAAAAGACTGGCTGGTGCTTTGTGAATGCCCAATTTTATTAGTCTTTTTTTTTTTTTTTAAACAGATTTGGCTGGTGTTAATTGTAGATGCTACAATTGTAAGTCAAAAGTAAAAGCATATGATTTGAGGTACTTCTATACAGCAGTTTAAGGGTTTGTTGGAATATCAAACAGTAAGTAGGAGCGATAGTGTTAGTGATGCTTTCCTTAGCAAGCACATGAATTATGATATTCCCCCTCTAATCATGCATATATTCATGTGTTATACTCATTATATGGGTTCCTATGCAGTAAGAAACAAGTAAGCAGTAAACACACACCTTCTCTCCTGATTTGCCATCCAGTCCTGCAGGGCCCTATGAAAAGAGAGCCATATGAGTATGAGCATCAGTCTCCCTAATCATGACACTAATGTCATCCTAGCTGACCGCAGCTTCCCCCCTGCCAATGTCCCACATTTGCACCCTGTCACTTTCTGCATCCCACACTCTCACTCTCTGTCCCATAACTAGGTATGAGGAATAGATCGTGATGGCATTGGAAATCGTTACAGAGAAATGCGAACAAGCGCTTTGTATGGCATGCCGCATAGAATACTTTTTTGTCAGAAGAGAATGGAGACATTTTAATGGGCTAAAAATGAAAGGGCCTTTACCGTAGTCACTGAGTAAAATGGAATCTGACGTGGAAACTGGTCTAAACTTTGAGGGTGGAAATGTTTAATGGATGAAAAGAGAGACCTGAAGGTCCCTGAAACTATAATGAACCATGATATAATATCTGTTCACTCATCGAGAGGGTAGTAGAATGGCGAACGCATTTCTCATTCAACACAACAACAGCAGGCGAAAAAGACCTCGCTGATTGTTGGCTTATTTCATCGAGCTTGGCAAACACAAATATGGTGGACCCACTGAGGTGAACAGCATCTTTTTGAAATGATAAAGTGCCCACCAGGCACAGATTTGAGTAATGGAATAAAAAAAAAGTTTCAGGATGCTACACAGAGACATTGAATCAAACATAATGAACTGCTTTTAGCTTTTTGTGATAATCACAAGCAGTTTTTTGAGTTGGTTTCGGAGTAAACTCACAGGTGGGCCATGTTTTCCTTTGCCTGGGGCCCCTGGTTCTCCTTTAGGCCCCTGCTTGGCCACGGTGTTGCCAGACTCCGAAGAGATCACTGGACATGATTCACACGGTTCTCCCTGAGAAAAGAAAGAAGCATTTTTCAAAAAAATACAAATTCTGTCATCATTTACTCGCGTTTTTATTGTTCCAAACCTGTATGACTCAGGGTTATTAGCGTTAATTACTAAAAACATTTTTGTTAATTGAAACAAAGCTAAAATAAAATATTGTTAGATGAAAAACTTAAAAATGGTCATTTGAAGCACAAAAAAACCCTGATAACTGAACTAAAACTAAAAACGAAATTAAAGGGAATAAAAAGTAAACAGAAATATAAATAATAAAATGATAATAAAAAGATTAACTAAACTGAAAATATAAAAAAGCTGATTCAAAATATTAATAAACTAGCTAAAATTAAATTTTGTTTAATTACAGCTAAAAATTATTTTATTTGAAGAAACAAAAGGGTTTTTTATGAAGAGGGAAAAAAATCATATTGGACATTAAAAATGGTCATTTGAAGCACAAAAAAATCTGATAACTGAACTAAAACTAAAAACAAAATTAAAGGGAATAACAAATAAATAGTAATATAAATAAAAATGACAAAAACAAATAATAAAATGATTAAAAAATATATGAATTAAACTGAAAATATAAAAAAAACCTGATTCAAAATATTAATAAACTAGTTAAAATAAAATAAATTTAAGGTTTTTTTATGTTGTATTTTATTTCAGCTAACAATTATTTTAGTTCAAGAAACAAAATGTTTTTTTATGAAGGGGGAAAAAAAAATCATATTGGACATTTGTGCCCCATGCAAGAAAGAATGTAATGGTTTTTAAACAACATGACATGAGTGAGTGAACAATGAGTAAAGAATTATATGGTGAACTGTTCCTTTAAATAGAATATAAAGCAATAACAAGCAAGAATATTCACTGTGACTTTCTGTGAATTCTGAGCAGAATCAACACGCAATAGCAATTTTCATGCGGAATCTGAAATTGAGACTGCTTTAGTTTACCTTCTCGCCTTTATGTCCCGAAGGACCTCTCGGACCCTGTCAGCAAAACAAAACACGTCATTGCAAGATTAGAACAGCAGAAGCTCATTCAGCTGCAAATGCAAATTATGTGCTGATAGCTCCAGTGGTAATAAAACTAATTATGGTGCTGATGATAGTAAACACATTTTGTCCCGTACAGTGACAGAACAATCAGGATAGTGATAGAAAATCAGGATAATTAGCTTCTTCCGTCTTAGCAATTCAGCACACACCATCATTTCACATTGACATCTCTCTATAGGTCAAAATGAGAAAAAAAATGCACTTACAGGATCTCCAGGCTTTCCATCTACACCAGGTATCCCAGAATTCCCCTAGACATGTATAGATTGTTTTGTTATTAGCACATATGCAATTGGAAGAGACACATTGAGGAAGGAAATGGTACGTTTACATTAAAAATAAGTTAACATTTTCATCGCTTTGGGGTCAAAGCAAGAAAACATCCCTGTAGTTCAGTCTCAATAATTAAAGATACTCTGGTAATGGTAAACATACTTTCTCCCCTTTAGATTCTGCAGGTCCACCAGGGGGCCCCTGTGAGAAAAAGACAAATGTTTAAGGTACTGATTACTGTATAATGCACATTATAGAGCGTATTTTTGTAGGCCAACTCCCGGAAACGAGTTAGCATTTTAGCACTTCTGGTTCCATCGTCCTAAAGTCAATGGGTTTTTTTTAGGGATTTTTGGATAATGCTTGAAATGAGGTGAATACAAACTCAAGATATTGTCACGTTTTATTCTACGATATAAAATACATCAGTAATACTCTCTTGTGATTTCTTTTAAAGCTTTTACTTGTCTTGTAAATAGCGGTTGCTAACAAGTGGCTAAAATGGACCACAGAGGTTGCCGGGGACATTAAACATCATCAGCCGAACAGGTAAACTCATCTACTCACTAGTCCGATTTCACAGCCTTGTTGTGTTCATAATCGCACTATTGCAAACTATTTTAACTCAAACTTCCAGGGAAGATGTTTTAAAACAAAGACTAAGGGCCCTATTTTAACGATCTGAAACGCAAGTGTCAAAGCGCAAAGCGCAAGTAACTTTGTGGGCGGATCCCGGCGCTGTTGCTATTTTCCCGGCGGGATAAATGCCTCTTGCGCCTGGCGCAAATCTAAAAGGGGTTGGTCTGAAGCAGCTTCATTATTCATAGGTGTGGTTTGGGCGTAACGTGAAATAAACCAATCAGAGCGTCATCTCACATTCCCTTTAAGAGCAGGTGCGCATGTTGCATGGCGGATTGCTATTATAACGGCGGATTGACCAGGCGCACGTCAGGACTGGAGCGGTTCACAGCTGAGGAGACCGACGTTCTTGTAAGGACCGTGTAAGACAGAGAAGTGACGTGGTATTGCGTGTTTTGCGTGCACCTGTAAACTATGGCATAAACCCTCATGCAGTAACACCCTCAGACGGCACTGTTTATTGACTGTCTGAAGTAGAATGCATGCAGAAATAACAAGAAATTCAACGTTCAAAATCAGACTTATCTATCTATTTATCTCTCTATCTCTCTATCTATCTATCTATCTATCTATCTATCTATCTATCTATCTATCTATCTATCTATCTATCTATCTATCTATCTATCTATCTATCTATCATCTATCTATCGTGGGTGGGTTTCTCCCATCCCCATACAAATCACCGTCGGTTAAACAGGCGTGGGAGGAAAAAAACTAAAAATTTTACATCTTCATGGACACCACAAGGATTTCCCTCATGTGTTAATATTTTTCCTTGTTATAATGTATGATTTGCAAAAATAAAAACTGCTGCATCTGTGTTGATGAGAGAATCAAAGTGTATGCGCGTTGTGCACCCGCTACATTATGGCCAAGCATGCGCGCTTAAAATAGCATTATGAACAACGTGCAACGCGCCACTGACTTTAGACTAGGTTTTTTCTGGTCAGTGGTGCAATTGTTTTATAGTACAGCAAAATAGCATGAGGGAAAGTTTGCGCCGAAACACGCCTCCTCTTTGCGCTGAACCGCCCCGGGGAGCGCAAGTGTATTTCTTAGTTAACCGACGTGCGTCTGTGGAGGGAAAAGTCCGCTTTGCGTGGGTGCAAAATAGGAATGATACATGCGTCAGTGTACAAAGTCATTTGCGCCGGGTGCAAGATAGAGCCCTAAGGGTGTATTCACACCAGGAAAGTCCGATAGTTCACTTGCTTTGGTCCGGACCAAATTTTTTTTTTTGGTACGGTTCGCTTTCACACTGCTCTTTTTGCAAGTGAACCAAAATATGTAAACAAAACCACACGTGTGCTAAGGTCTTCCATTCATTGGACAAGGATTCTCAAGTAGGGAAATCAGGAAGTGCAAAAAAGGCTCAGCATGGAGATATTTCGTACTGCAATATTTGTTATTTTACTAATTTTGTGTTATTCTGTACAAACGCAATATGAAGAAACTGCGCAGAAGACGGATAAGGTATAAAGTTTTCATTCATAGAGAGGGGCTATGTTCACACATTCAAATAATGAGATTCTTATTGTATATACTGCTAACAAGTGCTGTCAATGTTAACGCTTGCGATTAAGTTTGTCCAGTTTAACGCAGCATCATCCTTGTATTGTCGTTACATTAAATGAACTGCAAAAGCTTTTTTTGCATCTATGCGCGATTAGACTAAAGAGAACGCTCTGTATGTGAATGTCCTGATGCACACACTCATTCATTCATTCCATTCCAATGATGCACACACGACGCGCAGAAAGACGCGCAACAGTATCGTGTGGCCAGACAGCGCGCCGGAATGGAATTCTCTTTCGCACTTGAACAACAATAACACAAACCATTACGCCAAAATCTCCGACTACGGAAGCCTGTTAACTCTAAGGCGCAGTGCTTTCTTGCAATTGGGTCGGTTCATGTTCACACCGTAAACGAACCGTACCAGAGTTCGTTTGGAACCGTACCGAGACCACCTCTTCAGCTGGGTCTCGGTTCGGTTGTTTGGTCCGCACCCGAGTTCGATTGTTGTATTCACACCTGCCCAAAAGGTCCGCACCAAGGGTGGAAACGAACTAGAGTTCGATTCAATCGAACCAAACAAGGCAGGTGTGAATACACCCTAAAAGAGTTGTCAGAAGCTTAGTGATGGTGACGTTGAAGTCATGTGACCGTGAGGTAGTTCGTTTTGACTTCTGCTGATTTTGTTTACGCTTCAAAATTCATAAAAGTTGTGTTCATTTGTGAAGATTATCACAATGAACAAACTGTGTAAGAATCATAAGCTTTTGTTAACAAATTATGGTAACACATTAGTTTAGGGTCCAATTCTCACTATTAACTAGTTGCTTATTAGCACGCATATTACTAGGATATTGGCTGTTTATTAGTAAAGCACATATTAATGCTTTATTCTGCATGACCTTATTCTACACTCTTAATCCTATCCAATAGAGGGCTGCATTGGGATTGAGTCCCGCCGGGTCCCGCGGCAAAATCTCCCAACGCAAATCTCGCGGGAGCGGGCGGTTTGAACTTTGCTGCGGGCGGGAATGGGCGGACAAATAAAACCCCTGCGGGATTGGGAGGCAGCCTAACGACATGATGGAGATGTCAATGATGTGGAAAAGAACCTTAAACGAGGTATTTACAGTACAAAACCTGAGCAAGGCAAGTCTGACATTTACTATTCATCTTCCTGATCAGTGCGTCAGAATACATGCAGGCCAGGGAAACGAAACCAACAACCCCATGAATCTCTTTAACAATAGCAATACAAATACGCGTTTTTTTCCTGCAGGACGGGAGAAGACACAAAGTCAGTGCATCTCTATTACTGTGCGGGAATAAATTATCCGAGTTTTGCGGGTGCGGGCGGGAGTGGACATACATATTGCGGGTGCGGGCGGGAGTGGACATACATATTGCGGGTGCGGGCGGGAGTGGACATACATATTGCGGGAGCGGGCGGGAGTGTAACACATACGTTGCAGGAGCGGGCGGTAATGGTCAAAAATTCGGCGGGCGCGGGCGGGAGCGGGATGAAGAAAACAGTCCCGCGCAGGACTCTACTATCCAACACCTAAACGTAACAACTAAATATTAATAAGCAGTAATTAGGAGTTTATTGAGGTTAAATTCGTAGTTAATAGTTTGGTTATAATGTGAATTGGACCCTAAACTAAGTGTGACCCAAATTAGGTGTTCAAAAGTTTGGGGTCACTAATATTTTTTAGTTTTTGAATAAAGTCTCTTATGCTCACCAAAGCTGCATTTCTTTGATCAGAAATGCAGTAAAAACAGTCATATATTGACTTATCACAATTTAAAATTACTGTTTTTTTTTTATTTGAATACATTTAAAATGTAATTTATTTTACTGTGATGGTAAAGTTGAATTTTCAGCATCATTACTTTCTGTGTCAGAAATCATCCTAAAATCCTTCAGATCCTTCAGAAATCATTCTAATATGCTGGTTTAGTTATTAACGTTGAAAACATTTGTGCTGTATAATGTTCTTGTAAAATTGTGATACATTTTTTTTTCAGAATTCTTTGACAAATATAAACATTTTAAATAGAAATCTCTTGTAACATTCTAAATGTCTTTACATTCACTTCTGAACAATTTAATGCAATTAAATAGGAAAGGTATTATTTAATCTTACTGACCCTGAACTTGTGAACCGTGGTGTATATATAATGACCTAAAAAATACTTTTAATTAATTGATTTGTATTATCCCCAGTCTGTCTGATCAAATAAGTGACAAAATGTCATTTTTCAAAGTCAGCTCAAGGTCAGCTCAGTGCATTTTGACAATACTGTAATCACAAAAGTAGTTTTGTGGTAAATTGAACTTTCTAGCAAATTTAGGGTAAGTTCTCCTATTTTTGCCATGTAATGCTATTTTTGGATTTCTGTCCAACTACACTCAAAAACAATACATCCAAAATGTTGTAACTTCAAAAGGTAATAAAACCTCTATTTAGAATCTTAAAATTGTCTAGAAAGACTGTATTTAAATGATGAATATTCCTTACTGGTGGTCCTGGTTTCCCAACTCCGGGCAGTCCAGGAAGGCCCGGGCGTCCTGGTTCCCCTGCAAGCCCCTCCGGACCGACTACACCAGGAACGCCCTGTGAATTAATCAGAGCTGTGAAATACTGGCTGTGCATAACAAGCACTAAAAATAATGATACCACAAATCTAGTGTTCATTTATAGTATCTCAGAAAACAGTTAAATAAATCCCAAGAGGATCAGTCCGTTTTACCTTTTGTCCTTTGGGGCCCACCACACAAATAGGATTAGCTCGACCCTATGACAGGCAAGACCAATAAAAGATCATTAGCTTGAGTTCATCTCAAACATTGGCATTAGCAGTATCACACTGCTTACACATCACATCAACCCTCCAACAGGAATCAAACAAGTCAGTTCACCGATGACTTGAGGCTGAGATAGATAAACAGTTTAAAGGAAAATTCCAAGTATGCATTAGCCGGCTCGGCCATATTCGCCATCCCCTTAGAACATGCTTTGTATACGGAATAGAAAAGATTAAGCATAATACAACCCGACTATCCATTTAAAAGAATCAATGAGGCTGCATTGATTTGTGGCTCTTTGTTGGCTTATGTAATCTATGCAGCATTAAGAAGATTTAACACCCAAAGAGATAGCTAATGAAAAGAAAAGGCAGCAGAGAGTATGGGTAAGAGTCCAATACAGGCTTTTCGCAGCTGAGCGCTTGGAATATATGGAGCCACTTTAAACAATATAAAAGGAAAGAGACTCTTACATCCTTTTAAAATTAAAATATGTGCACAGAGACATAGTGTGCATGTGATAGATTACACAATCGTTCATTCATTTTTTGAATACACTCTTGCAGCGAGACATTGAAATTTATCAACACGTCTGAATGAGGGGACCTGTGTGCATATAAAATGTACTTAAAGTAGGGCATAAATAAAGAGCATGTTTGAGTTTCACATCAAATGCTAGTCACTTACATCTTTGCCTGGACTTCCGGCCAGACCTGGGGCTCCGCTTTCTCCTTTCTGCCCTTGGTCCCCCTGAGTACGTATATGAGAGAGACAAGACAGACAGACAGAAATGGAGAGAGAAGTAAGTGGCAAGCTCTAATACACTCATACACATTATATTAACACGATGCCATCTTCCTTTACCTTCACTCCTATAGCTTCCCCCCAGTTGGCAGCCAGACCCTGAAACGTAAGAGAATGAGAAATGGGCGAATTAATAGCCAGAAATAGTATCAAGATATCCCCTCTGCTTCAGTGAAGCCTGTTGAACAAAAATTCGATCGCCCGCCTCTCTCTAAAAGACAAGGTTGGCGCACACACTTACCGACTCGCCCTTCTCTCCTTTCTCCCCTTTAGCACCTTCTAAGCACTAAAACACACAGATACAGCATGTCATCCAAGTAATTCATTTACATTCAGTGGAGTCCAAACATCTGACACCACAAAGAAAATCTGGGATTGATAATCTAATTTAAACTGGAAAACAATACTAAAATGATACTAAGATAATCTAATTTTAAATATATTTTATTTTATATTCTTTAATATAGGCCATTTAGGGCTGTCAAGAGAATATCATTTTTTAATGTAATTAATTACACAATGTGGCAATTAATTAATCGAATTAATTAATTAAGATTTATATACGTTCAAATGGCTCTCTTTTTGAATGGCCAGACTGATTTGCTTAAAATGCGGATTAATTAGGAAATTAAACACCTCTGCGTGTTGCTTGAGACGCACAACAGTTCTTCTCTGACTTTATAGGTATTATTTTCATTGGCAAAATTGAGCGTTTAAATGCGTTATTAAATATTAACACGTTATTATTTTCCCCATAACCAATTAATTAAATTTACGTGTTAAATCAACAGCCCTAATATATATATATATATATATATACGTATATAATTTTTTATGTTTACTTTAAGACAAGACAGTTTATTCCACTAAGGATCTGTCAGTGCCTGAATGCAAATGCAAAAACCATATTGTATTGACTCACTCGTCCAGGAACTCCACCACCAGTACAGTCCAAACCCTGTGAGATCAAACATTTTATATGAACAATTTAAGGAACAATATCACACACATATACAGCAACAGTCTTGCTTTTGAAATGCCTCGTATCAGTCCCCATCTTGAAGACTCTTAATGTTGTCTAGAGGAAACATTTGATACTTCTCGCCAAAGCAAAATCTTACTAAAAAGCATTTTTTTTTTTGAGATATCAACCTTAAATTTGAAAATCAGCTTGTTTAGATTAGATGTATGGCTTTGATTTTAGAGTGACACAGTTTTAGAGTAAAACGCGTTTTGGAAAATACATATTTCATATAAAAATTTCAAATGGTATTTTTGTGCATTTTTCATAACAATAAATGTAAAATCTTCACTTTTTAAAACATTTTTCACTTCAGCAATAATCTGCCAAGTGTCGTCTTTAAAAAGAGACAAAACACAAGGCTGTGCTCCGATTAAAGATTTATGACAGTTTTAGTTGGACATTTCATATTCTCAAAAAGTGAATAAATGGATTATAACTACTGCATAAATATAACGTAGTACTATAAAATCCCCCCAAAATACAAAATATTAAATTAAAAAAAACATTATCGAACTAAAATATAGTACAATCATTTAATTGAAGAAAAAAAAAAATCAGTCACTTTTTGACCTGACGCGCGAAGAGATGATGCCAGTAATAATGAAAGTTTTGAGTAGTCGGCCAAGCTGGATCACTGGCACAGAAGCTAGCTCCTAATGAGGCATTTGTATAAAATGCCAAACTAAACAGCGCTGTAATCATTTATTCCCAGGCCTGGACAGAGGACAGATTTTGCACACAAACATACTTGCTCCAAGATTGCCATTTCTTACCTGCTCTCCCTTCTCTCCTTTGAGGCCTGACTGATCCGCATAACCCTCCTGGATAACCTGCAATATACAATAAAGAATGTACTGCATGTATATAACACAATTTCATTTGAAACCCCTGTAAAAAAAAAAAAGACCAGCTTGGACTAAGCTGGCAAGGGCCAAAAGCAAAAAACATATACAGTGAATATGTTTACTGCGCCAAGATTAAAATTTTGTACATGCAAATATGGAATAGAGCATGTGACGCGATGGTAAAAGCCCTGATCAATCTTTGACACTGCACAAAAAAAAAACTCAAATCTGGCATTTTTCTTCCAAGCAAAATGCATTAAGAACACTACACAGTGCATGTAGCTTTGCAAGTGCATTGGCTGCTTCTCATAAAATTCCTCAAAGGTAGCAGAAAGTCTGGCCAACCTTTAAACATTCAAACTTTACAAGCATCCTAAATCTATGCCAGATTTTCAAAGATGTAAATGCATCTCTTTCCAAAGGCGTGATAACTGCACGCAGGACTCATGCACACTCATGCATGCAAATCCTGCTGCCTACCAACACAGCCATTATACATGCTGCACACGACAAACTGAACGTGAATACCCACACTCGATTCCTCATTGAGCAGTAAACAGCCTGCACACTGAAAAAAAAAAAAAAAAGAGAAAACCCAGTTGTTCCTATCCATGACCACTTATTTTCTAAAGTATGATTTTTGGATATAATGGTTTTTTACGCTCCACTCTACTCTAATCCAGCTTTGCCTTTGACTTTATAACATATGTTGGCCTGTGGGTGGCAGTGCAACATAATGTTAATCGGCATGGGAGTGCAGAATCGTGAGCGTGCGCACGAGGACCTCGACTGCGTGTCATTTCAGCTTGGCTTGGTTCTCTCACGGGAGACAAAGATCAATAAGAACAGAAGACTACTCACGGCAATGTTCACCAAAGCCAGCTGCACAGCTATAAGGGAGGGGGCCACCCAAAGTGAAATACTAATACATAACTTAGTTTTTAGTGGAGGGGGAGCACAATTAAAACTAAATCTACTACCCGTGGAGTTCTGCTCAGCCAACAGGCGGTTAACTCGCATTGATGTGGCGAGGTAAGAGAGAAGGTGCCCGTCTCTGTGCCGCAACTTTGAGAACGGTTGGCTGACACCGATTCATTCTTTCCAGAGGTGCACACAGAGAAGAAAGCAACATGATAAAAAATCAACCCCTTGAGATTTGCACGCACTCGCTCTGTTCGCATGAATCGATGGATTTATATGCGAGCCTACTGTTAGAGATGATATCATTTTAAGAGAGTTTGTGTGTCTGGCCAATTGTGAGCTCATTGCTATAGGCTAGAGGAATATTCTGGGTTGGTTCAATACAAGTTAAGCTCAATCAGGAGCATTCGTGGCATAATATTGATCATCACAAAAAGTAATTTCAACTTGTCCTGTCTTTTCTGTAAAAAAAAAAAAGCTAAAATCTGGGTTACAGCGAAGGACTTAGTATGGAGGTAAATGGGGCCAACCTGTTAATGCTGAAATACTTAGCCACAAGATGCAAACAAAATGTTGCGTTAATATTAATATTGTGTTGGGGGGGGGGGGGGAATCGCATACTAACCTTTTCTGTGTAAAGTTACATCCAATGTTATAATTTTTCGCAATGACATTTTGTCATTATTAATTAAAATATTATAATAGGCCTATCCTTTTCTGATAATTCCGGGTTGCTATGGTTACGCACGTAAGGTTGTTTATGTATTTAACTTGTGGCCCTCAACATATTAAGTTGTGGCCACTACTTATTATCACGTTCGCACAAGTTAATATGACATTGCCACGAATGAATATCTCGCGGCCACGACGTATCACGCTCCCACAAGTTGATATTTTATGGCCACAACCAAACTAAGTGAACCTCCCGGTCACCATGTTATTTAACTAAGGCCTAATCCTGGCTTAATCTAAACCCTGTCTGTGAAACCAGGCCTGTTACTCCAAAAATTGTGTTTACTTCCATTGTAGATGCCTCATTGTAACCTCGATTTGTGCTTTTATAAGATAGATAAACAAAAAGAAAAGGAGGGAAGATTTTTTTTTTGACAGATTCATAGTTGTAATATATTTATACTTTTAGTAGGCTACTGTTTCAGTTAGTTGTCAAGGCAACGTTTCTAAACGTTTCATTTGTGTTTTTTATGTATATATATAAAATATATATTTTACAATATATTACAAAAATATTCTATTTTACAATAGAACTGATATAAAACAATTTGGGACAGGGCCATTGACCCATTGTTTAGCTTTGTGAATCATACCAAAACCACAAATACCACTTGCTGCATCCCACTCAAATACTGGCATTTTCAGGCTTTGCATTTTATTTGAAAGCAGGTAATACCTTTTCTCTATGAGTCATAAACTATGAGTGTTGAGTGGGTGCAGAGAGGGGGAAAGGTGACAAACTAACAGTTTTGTGTGTGGTATTCTCCTATTGTGCCAGAGAAGCACATTTACCAAGCAAAAGTCTCTCTGGATCCAGTTGGTGTATTTTCAAACAATATGACCTGTTATCAGTAGCAAATTATCTTATGTGTTTATCAGGGTCGGTGTCAATGTTCTTCCCACTGAAACTCAGCACGCAGCAAATTACTTACCAATTAAACTGAATTTCTAGCTATTGGGTGGAATCTGCTGGGGCCGCACTTCTTTATGTCAGGTTTGGAGCTTCATAATTGGGACGGTCTGTGGCTATTCATGACAAATAGAAACAAATCATTTTTCGGTAGACTTAATTCAAATAACTTACTTTTTCCGCCAGTTCCTTGGATCCGAGGATTGCCTGTAAAACATAAAAACAAAGAAACGGACAAAAAAGGTCAGATTTTAGAAACACGATGGCAGTCCTCATAACCAATTTAGAAATGCTTACAAAGTAAAACTGTTCCATGCACCTTGGACATCATTTAAACCAAATAGAGACTAATAGTAGTTTAAATAATACGATAAAATTGTGCATGATTTTATTTTTTTATAATATATATAATATTTTATGCTTTTACTCGGCATGGAAAGATGGCATGTGCATCAATGTGAGGCATCACATCAAGTGCCTGGTTTCACAGACAAGGCTTAAGCCTAGTCCCAGACTAAAATGCATGTTTAAGCTGTCTTAACTGAGAGCAACTTGCACTGACATATCTTAAAATATCTCAGTGCCATTGTTCTGTCTCAAGATGCACATCAGTAATGTTTTTTTCTTCTAATTCATGTTCATAAAAGCTACTTGACTGTCTTAATGAACTAAGGCATATTCCTGACTTAATCTAAGCCCTGTCTATATATTTTGTTATCTCATTGCAGTATAAAGAGAGATCACAACACATTTTTAGGAGGGACTGAGATGAAAGATAGAAGAGCTGAAGCCCCCTACATAGGGTCTAGAAATGTCTATGTGCGTAAAACACCTTCTCTCACTCCTTATTCTTATCTTACAAAGTTCTGCTGACCTGATGTTGGCGCACTCAAGTGTTTGCTTAATTTAGATCTGTTTATATTGTCATATTACTTCTATGGTGAGTTTCGTCAGTATGATCAACAGTGAATGAGACTCGTTTGAAAAAGAGCAAATGGGGAGGAGAACTGGCAGGAAAAGAGAGGGGGAAGTGCATTGAGGAGGGACATGATTTGAAAGAGAACATCAGCGACAGACAGAAAAACAAAAGATGTGTTTGTGGAGCACATGTGAAAGTAAATCCTTGAGTCGTGTCTGAGCAGAGAAAGCAAACATAGCATAGGGAAGGCTGATCAGACTGGATAGGCATGGAAAAGAAAAGAGAAATCATTAAAAAAAAAAGTAAGGAAGAAAAGTGCTCAGTACCCAATCTCCAGTCATACCCTGAGATCCAGATTAAAATTGCTGATGGTGCATACATGCACGCAAACACTAAAAACAGGGTTCCGAAGAGAACACGAAATGGACATGGTGTCCATATAGCTACAAGCTTGCACAGGATGGAAGAGAATTATGATGACCTGTTCAAAAAGCCCTAGTGGAATGAGCGCATGAATAATGCAGGGAACTTTGTTTAGCTGCAACTGTGCACGTCTCAGCTCATGAATTTCTCCCTGACGGTGAGCTCAAAAGAAAAAGAAAGCAATGACAGAGGAATGCTGTGATTTTAAGGATTGAGGATCTGCGTAGGAGGAAGGGGTTAATGCAGAAGTAGGCTAATGCTAGCAGCTTCCAACACAGCCTGGAACTCATTACAGTCCGTCGTAAAACACAGACTGCTAATGCTACAAGACAGTAACCTGGGTCAGAGGAAAACATGGGAGCATGTTTGATTTTTTTTTTTTTTTTTTAAAGAGAAAGGCTGGAAGTATGTGTGTGTGCTGAGCTTAAGCTCACAGCTGTGATGCTGTCTGGTTAAGACTGTATATGGAAAAATTCCTTAAATTAACACACACCATAATTTGTGCATGATCTCATGCACACGTAGGCAAAACATGGCAGTAATGCGACTGCAAATGTATTGAACTGTAACACTTTCTTTTAAGGTTCCATAATTATGCTGTAGTTAATGATTAACTGAACACAAAGGCATATTAGCCATTATTTATGCAGAAGTTAAGCTTTAACAAACCAGTAATCAATAATTAAAGGTATAGTTCACCCTAAAGTGAAAATTAAGCCATCATTAACTCACCCTGGCGTTGTTCTAATGCCGTACACCCTTAATAATATTCATTTTAGGGTGAACTATCCCTTTAACTGAACATGTATTAAGGGCATATTATTATTTACAACATATCAAACATTTGAAGGATTAATAAGCCAATAATTAATGGTTAACTGAATGCACAGTAAATGCATTTTAGGGTTACACTTTATTTATAGTCCACTTAAGAGTCTACTAGCTACACGTAACTTTGCAACTACATGTCAACTAACTCTCATTAGAGTATTAGTAGACTGTGAGGTTATGTTTAGGTTTAGGGTTTATAGGTTTATTGTCTACATTCAGACAATTGCTCAATTTGGCTGGCATGATCATACATTAATTTGTTAGCACTGCTAACATGGGATGAAATGAGTAAATACTGACAGGAAGTGGCATGAAAGCACATGAATTGATACATCTAATGTGTACCAATGGAGCTAAGTCCTCTGTCACTACTATATGGCAGCAGAGATAAAGAGCATTTACACCACAAGACCAAACTATTTATATAATTTCCACCTCAAATGTTCTACTGTTCTTGTGACTCGTTGTTTTTCGTGTTGATGTACGTGTAACTGTGTGTGGATGTAACAAGTTTCTTTGAGTGTGTTTGGTTCTAATACAGAGCCCTCTGGATGTAATTATGTTGCATGTGTGAGTGTATATAAAACAATACACGTGGCAAGCAGAAAAGATGTGTGACCAGTTGGAGACCAGCTGAAGTGAATTCACCAACCAGCTTTTTTATTAGCCCTGCTAATGATCATGACTCACTGCTGCCAGGAGAAACAACAAGAGCAGCCCACACCAACACCATTGAGAAACTGATGAATCTTTTTTTTTCCAGGGGAAATAGCATCCAAATCCCTGGTCTGAGAAGAAGTTATTGTTATCTGGAAGATTGAACTAAGGTTATTCCTGGAGAAGGTAGAGACACAGAAAGGTAGAATGATGCGATGGGGTCAGTGAAATTGCGTGTACTCATTGCAGCGGATGCAAACTTCAGCTCTACACCATGCACCTTTGGTAGAGTTTTGTTTATAGCGTATGGTTGGCCAGCAGAAGGATAGTTCATCCAAAAACTCTATCATTTACTCACCCCATATTCCTCCAAACCAACATAACTGTTCTTTTTCCATGGAACACACGAGGAGGTATTTAGCCCAATACCAGAGTGTCTTTTTTATAAAATCATATACCGGTACACATATATATATATATATATATATATATATATATATATATATTAGTGCTGTCAAACGATTAAAATATTTATTAATCGCAATTAATTGCACATTTTTATCTATTCTAAATGTCTCTTGATTTATTTTTGTCCCATTATTTTTTTTCTCATTTTAATGCTCCGATCAACATGGAAAAGTGGATCGGCTTGCTTTGTGCAAATGTTTTTTATTGAAAACAACATTGGCATATACTGTGTTCAATTTCACACTAACATTCTCACTTGGAGCAAATAATCTCTCACACAATGTAACACTGTCCATCAATTAAAGGGTGAAAGAAATACTGACGAGGTCCTGATATTGACAAGGGGGCGGAGAATTCGCATCAGCTGTGTGTGTGTGTGTGTGCTTGGCCATCATCAAGTGGTATTTCAGACTGGACGTGCTGCGATGATGATAGCTCATTTCACAATGACAAAACACACAGATCACTTTGGTCTTGTCAATGGGACCATTTGGCAACTTTTTAAAAGTAAACTTTTTAAATTCAGAATCTTATTGGCATCCATTTCGGCGTCTCGCGCTCGTCATCCACTCAAAAAGTAACATTAACCAACTATTTGGCCGGCTCTCAAGCCCAAATAGTTTGCCGGTCTAGCTAGATCCGCTTGCGCTTTGGTCGACAAGGCAACAAAACGTCCTCGCGCCGCGCAAGCCATTGAAATGAATGGGTTTCATAGCGCAGCGCCGCGCATGCCGCGTCCTGTTGCAAAAGCATTGGAATTAAGCTTCAGGAAACGCCAAATCGCTGAACTTTGTTGGTAACGACTGAACTTGCGACCATAGTTGGCTAACAATGATTTTTGGAAACGCACCCCATATCGTTTGCATGGCTGCTCCATGTGGTAATTACAGTGTGTCGGGCAGGAAATTCAAACGTTTGCCTAGCATCCATTGATCTCAAACATGGCTTATTTGAAACATGTACTGTAAGTAGTAGCCTAACGTTAGCCACTTTACATGGCCACTCATGTTAAAGTTAACCTAGACAAATGTGCGCTGTTATTAGACGTATATCCAAGTGTTCATGCGGAGTGTGGAAGCTAAATTAGTACCGCACTTACTGCATGACATTTTTCTATATAGGCGCATGATCCACTATACTGTGGAGATGAGACGGCATCGTCAACTTCATCTTTGCAGCTGACACTGAGTTTACTATTAAATTATTAAAATGTTCAGAAAGTCTCCTTTCTGTTTTTTTCTGACACATTCATACTCTTTACTTTTGCCAGCGCGCTGCAGCAAGCTCTTGATTTTAAGCGCTTGGAAGCTTAATTTATATTTTAAAGGCTCGTTATTATGGTTCAGTAATTCTCTGTAATGTAGAACAATGTTATAAATGTTACATTTAATATTCTTTATCAGCCCTGAGACTCAAACCATTTTCCGATAAGTATATATTTAATAAATTAAATTAAAGGTGCTCTAAGCGATGTCATGTGTTTTTTAGGCCAAAACATTTTTTGTCACATACAGCAAACATCTCCTCACTATCCGCTGGCTGCCTGTCCCCTGAACACACTGTAAAGAAACGCGATCTCTGTAGACAGCCCATGCTTCACAAACAGCACCAAAAACAAACTGCAGCGACCCGCTCCCCAAAACATAACAAACTGTTCCAGCCAATGACCGACAAGAAGGGTTTGGGGGTGTGGTTTGGGGGGTTAGTGTGCGGATGAGGAGGAGGGAGGGTCTAGCTAGCCTCCGTTTTGTTTGACAATAGTTCGAACGTCAACAAGAAGTGACGTCACCCAGGATCGCTTAGAGAACCTTTAATTTCATAAACGTGCAACTAGCTGACTAATGGCTTAAATGAACGACTAATAGTCGACTAGAAAAATCTTTAGTCGGGGGCAGCCCAATAATGTAATGTAATAGTAAAGAAATCTTACAAAATATTTTAGACAGCATTTTAAATGAAACCATTATATACATTTTTAAATTGTGATTCTATTCCTTGTTCATTTTTCCTTTACAAATCCTGAAAAGAATCATATCATCTTAATATATGACATTTTGCATCCTCAAAAACAAATATTTACGTGCAGTGAGAACACATCTTAAAATGAAGATGAGGGCCAACAATTCATTAAACATACACAATTACCCCTAAAAATAAGAAAGAGAGCACAAGAAGGACAAGGTGCAGGAACAAATGTGCACATACCAGGACTGGAGGAAGAAGAATAAAATAAATAAATAAATAAATAAAAGAGCGATGGAAGCAGAGAATGCTTGATTTCAGCACTGCTACAGCCCACTGGGCATTGTTCATAAGAATTTACGTTCATACCAGTTCCTGCAGAAGAGCTCATTCAACTGCCTGCTAGTGGGATGCTTAATGGCCACTAACTGTGTCATTTTTATGTCGAATATCAGGATGAGAAATATTTATCAGCCTACATCACATCACATCTCATCTCTTCATCTATTTATGTGCTGTAATGCTGCTGGGTTGAACCATTCATGTGTTCTAACAAGGGAAATGTGCGAGAAACTCAACTGGATGCTGCACATTAGTATATTATTAGCATATTATTAACATATTTGCCTAAAGGGTAAACCTGGTAAACCTATTATAGGAAGATCACCTCTCTGGGCTTTAGGAGCACACACACAGGATTTGTTCTGTTTGCACCACTTTTAATTGTTGGTTTAATATGCACAAATGCATTTGATGGATGTCTTTGGTCATTGTGTATCTGTGCTGCATTTTAAAATGGTGTCGAATAAAAACAAAACAAATCAGTTTGTTTAAAAACACATCTCGAGGCCTCTTCAACATATTCCATTCTTGTTACTTATGAATGCATCCTGTTTGTACGCCCCCTTAATAGCTCCCACTGAGAGCAAGTACATGTGTGTCTTCAAACCCTTCAAACCATCTCAAGATCAGGATCCCACATTCGAGCACTAACAACCCCTCTCTTAATTTCTGTAAGATCTATTCATTAGAGGCCCTTGCACACTTTTAGTGGATAATGTTCAAGTGCAGCATCAGGAGATCGTGTTGCAAACGAATTAGTTTATGTGTTGTATCTCAATAATTGCATCTCTACAACCCGTTTTTGGTTAAACAGGTTTGAATTGCACAAGATTTTTAACAATTTAACACTTCTTTACCTGAGAGAAGGGATTGGGCACAAACTCCACTTGGTTCTCTGCAGCTCGTCGACTCTTGGGAGCATCTGGTGGGCACTATGGAAGCACAACGGACACAAGTCAAACCAATTTGATAATTGTTGATACTGTTTAAGTCCCCTTATTATGCTTTTTCAGATATTACCTTTCATGTGGTGTGTAATATAGCTGTTTGTGAATGTAAAATGTCTGCAACGTTGGTCAAAGTGCACGATAAATTGAGTTATTGTCTCCCAAAAAAACAAGCGATTCTGAACTGAAACAAGTCGTCAGTAATTCCAGTCTTTCTTCCTGCATGAACCTACGTAGGTTTGTAATAAATTTGCATAATGCCAGCCTGTTGAGAAGACGCTGTTTTCTGTGCTGCAAATGCAAATCCACTTAGCATGCACTTCCAAAGGATGTGAGATGGTAAACCTATCGCCATCATTACTGTTCATATCACGGTGTATACAAGCGCTGAGCCGAAATTCAGATATGGAAATGGCCGTTTCATTTCTGACACGCGCTGTAAGCGGTAGACCAAAGACCATCTGACCAATCAGAGCAGAGTAGACTTTCAGAAAGGAGGGGTTTAGAGAGACCGAATCCTTTATCAAACCATTTTAGACACTGTGAGAAAAGAAGTGATACTGCAATGTATATTATGAGAAAATGTATGTGTTTTTACTACCTTGGATACATGTAAACCTATTGTAGGGAGACCACCTATTGTAGACCTCCAAAACAAAATTAAAATAACATAATAAAGGGGGCACTTTAAATAAAACTATTTCATCAACTGAAATAAACTATAAATATTAGCTGAAAAACGTCAGAAATTAGAAATGCTACTTAACTAAATGTCTGAAATAAGTTTAGGTTGAAACACTAAAATGACGACACGATTAAAAAGCTAAATAGCTTATATTAAAAACACTAACACTGATAAAAATGCTTAACTAAATTTGATAAAACTTAAACGGCAAATATAAAAAAATAAAAGCTACTTCAAAATATGAATAAATACCATAATAGTACATAAATAATACAAAAATAACATTAGATTTCATGTACTGTAAATCAAAAATCTTTCTCATGCACACTTCCTGGTATTGATACTTTGAACAAATATGGTCTTTCAAGACATCTGTGACCTAAGACATCATTTCCTCTGCGTCTCAAAGATGTAATCGCTGACTCCTCTGCTTTTAAAAAGCAATGTTAGAGCACATGCTTTTGGGGGAAATAGTTGCCCTTGTTTCCATTTTAAACACTGCTCGCAGGGAGCTTTGAGCATTCGCCTCAAAACAACAAGAGCACAAAGAACTTTGTTGGCTCACATTCACATCAGAAACCTCCATGTTTCAGTCACATGGATTTAATTCATATATTACCTCACAAAACTGGCAGGTAACATGTAATGGGAATAATCACTGAATCATCTTTTCAGAGTAAAAATGGTCCATCTGGCATGCAACTAATGACATCTAATAGTTCTTGGCTGTGAAATATCCTCTGATCCAAAATTGCAGCAAATTCAAAATACCAGCTCAGAGTTGGCTGTACCCATTCCCATGTGCTCTTCCTTTGTCAAATAAGTTTCACAGGTGACATTTCCTGATCTGTACCTTCTTTACTATTCAGTTTGTGGGTGGCTGGATGCTTTTCATACAGGCTGCTGAAGTTATCTGCAAATGTGACGCATTCCTGTGAGCCTTTTTGATTCAGCAAGTCTTGCCAAAGCTCTGATCAATTCAGTGAGGAGAAACGCACCAAATTCCAAATCCTCAAATAAAGCAGCACTCCCACATCGATGACTCAGGCGCCGTTCCTCCACCACAGCCGTCCCGATGGAAGCTGAGCCGTTGCTGGAGCTTGATCCATCAACTACAACTACAACACTGATTTTTTGACAGAAAGAACGCATCCATTCCCTTAGCAAAACATGAGCTTTGCCTCCGCTGTGATCATTGAAAACATGTGCAAGTGTTTCATCAGCTTGGCTGAAATATTACTTTACAATGCTGGGAAAAACACTCACCTTTTTTTGATATATTTTTGTATAAATATTTTACCTACATATACTTCTGTGGTAGGTTCAATCCATTAGGGTAAACCATCCAATGGTTTAATGTACATGCATGAGACCATACATTGTTAAATGACTCTGTATAGGAATCAACTTTTACTTTGTTACAAAGTTACTTTGATGCAAATTGCTTAATATTCAGAGAAGCAAAAAAAAACGTATTTTTCTCTTATTTTCACTATTACAATTGGTTACACTTTATTTTAAGATGTCCTTGTTACTGTGTAATTATACATTTTAGTAGGCTATTGAGTGATATTAATTAAATACATGCAGTGTTAGGGTTAGGATTAGGTTTGGTTTAGGGTTAGTTGCATGTATTCGGGGCTTGACTAACTTGTTTTGCTCACCAGCTACTGTGGTTAGTGATTTTATTCGAATGAATTGCATTGCATTAACAATACAAGCTTTTTAATCTTTCTAAAGAGTTGGAGTTTCTTGATTTTTTGCTACATATGATTATCCCATCCAAAGAGCACCTCAAGCTAACATTTTGAGTCCTGGAAGCGCTCCTCTACAGACATTTGATAAAGCATTGCAGGTGCATTTTGAAATGTTTTAGGGCTGTCACTTATTTTTGTGATCGAGTAATCAGTCGATTATTGTGATGATTAAACAAGTAATCCGATCTTTTTATGTGGGAATACAAATTTACAATAGCCTTTAAAATGGCTCAAAATACATATTTGATCAAAAATATAGTAAAAGCTGAATTTTCAGCAGCCATTAAACTAACAGAAAAAACTAAATACTATTATAGCAATTATTAATATTTTGGAATAGCTTTTATTTTAACATTTTCAGTTAGTTTAGTGATTGTGTTATGTGCTGTTGACATTATTATTAATTTTGTATTTGATTTCAATTTAGGTTTTTTATTATTTTATTTTAGTAATTCTAGTACTTCAACAAACTTATTTCAGTAACCTGCCAAGGCAATCATTTCCATTTTTTTTAAGTTTAAGTTTAAGTATTTAATCTAATATTTATATTTCATTTTGTTTAAGCTTCATTTTAATTAACAATTTTTTAAAAATAATTTTAGTAAACAATAACAACACTATTCCTTAAAATATCTAATCAAACAACTTAATTCAATGGTTTAGTTAGTTTTTTCTTTTGTGGTTGCCCAAAAAAATGCAGACAAACATTAATTGTGCCTTGACATATCCTTTATGCTACAAAAGGAAATTATTGACAGTGATTTATCAGACAAATTAAATGTTGATAATATGAAAATGGCCAAGTAATTCCCTTTTGTTACTGTACAAAATCTACAGTACAAAAACAGACTTGGATAACATTTTCTATTTTTTTGTCCATTCAATAAACATTGTCCAGACAAGTGTTGTTTTTGTTGTGTACATCTCATTTAAAACTGGAATAGGTACATATTTCTATTAAATCAGCCGTATATTATATTCTATCTATATAACAGTATACAAAGCCATTTAAAAGCTCATAGGTGCCAACCACTAATAGAAATGACCTCACCACACCAAATATATTTGATATTTTGCTTAATACCATGTATAAGAGCATTTTCTGAGGTTTTAACAGACTTTATTACCCGAGCTCCAGGTATCTCACAGCAGGCCTCCTGGATCGCCAAAGAGGGGTCACAATACACCATCACTTGCTGAACATCAATCTGAAGAAAGAGAAAAAGAGAATGCATATTAAAAGCAGACCAAGAACAGAGAGAATTAGCTTTTTAAATGCTGGACCCCCCCTGCTTTACATATGACCCTTTACATGATCATTTCGCTAAGTGGTTGGATTAACAAACGAATTAATTAGTAATGGATGAAGCTCGTTTAGGCTACCACGGGCTGTTCTTTTCATCTTTTTCGAGCTGAGTGAGCTCAGTAGTGTTAGCCCTGAAGAGAAGCGCCTGTAGTCTTCCTGTCTCTCATACATCCACAGACACACCCCTGCCGCACTTCCCCTGCAGACAGGACGCCTAAGGCAAAACCTGCGGGAAGCCGGCTTATAGGAAACTTCGACTTCCGACTACTCTATTAGCATTGTAGCGCTTAATTAACAGAGGAGCTGGAAGATTCTACAGTCGTTCATCTAATTGACATCCTTGTACTCTAAGCCTTCTAAAAAAAAGGCTTACAACATTTGTAAGATTCACCAGAGGTCCTCACCTCCGCAGGGGCAGCATCAGTAGCCCTCATACCCAACAGCGTGTGTCCATTGATGGGCAATTGGCCACGGAGCTCCAGAGGCTTGTTCTCGATGGAGCTGCAGTCCACATGCAAGGAGGCCGCATTACTCTGCAGGCTCAGAGCCACCTTGTGCCAGCGCATGTCCATCAGGGATTCCACACCGTCACCTTCGAACACGCATCCCACCATGGACCCTTCGGGGTCAGTCCCTCTCGCCCGCAGGGCAAGGTTGCCATCTGGACCATTCCAGTCCAGTGAGAACTGAAGAAGTGTGATAAATAGGGAAAAAGAGCGTTTATAAAATGTGATTTTGTTGAAGCTGCAGTACAGGGTCCAAATGTAGCTTTTTCCCCATACGTTTATTGGTCATTAATATTTCTTTCAGTCATGTTTTTTTTATTGTTTCATAACAATACACTACCGTTCAAAAGTTTGGGGTCAGTATTGTTAGCGGCGAAAATTCAGTTTTAAATAAATGCTGTTCATTTGAACTTTCTATTCATCACAAAATCCTGAAAAAAAACAATGCATCATGGTTTCCACAAAAATATTAAGCCCCACAACTATTTTCAACATTGATAATAAGAAATGTTTCTTGATCAGCAAATAAGCATATTATAATGATTTCTGAAGGATCATGTGACACTGAAGACATGAAAAAAATTACCTTTGAAAATATAATCAAATAGAATATTTTTTTATGCTATTACTGTTTTTACTCATGATATACTCACTTTAAGATTAAGTTTCCTGTCTTAAGATGACTTTATCTTTATATATATATATATTAAAAAAACATTTTTGTACTTAACTTTAACTTCTTTTGTTTATGTGCCAAAGCCAAATTTCTCACATAAAAAGACAATTTGTTCGTTTTCAAAACATAGCGTTAGTTTCTTGCAGTAGCATAATAATCAAGCACTAGCTTGCTGTTAAATTGAAATATATTTTACTAAAAACAGGATACAAGAATACTATACATGAGTCACGGTTAAGCATGCTACCTTCTGCACCACTCAGTCCGACACAAAATAATAATATCTAACAAATAATCAGCGATTCAAATTTTATGATTTAGCATGCTGCCCTATAATTATCACTTCCTGAAGACACAAATCTATAAACTTGAGGGGAAAGTGGACACACACCTGAGGATACCCGCGCTCATCGGATATCTGGAACAGGTAAATGTTGTCTTTCAAAGATTTCTTCTTCAGCAACATGGTGAAGACCAGGGTGAACTCCTCTGGAAGTCCATGAGGAAATACTTGACTGAGGAGACAAGTATGTGGTTAGACTGCAGCACACGAACAAACAAATAAACGTGGAGCAGGTGGGTTGTAATAGTACAGAATCAGTCTGAATGGTAGCAGCAGTGGGAGCATCTCTGCATTAATGGTGCTGTGGATACAGATAGAGGGATAACCCCTGACACTAATTTTGAAGAGAAATGCAGCTCAGCAATCCTCATCTTCATTCTCGACTTCTATCTCTCTCTAGATAAACAGTTTGCCTGCCTCTTGGTGGGTCAAGGGCAGACAAACTCCAGGAATGTGTTTACCATCCCAAATACACACACACAGACTCAGTGCTGAAAAGTAATAACAGTGAGGCTGTCCTCCTTACGGAAAAAATGAAATCAGGCCTAAGCACTAGAAAGAGAGAGAGAGTTTGCACAGGATGAAACTTGTTATGACTGGGGGTGAGGTACACATTGTTTTCAAAGATTTCTTGTCGATATTACTGAACAAAACTACTCCACTGAAAGGGCCATCATAAATCAAAGATTAACGATTTTTCATTTCATTATTAGAGATAGCAGGTCTGAGACACTTTATAGAATAGAGGTGCATAATATATTGGTGGCCAGTAACAAGGAATGTTCAGTAATTATTATGGAAATTTTAGTCGATAATTTGTTACAGTATATTTTATTGCTGCATTTTCTTTTATATAATATGTGCGTAAGAAATAAAAAGCCTCATGTGCACGGTGTGTAAGTGTGGCCTTTAAAACAGCAGTGTAATATTTCTATTTCATAAAGAACACACTGAAGTTCACACGTTTTTTTGTGTTTTTTTTTTTCTAAAAGAAATTAAAATTGATCAAAAATTAAAAAGACATTTCTGTCTTGACAATTCTCTGATTGTTTAGCATGGTAGAGGACATTGTTGATGTGTTCGGTCTTGGCCGTATGGATCCGCATAATCAGCATATTAGAATGATTTCTGAAGGATCATGTGACACTGAAGACTGGGGTAATGATGCTGAATATTCAGCTTTGCCATCTCAGGAATAATTTACACTTTAAAACAGAATATAAAAAATATCATGTGTATTTTTTAAACAAATAAATGTAGTCTTGGTGAGCATAAAATACTTATTTCAAAAACATTCAAATATCTTACCAACTTCAAACTTTTGAATGGTAGTGTATGTGAATCAAACAAACACACTTGTTGCAGACCCTCCCAATGATATAAAATTCATATTGTGATTTGTATGGCTTTTCAACAAATCCTGCTATGGTTATTGTGAGCATTTTTCATAAATCAAAAACAGAACATTTCTAATTTGTTAGCTAATTAAAAAGAATTAGTCATTTCCACTATATTAATTGTAAAGAACAGTGCTTTTAAACAACACTTATTAGGTGTCCAGTGAGTAGTTTTAATTAATTACCTAATTAGCTAGAAAACGCAAAATCCTTCATTATCAGGATCAGCCACAACAAGCTGCTGATTATCTGTTATTCTTATCAGCCCACAAATGTTGTGTACTTCTTCTCGAACACAAATACAAAGACACGTGTAAACACACTCAATCTCTCTCCCAGGTGAGGTGAAATCCTAAATAAAGAAAAGCAAGAGGTAGACAGTTCTATTACAGGCTAAGTCTAAGCTAAGAGAATGACTAACACAGAGGTGGCCGAACAATTTATACACCATCTGCAGCTATCACATATCAAAGACCAGCTGACAAGACTTTACATTGCACTTTATCTCATAGTAAGAGAATATAGGAGAGCATTTATATAGGAAGAATCTTGTCTCTCTCTCTCTCTCTCTCTCTCTCTCTCTCTCTCTCTCTCTCTCTCTCTCTCTCTCTCTCTCTCTCTCTCTCTCTCTCTCTCTGCAGTAAGCCGGCCATGTCGAGTGAGTTTCAAGTGCTGGCTCTTGCTCTCTCTCTCTGGCAGAGAGATAAGATTTAGAGCGGGAGAAAAAGAGCTCAGGTTTCAAATGGGGAAAGCACCTGGGGCTCTGGAAAACCCATTCTTAGAGAGGAACTCCCTGATGATGTGGGGATTTGGGTATGCCTGTGTGTATGTGTATCTTTCAGAAGGTCAAACCGTACAACTTTCAACCAAAAGACAACTATTATTGCAGCTAAACGATATGAAATGGAGAAAGAAAGCATTTTGGAAACTATACATAAAACATTTTGGAAACATATATTAGCAATTCCGACCACATTTTGTGGAATTGTTAAGATTTTTTTTCTGAAACTCCATAGGAGTTGTTTCAAACGATGCACTATATGCACTTATACTATGCACTATATACTCTTCTATTCTATTCTGATAGTCCCTCCATTTTGCAAGGAAAGCTGTGACAGTTGAGAGCATGAAATGTCCAGCATTCCACACTTTTTAGTTTAAAGGAGATATATGTAAGAAAATGTTTTTATTGCCAATGTGGCAACATCTTGTAGGAAAAAAAAAAAAGGAAAAAAAAGAAGACTTCCCCGACTTCAAGGTTATCTATGAAAGCCTGTATACTGATTTTTATGTGAAGTACTTTGCCAAGAAAATCAAAAGGATATGACGTTTACGCGCATACGAGAGCTATTCTATAATGTAATGTCAATGTGTCATGCAATAATTCAAATAGTCTCACATAGCCTGATCTGTAGTCTTTAGTCTTACATACACTTTATAATCAAACTATTAAAACAGTGTATTTTTGAATGACCAGTAAATTGCAGAACTGGTGCAAACGTATCATAAGAGATGAGTTGATGGTCTCGCCAGACTTCCACCAAACATCTGGATCCAAATTCCTAACCTTTAAGTAACATTTCTTGCAATGCACCATCAGCACAAAGATAAGCTGCGTCAAATCCTCATGTTTATTTGCAACTGACAAGCTGCTTTCTCCAAAGAGAGTGGCAGAGAACAGCTATCATCTTATGACAGGGAGATAAACAGCTGCTCAAACACTATTAGAGAAAAAAGGATCACACGTCTAAACATCTGAATACTGGATAACTAGTATCTTAGAGGGATGGATTTATATATATATATATATATATATATATATATATATATACTGTATATACTCTCTCTACATTATGTATCCAAGCATCCCATAGAATGTGATGAAACCAATGTAGCTACTTGGATCTTATTTTAAAAACAAATTTAAATGATCAGAATATGTCCCACTTTGCCTGTAGTCACCATATCTTCCTTCAAAAAATGATAGAAGATTGCTAGAGGATTAACACTTATTCGATTAGCATGAGATATAAATCTGAAAGTTACCCTGTACAACACAAAGTTATCTAACCTCCTCAGGGAAAAGAAGTTCTCCTGTCCAAATAGGGCTTTTGAAGGACATCATTTTGTGTGTGTGTGTGTGTGTGTGTGTGAGTGTGTGTGACAGAGAGTGAGTTCATGATATACTGTGTATACACTGCAGATTGAGGACAGAGCAAGTACAAAAAGAGTATAAAAAGCTCTACAGTCCAGCACAAAAGCTTCAGTATTACTCTTCTGACCTATTTGGCTCAAACACTCAAGCTCTCGTTTCTGTTAAGTCTACATGAGAAAAGGATAACAGGAAATTCTAATAAGTAGTCTAAACCAATGCAAACTGAACTTCTCATCCCAACATAAAGTACCAGAGTACTCAGAGGAAAGAGAACACCGTTAGCTTATATCATTGACATTTTTCATTTATGCGCGGCTCAATAAAAGCATTGTCATAAAACGGATTGTTACTGTGGCTTGAGGTCTCACCAAAAGCACTTAAAGTTATTGTTAATAAAACATTTAACAGCGTTTCTGTGTAAAAGCACAAAGCAGCATGTAATCTGCTGAAATGTTTATTTGCAGAGAGATGGACGTAACATAAGGAGGAAGTCAAAATCTCTCTGGTGACATTATTGTGATTCTTTCATGATGCTACTGTAAATGTTAAACCAAATAACAGTCAACAGCCAGGAATTCAAGGCTTGTACTGACCTGCTGATACTTTGGTAGTTCTGCAATTATATCTTATTGAACTGTATTGCTTTTAGAGGATGAACAGACTCCATAGTCTGAGAGAGACCCCTAAAGGGTCACAGAAAAAGACGGAAATAGCCATTCCCTCTGTCCAAAACTCTGAGTAAAAATAGATAAGACAAATAAGAAGAGGAAAGGTAAAACATTTACTCTGTAGGTTGGATGAGTTGGACTTTCCCAAGGCGAAGGATGACAGGCCCTCTCAGATTTCGGATCTTCTTGACCTCGCTGTTCTTCAGCAGGGAGAAACGGCGCGCCAGATTGAAACCTGCAGATCGGACGATCAATCCATTTACCACCCCACAGGCAAATGAAGAACGGGCTGCTATTTGACAAGTCCTACGCTATGTATCATCTCTGCTGTGGCAGTTTTCAATTCATGTAAGGCCAAAGGAGGAATCTTAAAGGATTAGTTCACTTTTAAAAAAACTTTTGCTGATAATTTACTCACCCCCATGTCATCCAAGATGTCCATGTCTTTCTTTCTTCAGTCGAAAAGAAATTAAGGTTTTTGATGAAAACATTCCAGGATTTTTCTCCATATAATGGACTTCCATGGGAACCAGACGGTTCAAGGTCCGAAAGACAGTTTCAGTGCAACTTCAAAGGGCTTTAAACGACACCAGACGATGAATAAGGGTCTTATCTAGCGAAACGATCGGTCATTTCAAAAATAAATAGAAAAGTTGAAGTTTAAAAAGCACAAATGATACACGTTCGTGACTCTCCTGTTCGAACTCGTTCATCAAAATGAACAAATCTTTTTTCGAGTCATTTCATTCATTCAACGAACGAAATGAACGAAATGACTCGAAAAAAGATTCGTTCATTTTGATGAACGAGTTCGAGCAGGAGAGTCACGAACGTGCATCACAGAACAGAGCAAGGCCAGCATTTTTGTGCTTTTTAAACTTCAACTTTTCTATTTATTTTTGAAATGGCCGATCGTTTCGCTAGATAAGACCCTTATTCATCGTCTGGTATCGTTTAAAGCCCTTTGAAGCTCCACTGAAACTGTCTTTTGGACCTTGAACCGTCTGGTTCCCATGGAAGTCCATTATATGGAGAAAAATCCTGGAATGTTTTCATCAAAAACCTTAATTTCTTTTCGACTGAAGAAAGAAAGACATGGACATCTTGGATGACATGGGGGTGAGTAAATTATCAGCAAAAGTTTTTTTAAAAGTGAACTACTCCTTTAATACTGTGAGTATCTATATCTAGAGAGTCTATTCCTTAGACTGCGTTATGGGCAGTTGGACTTTTATTAAGTGTATTAAAAGGCTGGAATGATTACAGATGGCAATGCATTTACATAATTATACAGAGTGAACATCTTTCCCATTTTTGGATATACTGTGTGCAGAAATAAAGTGGCAAAGTAAGATGCAGCACAGCCGAAGGGAGTAGAAGCCAGTGTTGATATAATAATAAGGAAAGCTTCTTGAGCATCAAATTAGAATGATTTCTGAAGGATCATTTGACACTAAAGACTGGAGTAATGATGCTGAAAATTTAGCTTTGCCATCACAGGAATAAATTACATTTTAAAATATATTCAAATGGAAAATAGTTATTTTAAATTGCACATATATTTCACAATCTTATTGTATTTACTGTATTACAATCAAATAAATGTAGTCTTGGTGAGCATAAGAGAGACTATGTAAATTATATATATATATATATGTATAATTGATTTTAAAAAGCATTAAACAGATTGGGCCCTAAACAGTGTTTCTGCATTTACATAAACATAAAATCATGAGGATAGGGATAGTTTGCTCAAAATGAAAAGTGTGTCTACTCACCATCATTTTTCTCAAACCTCATATGCATTTTGAGTCATGATTTTTAGTGAATAATATCTTTAATTTGGTCTGTTCCTCATACAAAGCTATGATGTTGCTTAAAAATAGTTGGAATACAGTGTACAAATCATATGGACTTTATGAACTAAATATCTTCTTTTGTGGCATGACTTGAGGGTGAGTACATGACAGAATTTTCATTTTGGCTACTTTAATGAAGGTCCAAAAGCAGCCGTCTTTACCTGTAATGTTGTGTCTGGCAGCTTGAGGAAACTTCCAGTCTTCTACTTGTATGGACGGGCAGCTGACACCTGCAGAAACAGAGAAGCAGTCAAGTTGCAGCAGATCTTGTCCTGCCAACTGTGAAAGGTTTTGCAAAAAAACAACTTGTACAACCAATCATGAAGTGTCCTGTCAAAACTTAGTCCTGAACATGAGGTGAACGAGCTGAGCCATTCAAAGATGGTCTGAAGGAGACAGGCACCACCTCACATATAAATGGGGCTAAAAATAACTTGCTTTTCTCTGGGGGAATCACTCTCCCAATCTCACTGCATAGTGGCAAAGACAATGACAGGTGGTCTGAAACACTCTCAACTGATGGGCAACATATGAAAAAGCTCTAACAAAGTTCATACAATCCAATCAATTCCTAAAGGATGAAATCAAGTCCCGTCCAACATTTCTTTTTGTCATTCCAGAAGTCGTTTCACTCAGATATACATCACATAGGGAAGAAAAGACTGTTGCAACTTCCGTTTTATGATGACTTTAGGGGGCATTATTGGTGGTCCTTGCTCTTTTGGTGCTCTAGACGATAAAAGACATGAAAAAATGCGGGGGAAAAAAACTTTTTTAACTTTAAACTTGAACTTATGTTTAACATATTGTTACAGCTGGCTCTCAGGCTGCAACAAAAAGGAGACCAGATGCGTCAATTCTCAGCAAAAGATTGTGGTGAACCACTAAAAGTGAACAACTGAACTTGAACACTAAGGATCACCATCCATTTTTACTTAAAAAAAAGTGATAAACTTTTTTCACCCACAACTATTGTGCAACTTTATGGAAATAACTTTTTAGGGAGGAAGTTACATTTAAAACCTGCTCAAAATGTTGAATGGGCATTATGACTCTGTGTTAGAGATGTCCTAATACTAAATTTATCCGCCGATACGATAGCCGATTATTCAGAATGATATCTGCCGATACTGATATACTGATTTTGTCTTCCTTAAAGACAAAAAAATCTCTCACATCTAATGCTGTAAAGTTAAACTACAGAAAACACTCTCATTTGGTATGTTGGGGGTATTTTTTTTAAAGCCCATCTATAATAGTCAACTGCTTTGTATGTTCAGGTATATATTACACAAATAAAAACTGAAATGTTTGATTACAACTCAGTTGCACATTAGGTAGTTTACATAAACACTTGTCTCCATGAAAAATGTATTAAAATATACATATATAATTAAGTAAATAAGCTAATATCTAATGTTTTTTTATGGATAACTAACAAACTGTGAATATTGGATACTGTAATTTCCAGAGGTAATTGCAATGTTAAGTGACATATTGTTCTCAAGTTGTTTTATTGACGTCTTTCCGCGGGTGAAACACTGATTGAGCGATGACATGGTACATTTTGGTACATTGTAGTGTATTTTTCAACATACCTTTTGATATCCCTGCATGTTTATTTATGCAATACTGTAACTAACTAGTGGAAGAAAAGACTCGCGCTCCTGCACGCAGCTACTTAAACTGAGGCGCTACAGCGATCTGTCACGTCACATTTAAGATCGTCAAAATGCCCTTTATTGGTAGAATTTTGTGATAAAATTGACAGAATTCGAAAGCTGAGACTTTGTTTCTTATCAGAAGTAATAAAGCACAACGCTCTTGCGACTATTGGATGGAAAGCGTCCTTCAAATAGTAGGGGAAAAAACGTGGACCTGGCAACTCTGGCTTGAACTACGGGTGATTCATAGGGTCAAATAGAGCTTGCTAGCAAAAAATAATTTAATTAATTAATTAAATTTAACGTCGCTGTTTAAAAACATAATTATAATTATACAAATATAAATTGTCGCATTAACGTTGACAGCCCTAATTCAAAAAGAGACATTTTCTTCACAGTATGAGATGCAGTCTCACACGCCTTGATTGACAGGATATAATCGGACCTTATCATCGGCAGTTTTTAAACAATAGTGAAAATAATTGCTTCTATTGAACGATACTGATTATTGGCCAAAAATGCCTTTTTTTATGATCCACAAACACTGAAAATTTCAGTTTAGGACAGCATAAAAAAAAAATAAAATAAAAAATTCTTTGTGAAGAAGCATGTCAGAGGTGTCTGAGACTAGAAGAGTTTTTAATCAGCATGGTTTGATTGTCTCAAAGACACATACATCAATCAAAGTGCATTAGCAAGTTACTGCAGGGTAGGGAACTGTCACTTAGAAGATTCAGAGATCAGATGAGTATGAGAAACTCAAGCAATAAAAGAGAGAAGCAGCTCAGAGCCGTCTCGTCGTTGAGCTTCTAGTGGCGGAGTAGAGCAGGTGATGGGTTTTCCAACCTGTTTTCTTGCGCTGTCAAGTTACAAAGAGCTCTTTTTAAATCTACAACACCTGAATCTCTCCACAGCCAACTCAGCAGATACAGATAGGGAGAAAAATGTCTCCAACAAAAACTTATCTGTCAGATAAAGAATTCAATTCATCGCATTTTCACTTTTTGAAATCAGACAGACTCGGCTAAATCCCTTTTCTTCTAGGTTCTACAAAGCCCCTCAGCTTTCACACGGCAAAAAGGCGGGATTAAGATGCGGAGATGTCAGGGAGGAGATAGGAAAGCTGGAGGCGGCTCTCGCTCCCGAGGCAATGATGGAAAGTTGAACGCAGGGGGAGGAGAGGTGCATTTCAAATGCATGGAGAACAGACACGTCATCAAGCATTGCAGACAGGGCTATAGAGTTTGAAGTGGAGTGAACGTTTCTGGGGTTTAGGATTTCATACGTTCAGAGTCAGCATTCTTTTAATTTAGAGATACGTATAGCTGTAAGCTGCTTCACCGTTTCTCTTTTGAGGTTCTTCCTCAAAGTCCTTCACTTTCCAAAAGAATGAACTATAAAAATACATCAATTTTAAAGAGGGTAGAAAAACAATTTTGGGAGGGGAAAAAAACATATCACCTTTCCTGGATTCAGTCGGTTATCTGGAAAGCTCATATATGTGAGCTACTGTGTCTTACCCTTGTTCAGATTCCCTCCCATGGCCTCTGCTGTATTTGTCCCTGCTTGCATATTGTTTATTGTATATTTTTAGATCCCAAAATTGGCCTGGAGAAACTCATTAAGGAAAAAGTCAGTTGGGGATTTGCACAACATCCCAGAAATCTACTATCCAAGCCCAGGGTAATTGGATGTGGCTGAATGTGGGAAAAGGTTTTTTGGGGGTTAGTTTGTTAGCTAAAGCAATCGTGCATCACTTCTGAGCACATATTTTCATGGTGATGAAAGGGTAAATTGTGCAATCAGAACAAAAAATGCACAAGGGGAAAAGTCCTACAAAAGTCACATTAAAATGTGAATCATATAAAAGAGCAAGTTATTATATTTTAGAGCATGCATGAAGTAAATATCATCCATTTTGATTTCATGATGACTTTAACAATGACCAAATAGCGTATGGTTTGATTGAAGTTATCAATCAAATCTGGTACTTGACTGTTGGATGTTTAAAAAGAGGTTTAGCCTTAAACATAGAAAGACAGTATAATCATATTATCAATCAACACAATATTTTTGGCATTAGAAGCACTAATGGGAATAGAGGTTTATATGCTAATATTTCAGTAGTTGTTTGGCTACATTCAGCCAGACTTGCATTATTATAATAATAAGATAAAGCAGCATTATTATATAATACAATAAAAGACTGGTGTTGACATTTCTCACTCCAGCCTGAAACCCCACGGAGACCCAGCTTGAGAAGAGCCTAACAAGCAAAAGTGCAAAAACAACATGTACTAGTATAAAGTGATGAATGATAACAAGCAAGTCCTTACATCGTTTAAACTGGAGATTCTGCCTCAAAACAAGCAGGGCTTCTCATGTTTCCTCACATTATTAGGGCACAAGCCAGTCTTGTATGAAACCACAAGCCAGTAGTTTCTGAAGAACTTCAAAACTTCTGAAACTTCTTAAAAATGAGCGAAACTGAGGATATAAAGTGACATGCGGGAAAAAATGTCAAAGTATCAATACTGAGGGGCCCCCACTTACAACTCAATTCTGCTGTTTGAAGGGTAAAGATGAAAAAGTGCCAAATTTCCATAACCATGTTTTTGAGACACAGCCCTGGCAGTCTAGAGAACAAGGCATGGAATCACCCTTAAACGCTGAGCCATTTTCCACAGGTCCTTGTTCTTTCATGATTTTCCTCCTGCTTTTTTTTCTTCATTTTAAGTAATACCAGACCTTATAAAAGTTTAAAAGGAAATTGTCATATAAAGAACAATGAGTACTTTGGGTTAACACAAGTTTGGCTAGTAGGCATACAGATACAGTGTTTAGCACACAGCAGTATGCACAGAGGGCTTCACTAAAGAGTGCATTCAGTTAAACAATGAAATGTAGTCAGGCATTCAGATTCATTTGGATGAATATGACAGTATATACTTCCTCCTGAATATCCATCAACTTAGATTTGTTTGCTCTCTTAGTTCACCAAGCTTCTGGCATCATTTACTCACCTTCATGTTGTTCAAAACGTATGACTTTCAGTATATTTTTTTCAGTGGAACGCAAAATGCTCTTTTTCATGCAATTATGATGCTGACTGTTAAGCTTTATCAAGCAAAAATACAACAAAGCATCATAAAAGTGGCCCAACAACTGTCCCAAGTCTACTGAAGCCATATGACAGAGGAAAATAATAAATATTGACATCTGCTTCAATTCTATTAGATAAGTTCTTGAGAGAAGCTGTGACACATGATTCATGAATGAATTTTCAGTGAATCCCTTTATCTGGCTACTTGCTTTGATTCTGAATGCTTTGTTCACGAATCAAAGTGGTTCTTGAGTTTAACTGATTAATTTATCCATTCTCAGTGGTTCACTAGTTCAGTGGATAACCACTTTGATGTCGGTCTGTTTCTAGCACAAAACTATGGTATGATTTGTAAAGACTTGGAATATAGTAGTGCACAAACACTTTTATTGTGCGTTTGAAGCATATCATGCTTTCTGAAGCTTGAAAAGGTGTCATTCTCTACAGTACTAACAATGACGACCATCAGGCTATACTTCTTAAAATGTCTCCTTTTATGTTCCATCAAATCCTATGTGTTTAGAACGACATGCAGGTTAGCAAATGATAGCAGGGTTTTAACTATTCCTTTAAATATTTATAGTGTTATGTTGGAAGAAGTATGACTTAAACATACAGAATCTTAGCTGTTTGAACCAGCCTTTGACAAAGTCATCCTTTGGTTTGGAGACCAGGCTCTTACCTTCACCTGATGCCAGTCGACCCCCATGACCCAAGCAGATGGTGAGAAGCACCAGAGAGGAGCAGATGACCCTCATGACTCCCTCCTTCAGCTCCTAACCATGATAAAAAAGAATAAGTGAACAGGTGAGAGGGAAACCAAGACCAATGTAAATCATCAGAACACAGATGAGTTATGAAATGTTATAAGCTCATTCTTGAGGTGTGTGCCTTATGACACAGCACCATTATTCTTTTACATGTAATACCATACGTCTGCAATAAAAGAGCTTCTAAATAATTGCTAGAAAGTGTAAGAAAGCATGTGGGATCAGTCATAAAAATCAATATAGTGGTTAAAGGCCAGATTAATAATGGTGCCTATAAGGTTGGATGGGTGCTTTTAGAGTATAAAATGTGCTAATGATCCAAAGCATTTCCAATAAAGCTTTGTAACCCATGACGTTTGATGATTATCATTACAGTGCCCATCTGTCCCTTTCAGTAACATTATCATCTCTCACATACACAGAAACACAAAGCTTCTCCACAATGAATACTGAATAATGCACAGTATACTGCCTACCTACTATTAAAATAATAATAATAATAATAATAATATGTGAAACAGAAGCCATTATTCCACTCTAAATGTTTCAAACTCTGCATGAACTCATCACGTTTCATGTTTAATTCTTAAAGAGGTGTCCAGATTAACTTGGAAATAAAAAGGTTATTTGCATTTTAATTCATTTTTGTGTAAAAACTAATTAAGTCATAAAAAAACATTAAACATGCCGCTTATATTACTTCTGGTTCATTCATCACACTGGAAATTAAAAAGTAGAGCAAATTGCATTTTGGCTTTTCTATGTTTCCGCCACAGAATAAAATATTTAAAAAGATAATTGCAACTTTTTATCTCAGAATTGCGAGATATAAAGTCAGAATTGCATGATATAAAGTTGTGATATAAATTTATTAAGATATAAAGTTATGTATGCGTGATATAAAGTTATTAAGTTTTTTTGCGCAATTGAGACGTTATATCATGCAATTTTGACTTTATATCTCCCAATTGCGTGTTATAAAGTCAGAATTGTGAGATACAAACATGCAATTCTGAGAAAAAAGTCAGAATTTCGAGTTTATTTCTAGCAATTGCGAGTTTATATCTCACAATTCTGACTTTATAACATGCAATTGCGACTATATATCACGTAATTCTGACTTTATAACTCGCAATTGCGAAACAAGCTTCCATAGTTTTCTATTTTAATATTTTAAAATGTAATTTTCAGCAACATTACTCCAGTCTTCACTTTCACATGATCCTTCAGAAATCATTATGCTGATTTGGTGCTCAAGAAACAATTATTGTCATCATCATCAATGTAATTTTTTTTGTGTGGAAACTGCAATAGTTTTTTTGAGGATTCTTTTATGAATAGAAAGTTCAAAAGAACTGCATTCCATATTCCCTTGCCATAAAATATAAGAAACTATCTTTGTGTGTAGTGTACTAATTATGTATGTGTATTATCTTCCAGTGCATATGGAAGGATTCAACACCTGTAATTGCTTGTAACATACAATTGAAACTAAACGGAATATGAAGTATATCTCAAATATGTTTACATGTTTTCACAGAACCAACATCACCTCACTACCCTGTTTACAGACATGCTGCTCACTCAAAGTGACCCTCAGTGGCATGTCTGGACATGAACCTGTCAGAGTGATGTATTAGGCAGAACGCCCGGGGGACAAGGCCTTCTCCTCTGCCTTTAATGGCTTTCTTGTAAATTTCAGCCTGTCGGTGATGTTTGTGCAGGCAACACCTACTCTGCATCCTCCGACTGAGGTCACACCACCTGTAGGCGCTGTACCAGTTGAGACACCGAACGTGAAGGTGTCATGAGAAAATAACACCACCCCAGAGTATACACTATCACCTGAAGATGAGAAACGCTATACCTTCTTTCACTGGCTGCCCGCACGTCTGTTTGTATCATTCCGATTCAGTTATTTACAAAGCTCTACCTCTCTTCTCACCACAAAATCAACAGTGTTCTAGTAAACAAGACAACATCCATTTCCGGTGAGCGAGGCGGAGATACTCCATTACCTATATTCAATGCCTCTGGGCAATTTCTCATTACCATTCGCTTCCACGCACAGAAAAAGGAATGGAAATTAAAGCTTGTGCTTGTTTTGTTCCCATTTCACTTTGTTTGCCGTGCAGCGAGAACAGCTGGACCGCGCAGATAAAGGAAAGAGTCTCTCTCGCATTCTGTCTTGGCTCAGTGCCCGGCAATCTGAAGTGAATGTCTATAGTCGGAATGACAAAAGCACTAGTTAGGGAATCAAGTTTGTGGGTTACAAACGACAATTTATAGTGTTCCATGAAAGACTGATAGTTACAATCAATCTATGCATGCGAAAACAATAATTCGGGACCATCTAAGAGAATGGCTAAAAGTGACAATGTGCATTTTTAATAAACAAGGGCTTTAATGAGCTATTGTAAGAATGTCTACAGTCATTTTGTTTTGCAGACTGCTGACAGGAAGTAGGCTGTCAAGAAGCCGCGTAGTGTGTTGTTTTCATGTCACAGCCTGAGAGCTCAGGGAAAGAGGGAGTGTTAAACTCTCTCCCTCTCTACAGAAGAGTGCAAACAAGCGACAAACAGTATTCCTATTTTACATAGGCCTATATGGTGCTGTCAGCTAATCGCTGGGTTATAAATACATCTAAGAATCACTATTTTGGCAACCCAAGGTGCTAAAAATGTAACTGGTGTGAAAACCTAATGATATGCAAGACCCAGTAAGAGCTGTATGTGTAAACCTCACTCCCCTGGCCTCAAGAGGCACGCTAGCGGCTGCGGTCTTTAGGGTCCTTGTTGGTGCGCCCATCTCCCATGCCAGGGACGCAGGTTTGAGTCCCGCTCAGAGCGGGTAGAGTAGGACCGGTTACATTTGGTGCCGTGACCCGGATGGGAGTCTGTGCGTGTAAACCTCACTCCCCTGGCCTCAAGACGCACGCTAGCGTCTTTTTGCCGTCCTGGTTAGCGCGCCCGCCTTCCACGCCGGTTTGAGTCCCGCTCGGAGCGGGTCGAGTAGGACACTGATACCCACATTTTCAGCACAGAGCATTTGGTTAAAGGAACCTGGGAGCTATAGAGAGACACTTCAAACACATGCAGAGAGCAATCCTGAGAGATTTATAATCGGATCTGTGGCATTTGTAATCATGTCTGCGGCACTGTTTAACCTTCAATTACATCTGTTTTGCAATCATTCTTTTCCAAAGGGGCATTTATCTTTTTTTCTGGTGCAGCGTCTTTCTGCTTCTCACTCAAGGATACTGGAACTGGTTTGCTTGTAGCCTGGTTTATCAAACTAAATCAAAAATTTTAATGGAAATGTGTGCCAAATTCAGCAAATAGGAATAATCTGTGTCCACAAGTTATGTTGGAAACGTATCTTCACCTTGTCTCCCCCTGCAGTAGAGCAGATGGTTTTGCCATCAGATATAGAGCATGCATTTTTTCCACTCCCACGGGCTGATTTTGAAAAAAAATCCCTGTGTGGTACAGAAAGTGAGCTGAGAAGGTTCTGAAAGGGATCATGAATGAACTATGGTCTGTATCAAATTTAAAAGCACCTTGCCAGAGGGTTGCATGAAAGAACTGTCCTTCAGATTACACTTTGAAAGCTGCATCATGACAAGCAGTATTTGCAATGCCTACATTCGGAAGTTATCAGAGAGTATTGCACAGCTGCACAGTGCAGATGCTTCCAAACCTTCCCTTCTCCTCATACAAACAAAATCACAGGATCATGTCATGTGATCATATTCCAAAAGTTATTGTGACACGCAGTTGTCCAGATGTTCGTGTGGAAAAAGCAGCGCTCATGTCTAATGCACTTTTTTTCTCAATTTTATAGATGACTTTAAACAATACTGCTGTGATTTGTATTAATCTAAATATACAAATGCTACAAATATACAAATTAATATTTATCTTCGTATTGTTTGTGTTAAAATAATCATAATAAAAATATACGCAGTAAGAAATAGCGCGGAATACCTGAGCGCGCGCGTAATCTCGCGCTACCGCTGGGGGGCCACGGTTAGGGCAACAAGTCAAAAAGTTTCTACCACAAACCAAAGTGGTAAAAGTGCAAGGAATTTTTTTTTTTACTAACTGCGTGTGGATTATAGCACGTGCACCATTAAATTAAAACACCTTTGAATAATAAAGGAAACAGCCCGAATTAAAACGGCTATAACTAATATCTCATAGTAGCCTATTGAACGAAAAATCCCTATCATTTGCATCCCCACAAAGCATGAAACGCGTGAATGCATACAGTATATTGATTAATAAACTTCGTGAAATTTATAAGAAATAGTAAATAAAAATTCAGTAGGCTAATGCTATAATGGAAAAAAAAATATCCCTGAAACCTATATCTCCCTGGGAGTTTGCAAGGATCCTCTCCGCCGTAAAGATTCCCCATATGACAGACCAAAAAAACACATAATTTTACCTTCTGCGATCGTTAATCCAATGAATTATGGCCACATTAATCCACAGAAAATTGTTCTTTGTGTAATCCTTAAAGAGCTTCCAAGAGTCCTCTCCTGCGTGGATAAAGTTTTTGCCTGGGAGTTCTCCTTCTCCAACTCTTTTCTCCCCTCCCCTCACAGTTGTTTTATCAAACTTTCCCCTCGCCGTCGTTCCTCGATGGGAGTTGGGAGAATCTCCAGAATACGCGTGATGACATCATCATCTGCTCCGGTTGAGTGTGGAAACGCGCCTCGGGCTTTTCTTTCCTCTGCCGCCTCCCACAAGTCCTGCTTTGTTAGATTCCTCTTTTTCAACTATGATTCCACGGCTGAGGAACTTATCTGAGGTCATGGTAATGGAGACAGCGCCGCGGGTTATACAGGTCATCGGTGACTGAAAACCAAAGGCACAATATTACAAACTGCTGACACAGTTTTGACGGTAACAATATGGTAAACGGCAAAAAGTCGTCTGGTCCTTGTTTTGTTGTTTCAGATTTGGCGGTAAACCATGTGGATCGAATTATAATTGTTTCCTGTATAGCCTGCGTCGAAATAAGTTGCTCACCCTTATAAAACTTCACTATGGCAATTCATAACTTCCTCCAAAAACATTCTAGTGTCCAAATATGTATATTTAAGTAAAAGCAGTATGTCAAAAGAGTATGATATCTGAATACACAATATTGAAGAAAACAGTAGTTTAACAATACCTGGAGGACATTCAGCATCCACGTTGAAGTGTCCAACCACTAGACATTTTGCTTTCCCATAAGGCCATTGGAGCTGAAGAGCTGTCAAATTCAGTAAAGTCAACACTAATCAAACGTTTATAATTAAAAAAGGCATGTTTTGCTTTGGCTGTTTGTTTACAGTGAAATCCAATTGCAGGAGGGTTTAGAAGAGCAACCAGAACAGATTTTTGAATATAAAAACGGAATTTACACAAATGAGGTCTAGCACTTTATTTACAGTCCTGTTCCCCGTATTATTTACATATTATAATAATTGCAATAACTTGGTAGGTACTAACCCGAATTTAAACCTAACCTTAACCCATGTTACCTTAGTACCCATACTTTCTTAGCCTAGGTAAGTACACTAAGTACACAGTACTGTGAAATAAAGTGCAATCGGTCATATATACTGTATACATATCTTTCTTTTTTCCTTAATCAATGGCTGTATGCATCTTTTGTGCAGATATCACAAAAGACTACAGTTATGGTGCTCAAGGAATATACCATCCCCAACTTCACTTCCCAAATTGCAATTGCATGTTGAATTTCTGAGTTGTAATTGAGTCAATTTTTAATGAAAATGTGTTGCCGATCCAAGAACAGAATCCACCGGTTGCAGTCTATTAAAAAATTAAGAACACATTTAACGTTGTCATCATTGTATACCAATAGGCTCTCTGGGTATCTTAAATTATCTTAAATTCTTAATTTTATCTGATCTTAGACCTTCATAGCCACATTAAAGATCCTAAATTTGGGAAACCTGGTTTAAATGATTTGGTTGCTTTGCAGCATGATACTAATGGGCTGAGCTCTGGATGTCATTAACACTTCTGACTTGCACAACAAAGGCACTGTAGATTAGTCATGGCTTGATAAAGTCAGCTTTAAAAACCCAACTTTTATTGAAGTAAAATATTGAGCAGCAGAGGGCTGCTAAACTACTTTTTGTCATCTTCTTCAATCGTCTTTGCACAAAGGGCATAACCTTTGACTCAACCCGCTCACAGTGACTTGGTTCTCTTAGAGTTCAAAGCACCTTAAACAACAGGATGTAAGTGGTTGCAGCAATGACGAGAACATCTGGAAAAAGGGTGCTTGACTATCCTCACGTGCCTCAAGTCTTCTAGACTAGTCTAAACATAAGATATACAGTCCAAAATCTAGAGTTCAGGATGTAACAGAGCGCTGAATTGGAGATGAATCCCAGATCAATCCCAGAGAGTGAGAAGGGCCATTTGAAATATTAATGCTGCAGTATTGTGTTCCTGAGTTAGCCTCACCATATGAAGGGAATGTTTCCCTCTGTGATTTTGCTGTGCTGTTTGGAACGATGATGGACAGTATTGATGTCATATCATAAAATATAGATGAGATGATGTAAACTATGTTGTGAAAACATACCCTGGGGGATACAAATAAGCAGCAGTGGAGCACAGCCAAAACATGTTTCATCTGCAGTTTGACCATTAAATATTATGACAGAGAGGACTTGCATTCATATTCCGTCTGGGTTCTACATATCAACATTTTTATGATCCCCTGTCTGGCTTCGTCACCGATTTCATGTTCTTTAAAGCAGGAGAAGGGCGGGTAGGAATAGCTTTCTTCTGGTCTCCTATATGTTTTAGCATTATGTGTATTTTTACTTTTATGTTTGTCCTTCATATGTTTTAGTATTTTGACCTGAATCTGTCCTATCTCCTATCACTGTAAAAAAAAATATATATTATTGGTTTAACTTAAACAAGTAAGTTTAATACAATGGAAATTGAAACTCAAAATAGTATGTTATCTGAACCACATTAATTATCTAAGCTGATTTGACAAGAAAAAAGAGTTGCAATAATAAATCATGAAAATATTTGTTTAGTGTTTGTTTGATGCACGTGTTTTTATTGAATGTGATGTTGCGGTTGGTATTTGACTATTTAATTTTATGTAAAACACTTTGAACTGCATTTTATGCCTGAAAAGTGCTATATAAATCAAGTTTATTATTATGATTATTTCCTCACAGAAATATTCATATGCAGGAAAGCTTTAAAAAACATCTAAATATGTGTTAAAATAGGCCTACCTGTAGAATACAGTTGTGGGTAGAATGTCTTAAAAATGGATTCTTGTATTATGTTTAATGAATATAATAATTGAAAATTAATTATTGATTGTCATGTAAAGCCGAAAGTGGAAGAAATTAATATGTTTTTTCAGCAAGGACGCATTAAATTTATTGTTACATTGTTATAAAATTATATCATCAAAGAATAACATGACATAATATACAAATTGATAATAAAAAATGATCATGTAAGATTATTTAAGAATAAGATCATGTGACACTGAGTAATGGCTGCTGAAAATTCAGCTTTGCCATCACAGGAATAAATTACATTTTTAAAATATATTAAAACAAAATATTGTTATTTTAAACTGCAATAATATTTCAAAATATTACTGTTTTTACAGTATTTTTATTTAAATAGATGCAGCTTTGGTGAAAATAATAATAAATAAAAAAAATCGTCAAACTTTGAATGGTAGTATGTATTTTCTTTTAACTGGCACTTCAATCTAATGCAACATTACAACACACTTTCACACTTTACAAAGTTTAAAGCACGTTCTACAGTTCCTTGTGACTGTGATTTTTGTATATATGCTCTTCAAAGTAAACAGTTTTTTTTTTTTTTTTTTGCATATCACTTAAGATGATAATATACCCTGCCAAATGTGAAACTCTAGTCAGAAACTTTTTCGCTGATCATTCAAATGGATCCATGAAATTTTAATGGAATGAGAAAAGTAATTGGATAAGGAACAAAAAGGTCAGGCACAAATGATGCCAATATTGTGACGCTATTTTGAATTGAAGTGGGAAGTCTAGTTAATTTTCCCCTAAAAGTGGGCGTGCATCTGTTCAGAGACATTCTATGATGTTGCGCCGGTTGTGCGTATTGCCATAACAACGTCAGCTCCATGCTTAAAGAATTAGTTCACCTCAAAATAAAAATTTTCTGATAATTTACTCACCCCAATGCCATCCGTTCTTTCTTTCTTCAGTGGAAAAGAAATGAAAATTTTTGAGGAAAACATTTCCGGATTTTTCTCCACACAATGGACTTCAACGGTAACCAAATTGTTGAAGTCCAAATCAATGCAGTTTCACAGGGCTTTGAAGAGCTTCAAAGGGCTCTGCATGATCCCAGCTGTGGAATCAGGTCTTATCTAGCGAAACGATCGTTCATTTTCTAAAAAAAAACAAAATATATACTTTTTAACCACAATTGTTCGTCTTGTGCTGGTCTGCGACGCACCAAGCATTACGTAATCACGTTGGAAAGGTCATGCTGGACGTAGGCGGAAGTACTGCCCCATTGTTTTAAACATCCACTACACACACGAAAGGACCATTTTAAACAATAAACTGACACAAAGACATAAATATGTCATTCAACATACAATAAGATTTGAAAGACCCTCCTTCTCCACGCTTGTAAACAATGGTACATCCAGCGTGACCTTTCCAACGTGATGACGTAATGCCTGGCGCGTCGCAGACCAGCACAAGACGAACAATTGTGGTTAAAAAGTCTATATATTTTTATTTTTTTTAATAAAATGCCATTTGTTATTTAAACAATGTGGTGCAGGACGTGAAAATGATAACTGCGTCAGGCTGAATCTAGTAAAAAAACACTTGCGTCACACCTGGTGTATGATAGGGCCCAAGTAGGAACACATTTCAAAAGCAAGCACACTAAAAGACGATCGTGATAGGGACTTCTTGACACAGACTAGTCACCAACTTAAAACATCAGAGGTGATAAGTCTTGCAGTGCTTGCTATACACTTCTGCAAAAAGTTTAGAATAAAAAAAAAAAATCTGTTTTGAAGAAGGTTTTTTTTTTTTTTTTAATCTCCTGCTGCTGCCCCATCTGTCTCGTTTCAACGCCTCAAATTCCCTTTCCCATCTCAAGCTTGTGTTTCTTCACTCTTGAGCAAAGTCCATTTAAAGAAATATGGCCTGGCAGTCCATTTTTTGGCCTTTAACTTCCATTTCATACAGTTTTGCACTCTTAAGAGGATGAGGAATGGAGGAAAAAAAAAAAAAAAATCATGTGTTTTTTTCTCACCAAATGCCCTTGGTGGATGATTCTCAAAAAGCATCACACAGAGAAGTCAATGCTCAAGGACTGGGCACACCTATCCAGGCACACAATTGGATTTGATTTCAAGGTCCAGCAGAGAGTGACAGATATGAATCATCTAATCTATGAGCTTGAACACAGACCCTTAGACACGTATGAGAGTCTCATGGAAAGAGGCCACAATTTACTTTTGCAACCTTTTTTATGTTTAAAAATGAAAACACATATTTACAGATACATTGCAAAAAACACTGCCAATCCTATCCCATTGTAACCCATATAGCAAAATATATGGTAAATATATGTTGTAAACAGCTTCTTAAAAGGATAGTTCACTTTTAAATTAATTTTTGACATGTTTTAGCTTACCTCAAGGGCATCCGAGATGTAGGTGTCTTTGTTTCCGCAGTAGTTTCAATTTTGATATTTTTAGGTCAAACCGTTCTTGTCTGTCAGTCATATAATAAAACGAACAGTATTTATATCGTTTTTACCTCTTGTAACCACAGCCACTTCTAAGTGATCTGAGGGCGCGGGCGCTTCGGTCTGTGCGTTACAAGAGGTAAAAACGATATAAATACTGTTTATTTTCTCACACAATCCGCTCGTTTCGTGTCTTAGGCCATCAATGTGTACTTACATTTACGAGTCATTAAATCATGTTTAATTTGGACTTCTCTGTGCATGCTCTTTGAGGTGGTGACCATAGACCTGCATTATATGACTGACAGACAAGAACGGTTTGACCTAAAAATATCAAAATTGAAACTACTGCGGAAACAAAGACACCTACATTTTGGATGCCCTTGAGGTAAGCTAAAACATATCAAAAAATAATTTCAAAGTGAACTATCCCTTCAAGAATTTTTTTAAAAATGAAAATTTATAGTTTCAAAATGCCAAAATATACCACAGAATGCAAATATTTTGTAGATTCTTGCTCAAGTTTCTTGTTAAAATTTTGTGAGTCACTGTTAAAGCAAATGAATAATAAATGGACCGGCTGTCAATAAGTCGTTTTTTTTGTTTGTTTTTTTTACAATTAGTTAATTGCGGCATACATTATCATAGTCTAAATTAATTGTGCAGCCCGTTAGAACGCCCAAGACTGGTTTGCATAATTAAGGAAATGTAGTCCGTATACATACATTTCCAGAACCGGGAAAGTTCTGGCCCAGAAAAATGGCCTCCACACCAGCCCCTATAATCTACTGAACCAGTAACTGCACCAAGATAAGTTTTCAGAACAGCAACTTGACAAAAACTGACACAAAACAAAACTAAATCACTCCCATAATCTCTATCCTAATTAATAGACAGCTGTTGGAGGATGTAGAGGAGAGAGTGAACGATGCAAGATAAGTGGACAGATTGGTGGAGCATGTGAAAGTTTTTCTTCACAGTGCTAGAGACAATATGGCTGAAACTTCTGCCACGTCCAGTGCCAAAGAAAAAGGAAAATACAGCCCTCATTGCCAACTGACACATATTCAGAGACTTCCATTTTCAGTCCCATTTAGGCAGTGAGAGATGGAAAAAACTAGAGGATGGAACTTGCTGAGACAGAAGAATATAGTCATGACCACAGCAGCCAATGGAGTTTGGAGCACTTACAAATGTGTCTATTACATAAAGTTGGAAACTCAAACAATGTCCACAACTGAACCATAGATATATGAGATTTGAACATTTTAGGCTGAGTTGGATCTGAATTTCTTCTAAAACTAATGTATTTGAACTTGATTGTATTGGATAATTTGATTGGGTTTAAGAATAATATCGTAAAATCTATTCTATTCTATTCGATTCTATTCTATTCTATTCGATGCAGATCAAACAAGAGACCCTGCAGTAACCTGGGGTAGATGGATGGGATAGATAGCCTCTTTTGGGAATTCCTTGCACACTCACAATCCCCAATTTTTCCAGACATCCTTCCAAACATGCACCGCAAAGCTTATCCTAACATGAATCCTTACTCATTTTGCCAAATGTATTTTCCAGGCAAGATGTAAAACAGCCTTCATTCTTCACAGTCTGTTTTTCACTTCTCTTCCAACTTTCATTTTTGACTTAAGCCCCGCAGACATTTTAACCAACATAATTTAGCTTCACAACCAACTTCAAACTTTCAAAGACACTTGCTACAGGATTTTGTAGTTCTTTTGTAATTTCTAGTCAAGCAGATCTTTTTACGCTTGGAGAATATTGTCCTTTTGTCGAATCTTTCTTCCTGAGCACAAAGACGATAATGGCCGAATTCGAAGACGACATACCCACTCTCCAATTAAAAAGTACAGAGATAAACAGAGTTAGAGACTATACATGGCAACAGCAAAGGAAAATTGAGTCTCAAATGTGAAAGTGACTTTTTTGTGAGCTGTACTCCATAATGTTTCAGTTTCAAAATGGCTGCAATGAATTACAACCTTCCTGACAAAGCACATTTGTACGTATGATATTGCTTTTATACAACAGTACATCAAAAAAGTTAATATAGAGTAACATGACAGTTACTTTATCTGCTTTTGCTCTGAAATGGTCCAAATGAAATAGTTCCAATCAAAACCAAAGCAGTTCCGTCTCGTGTCTCAGAGCAATACATCACAGTGAATGGCGTTGCTGAGTGAATCAGTGTTTTTGAATCTGTTGAGTGAATAGGTGTGTTTGTTATGGGTATTCTCTAGCTGTTGAGTGTACATCGGTTGCACACTCGTGATTGCGGTGCGTTGTGGGATTGAATGAGTGTACTCGATAACGTCCACTATGGTTTCAGACACCACTACAAATGGCTGTCCCCTTAAATAGGGCGATTTCGGACACAGCCAGTGTTTCTGAATGAATCGGTTAAGTGAATGATTCATTAATGACTCATAATACACTCACTTGTCACCACCTACTGGTGTAATGATGTAACCTGCTGAAAAGATCACAATTTCCAAGCACTAATGTTGTACCTCACGTTGCCATCAGGACAATTATTTAAAACCATTTTTGACTTTCTTTACAAAATCTTACTCTGGCATGGCATTTGCAGAAACAATGAAATAGTTAAATAAATAAATAAAAAATTCTCTGTTTCCAACACAAGTACAGTAGGTACAGCCTGGACTGGAAATGATACCATTTTATAACAGGTTTGCATTCATTTGATGTTATAGCTACAGGTGAGATCTGGCACCAAAATATTATGTCTCAACAAAGACCACGCACCTGCTTTTCATGCCTCTAAGATTCTTGGCCACCTTTTCTTAAGGTCAGATCTGATTAGATGATACATTTGCTTTGGTTCACACCACCTGAGTAGAATATATATCAGTATATATTATATCTTCTATCTGAGCTGTTTTTGAAGCATCTCTCTTACCACACACCAACTATGCTTTCCAGCTGAATATTAAAACTTGGCTGAAGTGGACTATTGATGTGGCTTTTTAATTAGCTTGAGGCAGCTTGAGCACTAAATCATCTTAAAAAAGCAAAACTGCATTTGAAAAACATTGCTTTGATGCACCTGTAGTACATACTGATGCTTTTGGCTACCCATGTAATCGAGTTTGTAGGGCTGAAGTCATTTGAATGCAATATATACAGTACAAACATGCCAAGGGCTATGCGGTATAAGTGTGCACTTGTTGGTAGTTCATAAACAAATACATGCATGCATACACACACATGCTGACAGTATTGAACAGTGCAGTTCATACACATATATATATGAAATAAAAAAGACTGCATTTTCTTCTCACTAGAGTCATAAATCCCTGTTCACTGGTCTATATAAAACATGCAGTTAGTGTCAAACCAAATCAATAAGAGCATGCCTTGGTGAGTCCAGTATAAATATGCCTCCCTTATGCCTTCGCCCCTGTTTGTTAAGCTCTTATCCCATTACAGTGGCCTGGGCCTGGCGGTGGTGAGCCTTGTGAGTGGATGGTTTTGATAAACACTCAAAATGGACGACCAGATGAAAGGTGACTTTTCCCAGACCAGCGGGATTTGGGCATGAGGGACACAATTTCTGATAAATATTTAAATCTAAACAAACAGCAGAAATACTCTTTGCTTTTATCATTTTGTCAGGGAGAGCTTCTCGTGCTCTGTTTTAGCTTTGGGTTGGGGGTCTCTCTGAAATAACAGTGGTTGACCTGAAGTGCTTTAGCTTATAGTTCACCAATAAATCAAGTGAAGTGAAAGCACTGAAGTGCTCAAGGCTCTCTGTGCCAAATAATGGACCCAGGCAAGCTCATGCTTGATAAAGGAATAATTCACCTAAAAATGACAATTATGTCATCATTATACGTCCTCATGTAGTTCCAGAAAGGTATGATTCTCTTCTTCAGTGGAACACGAAAAGAGAAATTCTGAAGGATGTGATAATCACTTTTCCCAAGAAATTAAGGTGTATGGGAATGGGAAATGACTGAGACTTTTAAGTTTCAAAAAGAACTCAAAGCACATAACGTATTAACAAAGTGGATCATAATTAAGACCAAAGCAGTACAGTAAAATCTTCGGAAGTCATAAGCTTTGTACTGTTTGACAGACCGTAATTTAAGTGGTTATTCAAAGAAAATGTTTTTGACATATTTTTAGTGAATCGTTGACCCAATTTACAAAATATATTATTGGTTCACAAATCAGTCATGTGGTTCTCAAGTTCAACTCAATGACTTATCCATTTCAGTAAATAATTACTTTATTAATTTCCCCCCACATAAAGCTATTGTATGATACCCAAAGACATTAAATACTCCATGAGTCATATTGACTACTTTTAGGATATATGGTGCTTTTGAGTCTTTTTTAAATAAAACATCTGCTCAAACTGAACCCTTCCAAGCTCCAAAAGATAACAAAATATGCTTTATTTGATTCTTTTGTAATTGTCACTCTAATATCGTGAGAGTTTTATATTATCGTGATAGGTAGAGATCCGTCCGTGTTAGATTTAGCCTAGATCCGGGTCGCTAAAGAGCCGAATATGTAATAATGATTCATGCATTTAAAGGTTAAGATGAATTGCTTGTTATATTCCTCATCTGTAAGTCACTTTGAATAAAAGCATCTGCTAAACTGATAAATGTAAAAGTACAATACTTCAGAATTTCCACATCTGCGTTCCACAACAGAAATTAAGAATTTTGAATGACACGAGGGTGAAAATAATGACAGGATTTTGGGTGAACTATTCCTTTAACTCATCCCTCGGGTCATTTTGACCCAGAATTTTGAATTTTGTGTTCATCGGAGACTTTGAAGAAAAAAACTGACTTTAGGACCCAGCGGAACTGCTCATTTGCTCCAAATAGTGCTATAAGGCCATCTAGTGGCTGGAGTCATGAAAATCATGTTATATATTTTTTTCCACAAGAGGTAATCAAAGACACCCAATGTAACATATTTTGAACTTAATTAAAAAGTTTATGCATGAAATTGTTTTAGTTTGAATTTAAGTTGAAAGAATGTGAGGAATGTGCTTAAATGACTAAATTACTATTTATTTATTATTTATTGATCAAATCTAGTAATTTAAAGGTTAAATCAAATAAAAAAAATCTCCCAAAAAATTGCGTTAAAAAAATCGCGTTAAAAAAATCGAAAAAATATTATCAAAATGAAAAAAAAAATCATATTTAGGGGGGTTCGGGTCATTTTGACCCGCGAGGCAAGGGTTTGTTACAGGACGCGAGAGAAAGATGAGGGTTAAATTAAATATTTGGTCAATAAATAAACCATGATGAGATTACGTTTATAGACTAAACAATGGTTTTAAGCAAATTAAAAAATCCCAGAATGGTTAGACAAAAAAACAAAAAAAAAAGGCCTAGAAAATATACTTGTGTAAAAAGGAAGTAAAACTTTACAGCTGGAGGGAAAGCAACAGAGAGAAAGCGAGAGGAAGAGACAGTCAGTGAGAGAAAGAAAGAGGAGCCTTGGGCGATGAGGGCTGATGGGGCAACATGAACGCTCACATCCTCTCCGCATTAGTGTCTGCAGTGGGACTGCGCCAACAGCAGATGTGGAAAGATCAGCGTGCTGGGAAATTATGCAAATGCAAAGGTGAAGGCTATAACTCACGGATAGATTTAATGCTAAATTATGTACAGAGATACATGAATGGACTTTGATAAAGCATGACGCATTCAAAAGTTTTAGTTGAGCGTGTCTTTCTCTGAATTCTTCAAATCCATTGTGCTTACATCATCCCTCACATCACTTACTGTGTGCATTAGTCGACTTCTAAATGATTGCTGCAGTGTAAGAGACAATGTAACACTTAACATTAATGATGTTGCATACTAGATTAATGCTAGTCGTTGCATTTTATTGCATAAACAATAGAACATCTGAAGGAAGTCTGATTGCAGGTGGATCTGGGACGCTGGGACCTGTATGAAATGATGCCCTAGTTCCAAAGCAGACACAACAGACACACCCCACACACCTGTCAGCTATTGATCAAAGCTCGATATAATCACTTTGACAAAAGCATACTCTATAGTCGCATAGCCAAAAATAGGTTGTCAGGTCCTACACCTTGAAGAAAAAAAAAAGAAAAAGCTAGCCCCTGCTGGTAACTATACATAACACAATTCTGATGCCATTTTTCTTCATTGATTGCCATTTGATTCTGATTTTTTTTTTTGATAGCTAGATTATGAATCACTAAAGTATGGAATATATATATATATATATATATAAACAAAAAGGAAAAAAAATAGATATGAAGTCATCATTATGAGATATTAAGTCAATGTGACATATAGTGAGAAATAAAGCAGTTGTGAGATAGTGTGAGATGTAGTCACAATTGTCACAATTACAAGTGACAAGTTGTGAAATACAGTAACAATTATGACAACAAAAATGCAATTATGAGATATTGCAATTGTGAGATATATACGCTTACACGTTAATGATGTACTAATAACGGAAAAAGGTTTTCTTTCGTGTTTTTGAAAAGTTTTGCATACAGACGACAACATTGTCAAAACAATTCCTTTTTCACACTGATCCACGTAAATGACTAAAATCGCTGTAATATCCTGCCAGGCCAGTAGTTGGCGGTTACTTTGTAAAGAAATAATACCCGCCTAGAGACTAAACACGTACTACGCATACACATGACGTCATTGTTTTCACAAATTATGAGATATTAAATCACACTGAGGGGCTGTTTACACTGTTTTCAACTAAAAACGGACAACTTTTTTTGCTTTTTGAAGACCTGAAAACACAAACTTTTGAAAACAGGATTCAAAGTGCAAGTTTTGAAAATGATACCGTTTTCGTCTCCGTGTAAATTACAAAAACACAAGTTTGTGAAAACTGTGATGTAATCATGTGTATTGTGTGTTCAGTCTATACGCAGATAGTATTTCTTTACAAAGTGACATCGCCAACTACTGGCCTGGCATGCACAATACAGCATTTTTAGTCGTTTTCGCGGATCCGTGAACAGGGATCGTTTTGATGTTGTCGTCTATACGCTAAAAAAGCAAAGGAAAAAACTTTTGTACAATTTTGTCGTGTAAACGTACCCTAGGTGAGATATAAAGTTGCAATCATGAAATATAATGCCATAATTGTGAAATAGTTATAATTATTTGTAGATATTGTCACAAGTGTGATATGGGCAATTCTTAGACTATAGGCACTTTCATGTCCTTTGATCATATTTTATAAAAAAAAACATTTAATTTTGAAAAATTCACACTTTCATAGTTAACTTTACAATGAAAGTACTTTAGAAACTTTTTACCGGTAGTCTACGATGATTTTTTCACCTTTTTAAATATCATTATAGATGCAAATATTGCTGTTTTGTGCTTGTCCCACACCCAGACTTCTGATCTTCAATAATGAAAAAGAAGTGTAAAAAAATGATTTATCTATTTTTTTTTAATATGACTGTATAAAGTATCAGTAAAATAATCAAGACATAATTGTGGTATTTAAGGTCAGACAACTATTAATGTGATTTTATATACAAAATGTAGTTGTCCCACAGTATTGCCGTCATTTCCACCACAACGATGTAATGTCCCTTTTAAAAGGCTTTTTTGAAAGATTGTTTGGGTAGTTTCTATGGAGATGAACAATGACATCACAGCACATGTCTGACATGGAGGAGACTTTTAATTTATTCACCAACTTGGAGAAGAAAACTCAAGGTAAATATTGCTTGAAATGAAAATATTTTTATTGTGTGTCATTTCCAAACATGGCGTAAGATCAATTGAGTTTGTAAATAAATAGATTTTTTTACATAAATAGATGTATTTTGCGTGCATGCAATGCTAGCTACCAATTCATAGCTAATCTGTAATACTAGCTTGGATTTTTTTCCAAAATACTGCAGGATTGTCATTTCCAACACATACCTTCTTGGGTGGAAATGACAAAGGTGAGGTGGAAATGACATTTATGCTTACAAGGTGCAATTCATAGATTGTGGGGCTACATATGTATATTTTATTTATTGAAATGTACAATGCTAATGTATTTATTCAAATATATATTTGTTGAAATGCCTTTTCATCTATTTTATAAGATGCCGCGGAAGTCAACTGCAGAAAGGTCTCAGTCCTATACCAAAACAGAACCAAACAAACTAATGACTAATGAGATTAATGATTTGTTAAATGGAATTGTCTGTTTCAGAAAGTTACAATATTATATTTCAAGTTGTGGTGGATGTAAGCTTTGTGTTTGGGCTTCATGACAATTAATTTACTTAATCCACAAATCTATGGTAATTGCAATATAAGTATAAACTGGTAATACTATGTGTGAAAGTGGTCTTACACTGTTAAGAAATGATCTATATCATAATATTTTAAAATAATAATCAAATATTTACATGTGATGGAAATGACATTTGTTCAGTGCGGATCGGAAAATATGTCAAAAAACACCAATTTGTCTTATAATGTAAGTGCGTTCGCTTATGGATCATTAAACTAGACTAGTTATATTTAACTGTTAGACTGTAACAATTTTGATTTGAACACTTTTTTTCCCCCTCAAGTTCACAAGGCCAAAAGTGCCTGTAGTTGAAGAACCACCCATATATAAATTCACCTTGTAATTGTATATATACTCTGATGCAGAAACAGGCTTCCATATTAGGCTAATATTATGATTATTTTACAGTATTAGTTCTAGGTTTTAGACATTCTTGGAACAGCACAGTAGGAGAAAGAAACAAACACAGCAAGAGAGAGCATATGTGTTCCACATTATTAGTTTAACTCAGCTGATCGTTTTTGTCACAAGAAGAATTTCAACACAAGACGCCGTCTGCCACCGAGTTGCTTCACAACGGTCTGCCCCTGCACCCCCAGACGCTCGTGAAAACACGTTCAGCCCGTGAGACCGAACCCTTTGATTTATGAGGCTGTTGTTCTGCTCATTTTTACGACGCACCATCAGTTCCAACGCGAGCGGATTTATGCACTTTATCTCTGGATAGAATCCGGCTGCGCACAGGATCAAGGTGTTATTGATTGTCTCCCAGCCATTGATCCTATTGAGTGGATAGTTAAGCAGTCGTCCCCTGTGTGGCTTTCGAGATGAGAGAGAGTGGGCTACTAGCTTTATTGGGGAGAGTGGGTGGTCTGCTGTCAAGGGCACAGTCTGAGACTTGCACATTGTAGGAGGTTTAGAAACAATTGTCGTCTTTAAAAAAAAAGGATTTCCTTTAGCACTCTCTGTATATACAAGGACCTATAAGGCAACTTCCAACGCAACAAATGCATGCATCCCATCCTTGACCGGACACGTGCATTTTGCTTATTTGTAGTCCTACTGCTCAGTGGAGGCTTGATCACATTTGACTTTGTGTTGCTGTATGTGCTCAGCGGGGGGACCTTATTATCTCTGTAACACATTGCTCTATTTTTGTGATCCTGCCTTAACACCCTCCCTCTTTCTTCATCCCTCTCTCTCTTGTATCGGAGGGGGTGTGGGTACAGGAATAGGACTGCAAGCGCTCTGAGGGCCTCTGAAGACTTTATGTCCTCTGATCTCAGTGTGTATTCCAAACAAGCTAAAGAAGCATAGAGAAAGCAAGTGTGTGGGTTTAGACGAGGGGAGGGAGGATATGGCAAGCATGAGTGTATAAACAAACATACACTTTAACCATCAGCCAATTGCGCAGAGAGACTTCGAAATGAGAGATCCATAAGGCGACAAGATGATTCTCAAGAGGTTGAGTGCATATGTGGACTTCCATCTGAGTGAATGCGAACTTCAGTGTTAAGTGAAAGTGTGTTTCTGTGCCAATACTAAAGCGAAAATAATGACTGTTAGAATGAAAGTTTGGGAAAGTTCAGAAGATCATCTGTTATATCTTAACAAACGTCTAGTCTTAAACTCACTGAAACAGATGGTCGATTATTTACATTTTTTTTTTTTGCGTTTTTTCTTTTCTTTATAGCAACCAAACAGACACTGAACGACTTTCCTAAGGTCGGGTGACATCTTTCTATGGTTAAAAACACTGATTGGGGTATTGCATGAAATTATACATTTCAGTACATTATACTGTCTTTCAACGTTGAAAGATGTTCATTCATGTTTTAGTCAGGAAGAGATTATTGGTTCACATGCGTTTCGCACTGACTGTTGAACTGAAGCGCTCACCAGTGTCAAAATTATGTTTATTTATTTATTAAAATTTTGTGATAAAATGGACAACGTTTTATACAATATACAATATATATAAACACAATTTTTTTTTTTTTTTTTTTTTTTGAAATTAGCGTTCCATTATTTTTTTTTTTTTTGCATATTGAGTATTGTACCTTTAATGACAAATATATATATATATATATATATATATATATATAAAAATATGTTTTATTTTATTTTATTTTTTGCTCATTGAGTATATATATATATATATATATATATAAAATATTATAATATATATATATATATATTTACATATGATTTATTATATATATCTTTTATATAATAAAAGATTGTGCTTCACCTTAATGAGCCCTCAGGAGTAGTGAACAAAACAAAATTTGACAATAGTCTTTCTAGACTCAATGGACCATGTTAACCCTTATAAATAGCTAATCTGACCAAACTCTCTTAAGAAGGCTTGATTGTTACTGTGTGCAGTAGGGAATTTACTATATACACTTATACTTAAAAAATATTTATTTCTGTATTTATCTTTTAGTCGTAGTCCATTTTTGTGGCTTCCTGGGTTTGCTTAACGACTCCAAACGCCCGGTGGCCAATTAATAATGTTCATTTTAACAGCCTTTAGGTTTTTAATAGGTTTAAAATGTGTTGTTTATTAAATTGTCACATGAAAGACCAAATTTGGGTAACCCTAATTACTTTCTCACTATTCATTCTCAAGGAGCCATTGGGGATGTGCACATTTTATGATTTGTGCGCTATGCAATTAATTTATGATTCTCACTTCACCTATAGCTAACACTGCACTTAAAATTAGCCAATTATCTGAGACTCAAGAAGATCTAAAGCAGGTTGGAGTCACAATCTTCTGCGAACAGTGTCTTGGCTACAGTAGCACTGGAACAGAGGCTTGGGGACCTTTGAAACCGAGTCTCAGTGCAGCTGTTTGCAGCCTAGATCTGCCTCTCCGGATTAGCAAGGCAGCTGAGATGCCTCCTTTCAATTTTTCATGATGTTTACACAGCTCCGTGTTCTTCAGGGAAAGATCAAGGCGATGCTTCCTGTCGTAGGATAGAAATATTTATCACCTCATTTTTTTCTCCCTTATGGTGTAGTATTGCGTGAGGAACAGGCGAAAAAGAGGACGACTCCAAGATATACACCACTTTTAAAAGCTCTTCTAGATATAGCTGATTCAGCTGTTAAGTTAACTTGAGTCAGTTACCTAAGCATAATTTAGAGCGAGCATGAAAGTTTTAAAGATGAAGTGTGTAATTCTTTTTTTCCATGCTAAAATACTTCCTCTTATCCCAGCTGGATATTCAGTGAGTATGGGGAGACCGGAGATTCTTGTTACTAGTTGTAACATATCAGTTTAACCATGGGCGTAGGTTTGGTCTCAGCTTTGGTGGGGACATCCCCCGTCCCCAATCCCAATCTCCCCCCCCCCCCCCAGCCGGGAATTATTTTGTTGTAAGATAAGTAACAGTGCTTTAATGGTGATTTCCTTTGTCATTTCTATTGTTCTCAATTGTAAGTCGTTGGATAAAAAGTGTCTGCTAAATGAATAAATGTAAATCTGTTGTGGTTTGATGCTGTCTTTCCTGCATACAAAATGGTTAATTAATTTTGTAGTCTATCCTATGGCTAGCAAGTTTAACCCTCCTACCAGATATTGTTATTTTGGATATTATCAATCAAATAATGATTTATTATATTTGAATAACCAACAGTGTTAACTTTTGCCTTTTTAACATTGCCAACATGTTTTTCCAGCACATGTGTCTAAGCAAGTAGGCTACACTCACAAATACATTACATAAACAGAATGTAGAAACGAAAAATGTCTCAGATGATCCACTGTTTATGACGGCAAGATTCTAAGTTAAGGTAGGCTAATTAACATTCAGTGACTTGCTAACATAGCATTCTATCATGATAGTGCGACTTCTATGAGTCTATCTGTGCTGCACACCCCTAATTAATGCTCCTAACCTTGAAAGATTGCAGAAGCTTCAAGCTAGGTTTAACTGTAACAATATCCTGGGTAACCAGGATCACCAGTTAATACTATTTTCCACTAGAATCTGCATTTGAAAGCCTGGTCAGTCACTACTACTGCTAGTTATTTTTGCCTACTTACACTCTGCTTTATGAAAAAGCTTCGTATGTCCCCTTTCTTCTTCTTGGGTGACATAGCTGATCTACAAAGTACAAAAAGGGGCAAAAAACCGGAATATTAAAATGTTTTACTCTGGCCTTTGTATATGGCAGGCAGAGAGACAGCCCTGGTAACTTACCGTCGGCGTCGTCACGCGCGCACACACACACGTCACCACCCGCTCGCTGCCAGTGAGTGCAAGCACAAAAAGTAGTCCCGGCCCGCGCGTGTAGCCTGCCTGTCAGAGACCCCGCCGCCAATCAAATTACGGCGTATCTTGTACTGTCGTCGTCCTGGCCGTTGGAATCGATCCAAATGCAGCGCAAATATCAAAATAGCAGTTCAAAGGAGCTTGCTAAATATTGGTGGGGACAAATTTGTCATCTCAAAATATTGATTGGGACTAGTACCTAGCGTCCCCCCCTAAACCTACGCCCTTGAGTTTAACCACTTAGAAATGAGCTAAAAGGATGAAATCACTTTCAGGAGGTGTGAGCATTGTAGTTATATAAGTAAAAAATGAAAAAGAGATTTACAGGGCAAAACAATTTTAAGGTAAAAAAAAAAAAAACCATGGTAACACTTTATTTTCAGATGAAGTAGTTACACGTTAATATATGTACTTACTATAGTAATAACAGTAAATTATACATAATTACAAGTAACTAACCCTAAACCAAACCCTAACTCTAACCGTGATTCTATTGTAAGTACATGTACTTAATTATTATTACTCAGTACTTATTTGTGTAAAATAATGTAACTACGTCACCTTAAAATAGTGTAACCAAAACAATTAAAAATTTGTTTTTTGATATTAAATGACAGATCAGATATCATCTGAATCAGAAGATTCACTTGTTTAATTTGAGATATAGTATACTTTCACCAAAATGTAAAAAAAAAAAAAAAAAAAAAAAAAAAAAAAGAAGATATTCACAGTTGTGAGAGTACCTGTCATGCAGACTTTTAACTGATTGCCAATGTTTTATATATTTGTTCAATCATTTTTATGTTGCTGTTTTAGAGTAAAATGTTTCCTTTTATTACCTTTTGAACTAAAATCCTTAAAATGAAATGGGGTGGAGTTGGGTGAAGTGGTTGCTGGGGATTTAGCATAAAAATTGTTGCTTGTTGAAAACTAAATAAACAAAATAATTACATGTACAAAATTGCAATCAAATTGCTCACCCTCAAATCAACAACAGCTCTATTTGTACTTTAAACAACTTTAATTTGTAGCAAATAAATAGTGTAAAACACACTGGTTGGTTGACAGACCACAGTATAAATCAGTAATTTCATTTCCATGAAAAGTCCTGACCAGCCACACACAGTGACACCTTCTCAACCAATAATGTGCATTTAGGGCGGGGCTACCTGTTTGTCTAACCAATGAAAGATAGGGTCATGGAGTCATTACGTTCTGTTAGGTGCTGCCTGTGTTACACAGACATTTTTACTGAAATCACTTTAGCTTTAACTTACAAAGTTAACAACAGTTCAATCCTCCGAGGTCTCTTTAAGCTTCATTACATATTCTGATACAATATCAGAAATCTTCTTAGCTTCTGGTTCATGTCTCAGTAAAATCCCAACATAAAAGGCTTAGCTGCAGAAGCATGTCTGGACTTTGGCTGGCCTCTCTTCTCAGTTCTTTAGTGAATAATGATTTATCTATTGCAAATGGTGTTAAAATGCCCCACCATTAGCAGACTTGTCTTTTGTCGGATAATGCTGAACTCCGGGAGTTGGACTGCTGCATTAGCATTCACCAGACCGACTACTTTCCCCTATAGCATATGCTTTTCTCTCTGCTGCCCTCTTTTTTATCCTTCCTCTGCACTTCTTCCTTATCAGCCAGTGTTTAAGATGATAATTGACATTCTTTGACAAGATCAGCAGCGGAAGAAGGCCATTTAGACAGCATTCTATTCAAAAAAACGCCTGTTGTTCCTCCAGTAATTACACTGCGGTTGAAAAGATCACAATTGCTCATTGAATTCATATCAGATTAAATTGAAGTGGTAGCCGAAATGCCCGTGCTGTTCATCTTCTGTGAAATTCTCCTAATTTAGTTAGTTATTCTCTCAGTCAAGCTTGCTTTCATTCTCTTTATGGCCTTATCTTTGACCTTTTACACACTCCCTCAGCTTCTATAGTTTTTTTCGACTTTATACCCCCCATTCTGTCTTTCAGTCATAGATGCTTTTGCTGGTTCAACTTTGGTGATTCATATTCATCATTTAATAGTTTTTCTGTCTTCCTTTCCTCTCATTTTATTTGTGGCACACATAGTGCTTTATGTGCTCGGACTGCACGATTGTGTTGTTGTTCCATAGCAAACCATCCAACAAAGAGCGATCTGTAATGGATCCGAGTGTTTCGTCAGTCCGCAGTTCTCCCTTACACCACTTGGAGGCAACGTTTACATGGTGGAGAACGCCTGAACGGCCACAGAACGACTGGAGCTTTTCTTTTTGGCCGGCCACACTATGCAGTCAGACACCCCTAAATCAGGCCAGATGAAAACAGATGCTGGATGGAAATGTCACAAGTGTATCTCAAACTGCCAGCGCATTAACCTCCTTAGCCAGAGTGCCCTGCTCCTCTGGGACCTTTACCGAACTCCATTGATTAAAAACACTAGCAGGTTACGAGACATAAGGGAGAGAGAGAGAGAGAAAAACAGTCAGAGTAAGCAAATGAGATCTCTTAAACTCACCGTGCTGTCAGAGGAAAGAGGGGGGGGGGGGGGGGTGGCTTAAGCCCTAAGTTAATATATATATATATATGCAGTTTTGATGATCCTCAATAAAAACAACAGTTGCAGTGTGTATTGGGATAAGAAACAAACAAACAAAAAAAAAAACGAGGACCCAAATAACCTGATTTTCATAATCCAACGCTGAGATTTGTGATGGAATATTTGAGAACGCACGTGATTTAACAGGAAGTTGTCTGAAACCATCATAAATCTCGATGTGTTTTCTTCTGCCGTCAAGTTCTTCCATACACCCACTCGCACCAAGTAGCAGCTGTGATCTTCAGACCTCTGGCTTTTCTAGTAATTGAAGCTTCTCCTAAGCGAAACGCATAGAAAGATGTTTTGATATGTACTCCTTTATAATAACTCTCTTGAAACTGTAATGCCAAATAAATGTTGAAACATTGAACACACTAAAGAGCAAAGATCTTAGTCAGGGCAGGCACTTGTTCATGTTCAAGTTGGTCGCATGCAAACAAAAAGCTTAAAGGGATAGTTCACCCAAAAAGATTCTGTCATCATTTACTCACCCTCATGTCGTTACAAACCCGTAAGACTTTCGTTCACCTTCAGAAAAACAAATGAAGATCTTTTTGATGAAATCTGAGTGATTTCTGTCCCTCCGTTGACAGCTACACAACTACTACTTTGACGCTTCAAAAAGTTCACAAAAATATCGTAAAACTTATCCATATCAATAGAGCGGTTTAGTCCATATTTTCCGAAAAGACTTGATCGCTTTATGTGATGAACAGATTTAATTTAGGTTTATTCATATGTAAACAATTATTAACTCACACATTAGTTGTGGTAAACGGTGTTACGGGTATGGTGCAGGTTGAATTCAAACATTTACTAATAAATCAAATCCAATCAAGGCACAGGGATGACGGGCAGAAGGTAATCACACACTCAAAACCAGGTAACATTAACACTACACACACCTTACATAAACGAGAACAGACCAGGACTGAGGGAGAACACAGGGAATAAATGCAACATAATCAGGTAATAGACTGAACACAGGTGAATGAACTGATGAAGACAAGACACAGGTGCTGTAACTAAACACTAACGAGGAGCGGGAAAACTGGGACTGAACCAAAAACACTAAGCAGGGGGAAACACAGGACACACATGTAACATTATGCCCCCTCCCAAAAAGGCGCGACCTTGCGCCGTAGAACATCAACAGGGGGGGCGGGCACCCTGGAGGCTGACGAGGGCGTGGGCAGAGCAGGATGTGCAGGCTGCCAGGGTGGAGCTGGCAGTGTAGGTGGCCAAGGCGGAGCAGGCTGTTCGGACAGCCATGGCGGAGACACCCCTTCGGGTGGCCATGGCGGAGATGCCCCTTTGGGTGGCCATGCCTTACCGTGGGAGTCAGGCCTGGCCCCAATGGCCGGGGACCTATATCCCCCCCCCAAAAAAAAATTCTTAGGGGGAGTGACAGGCTCAGGGACGTGCTCAGGGACCGGGACAGGCTCCGGGCTGGGCGGGACTAGCGGTGAAGGCTTGGGACTGGATGGGACCAGCGGAGAAGGCTCGGGGCTGGACGGGACCAGTGGCGAAGGCTCTGGGCTGGACGGGACCAGCGGAGAAGGCTCGGGGCTGGACGGGACCAGCGGTGAAGGCTCGGGGCTGGACGGGACCAGCGGAGAAGGCTCGAGGCTGGACGGGACCAGCGGAGAAGGCTCGGGGCTGGACGGGACCAGCGGTGAAGGCTCGGGGCTGGACGGGACCAGCGGAGAAGGCTCGAGGCTGGACGGGACCAGCGGTGAAGGCTCGGGGCTGGACGGGACCAGGTAGAAGGCTCTGGGCTGGACGGGACCAGCGGCGAAGGCTCTGGGCTGGACAGGACGAGCGGCGAAGGCTCTGCAGGGACCTTGATGGGACGAGGCTTTGGAGGGACGGCCATCCTGGCAGATCGTGCTGACATCAGCGGGGAATGTGCCAAGTTGGACATCAGTCTCGATTTCCCATAGACCGATCTGGTGGCTGGACTGATAGTGGGCAACTCAGGCTCGGCAGAGCTGACGGGGAGCGCAGGCTCGGTAGGGCTGTCGCAGTGCCCAACGGTAAATGGAGACCCATTATACAGCACCCACTCGACAAAAGCCTGTGTATCATCACCTTAAAGTAACAACAGGTAACTTTTCAACCTTCATAATATATTTCCAAGTCTCTTGTGATGGTACATCGACTTACAATAGGTTGAATGACACGTCTGCCATAGCCTGACGGGGTCTGTAGCGTTTTTAATCGTACTTTTAAACTTCGGGTTTCGGGTAGTAACCGGCGAACAAAGAGAACTACAAAATTCGACTGCTTTACGGCATATACGTCACTTCCACCACCACCCCCACTTCCTTAAAATCGGACTTGCGAGCCAAATGTTATAGTCATGGCCGAAGCAGCACAGAAAAACAAGAAAGCAAAGGTTTTATCGGAGCAAAGCAAAAAGAGAAAAAGAGAAAGTGATCGCGTTAAAGGCAGAACGAGGATCAACATTGCAGAGCTGCCAACTCACGCATTGGCCGTGAGACACCCGCATTTGATTGGTTTCACACGCTCACACGTACGCCACACCCCCGGTTTCTCACGCTAAATTGTCAACCCGGTCGGTCAAATCCCTGAAAGATGAGTTTATCTATAGATCTACCTGTTGAGCCACTCGTGATCGACAAGTTATACCGCAAATTAGTTCAAATCTCCCGGAATCTAGAGCGAGCGCGCACGCGAGACAGAGACTGTGCTCCAACGCGCGCGGACGGCAGAGAGAGAAAGCGAGCGAGAGACCTTGCGTGTGCAGGGAGCATCGAACGCCCCATCGAAAAAAGAATGCCTCTCTCTAACCTCTCTAATTCGCTAGAGTAATAGCGAATTATCAATCTGGTAGCTAGTAAACGATATTCTAGTTTTTGATGGTTAGCTATCGCTAGTATTCTCGTTCTGATTTGAACTTTGCAATCGATGAAATGCAAATAGCAAATGTTTGACCTAAAAAGTGTAGTCTACTCAACATGTACAAAGAAAGGAGGAAGATTATTAATAAAATCATATTTTAGGATACCTAACATGTCTGTGATATTTGTTTATTTGTCTTGCCTCAAGCTATAATGCAAATCGATTTGTAAAATTTGCAGATTCATTTATGGTAGCTTGATATTATAATATTGACGATATATGGTTATTATCAACCACTCAAACATTGCATTGAAGTATCATATAGATCCAGTAAAACGGTAACCAATAGACTAGGCTACTACAATGACGCTGGCTTGTAAACGTGAGCATCGCGATCATTTGTCGTTAGAAAAAAAATAAAACCCATGAAATTATATTCATATGACATGCTGAAATATATGCCACTGTACCTGGGATGAAGACATTTCACACGCGACGCAAGCAGAACACCTGCATGTGACCTCCTCCTACAGTGTTCAGGGCTATCCTGGTTGTCAACAATTGCACTTGCATGTAGGATGACAGAGTTTACGACAGTAGTAGAGGACAATACTGTTTCCCAACTGTAGGGGGAGCCCGAGAGCAAAAAACGACCTGTTGTTACTTTAACAGTATACCACTGCAAAGGAATTTCAAACTTCTTTTTACCCTTAAAAGAAAAGAATGAAAAAGAACTTTGCCATGAGTCTATCAAGGCCTTAATGCACAACATGTGTCTGAATTCGGAATACTATACTGCACTTACTATTTCTGCCAAATCTTGATATTTTCATAATAGCTGTGTTGTTGCTTTTCCATTGTGAGTAGCTATCATGTCATGAAAGTGCACTGATAAACATTTAACCCTGTTCTGGAGATAAAGTGATGACTAGCTGTCAGCGTGTTCTTCTCTGCTCTGTGACAGGGCATCATGGTGAGATGCTGCAGGTAGAGCTGACTTTAGCACAAGCACAGCAGGGCCCTGCGGGCAAGGCTAGTTGTGAATGGATAGGAAAGAATACAGCCCCAGGGAGGGTGTCTGCTGATGGGTGTTCTGCACTGTCTGAGCACGACTCCGTCACTGGTCTACGGTCAGAGTGTGCGGCATTATGGAGTTACCGTATGCTGTTACTGCAGTGCTGCAGCAGAGTGCCAGTTTACTTGAATTGTCTCCTTACTGAATAAGATGTATTTTCCTGAATGTAAAATATGCTTTATATAATAATCTCCCTTACAAGAATGCTGACTAAGTACAGAAAATGTAATGGAATATGAGTAACCTAACAGAAAGTGAGAGTACCATACGACATTCGTGGTAATATATGTCAATAAATGGTGATATTACATACTTTAATGTGTCATGTGACATGCTACACTGCAGAAATTATTTCCTTAGTATTTTTTGTCTTTGTTTCCAGTACAAATATCTAAACATTCTTAAATCAATATACATTAGAAGCAAATTGACATAAGATGTTAAGAATGCAACAACAACAAAAATAGCTACAATGTAACCCATTAGTAGGTCCATATAACAAAACAAACAAGCTCATGACACTGAATCCTTGAACCACAAAACCAGTGCACATAATTCTGAACTGGGCACAAATAATCAGTAGATGACAGTTCTTGGCATTGCTTTGTTTTTTGCCTTGCTCCTTTTCGCTATTTTCTGCTTTTCTTTCTCATCTAATTCTCTCATCTTCATCAGCTGTCATACATTGTCATATGCTATTCTTCACTATTCTCTTGTTTCCAGGTCTCTCTCTTTTCCCCATCAACATTATTGGATTGCTGGCTTTCAGCCACAGTATTAAGACATAGAGCCCTCATCCCTGGAATAAACGGATTGCACAACCAGCGGGGCAGTGTCCCACAAAAATATTCATTAAAAATATAGACCCATATACATTTAATCAATAATAAATAGTAAATGTGTTCAGTATCTGCAACTAATATCCTTTCATTTTCTAGATTATTTTAAGTCGTAAAGAGAGCGGGATATAGTAAAATTTAACGGCTTCGGCAAATAGGCATGCATGTCTCATGATACTAAGCGGGTCATCGGGTGCCTGAGCCCTGTCCAGCTCTACAGCGCCCCACAGTTTTCCAATGTAAATCTGTGGTGATAAATGAAACTGCAGCGCACTCTAATTCAAAGCCATAGGGGCAGATTTTAGACTTCCCGTCAGACTTTCATGTAAACCTCGCTCTTAACCCTTGTGTTCTGTTCGAATTCTGTGTACTCCCCTTATGGACCGGGTCAAATTGACCCTAATTGGATTCAATACAATTCCTCAAAAACCACACTATGAAAAACAACAAAGATTTAGATACAAACTGTAAACTTTTAATATCAGCATTTGTCAAACATTACAAAAACATTATATCTGAAAATATGATTTATGAAAATGTTTTTAAAACATTTTTTAAAACAGTTTTGTTTTGACAAAATTGGAAAATAAACAGTATACTGATTTTTTTTGCATATATTTTTTTTTCCTTTTTTTTTTTTTTTTTTTACATTTTATGCTTTGAACATCGTAACTGAACAAAAAAAAATTGCTGTATAATGAAAATTTTTCATTTTCCTAAGTTAACTTTCCCTAGTTTCCTAAGACCTATTTTCCTAGTTTCATTATTCACTCACTGGGAAGTGAGAAACCAAATGTTTTTTATTTATTTTTTGGCTCTGTGAAGCTGCCTTTGAAAATCCTACATAAAAGTTTTGGTTAAAAGCTAGGTATTTTAGATATTTTGAATATTGAAATGAGAGCTTATTTTACTATCTGTGTCTGACAAAGATTTTCATCTGTAATTTGCAAATAATTCTGAACACTGTAATTTTAGCTTTTTCAAGTGTGTTTGGTTAGGGTTAGAGCACTTTTAGATGCACTTGCACGTTAGAAGTTGAAGTGCCCTGACATACAGAAAATAAATGTTTTTATTTTGTGTCTGTATATGCTTTTGAATGGCTGTCTATGAGGGTCAAATTGACCCGCGAACATCACAAACGCAACAGTAATTTTGTTTGTATATGTCAAAACACATCAGCATGTTGAAACTTTGCATGCATGTTCATCATGATAAATGAGAAAAAGTCACAAAATATCAAGAAAAAAAACAAAGGTTAACCAGTATTTCCAACAACTTGAAAATCGAAACGGGTCAAATTGACCCGCAACATAACACCAGAATACGATATGAATCCGCTTCAGCTATGTGTATATTAGTCTGAATCAGGTCAGTAAATAGTTGGCATGTCTGTTCTTCCTATGTGGAGAATCGTATCAAATGAATGTAAGAATAAATCCTTTAGTTTAAACATATTCTTGTGAAAAGCCTTTGTATAGTTCTGTTGTGTTTGTTTTATGTTTGTGCTGACTTTCTATTCCTCACCGGAATTCCTCCACAACTCCTAATATTCTAAAACAACATTCGGAGGCAATCCTTAAAACGGAGAACATTTTCCATTGTCAAAACGATCCCCATTCACACGGATCAGAGAAAACGCCTAAAACGCTTTATTCTGCTGCCAGGCCATTAGATGGCGATGAAACACTGTAGATCGAAAATGTAGTACGCATGTGCATGACGTCAACGTTTTCAGAGATTTTTGTTGTTTACACAGAGACCGTTTTCAAAAACTTGCACTTTGAAACTAGGGTTGCCACCTTTGATTTGTGAAAAACCGGGACACTTTGAGGGGGAGGGGTCAACCAGGGGCGTTTCCAGCTTTGAAGGACATCAAAAAAGAGAACAATCCCGGGAAAACCGGGACGGGTCGAAACCCTATTTGAAACCCGTTTTCAAAAGTTTGCATTTGCAGGCACCCAAAAAGCTTTTGTCAACATGTCTAATTGTAACGTTTGCAAACCTTTTTATTCAAAACCGCAATTTATTACAAGCGTGCTGCAGTTTTGTCATCTGTGGACTCTAGCTTTATCGTTACCATAATAGTTATCGTCCTTGGTTTGAACTGGCCTTTATGTAGGCATGAAGTTCATTACCCATGTAAGATTGTTAAAGGTTTACAACTCAATCTACTCAAGAGCAACTGATAACCCGAACATATGAACATATACAAATCCATAAAAAGATAAGACCTCAAATCCAGGTCACCTACTAATCCCCTTTTACCTCCGTGACCGGTGAGCTTAGGAAGCAATGACATGCTTATAAATCACTCGCAAGCGACGATTGTTTATGTTGGGGGCAATTATCCCAGGCATATGTAAACCATCAGCACCGTGATAAATTAGATGCTGCGAATAGGTGTCCAAAAATGACACCTTCACCGCGTGCTTCACCGCCCTTCAGCGCACAACACCGGCTCTGACACCGAATACAACAAGCTTCTGTCACTCTCCTTCAACTGGCTACTTATGGGCGAGGAAGGAATGGGGTAATTGGGTAAGAAAAAGGGAGAAGGGACGGACAGGATAATGAGTGCAGGGTGTGGGATATAAATAAGCCTCATTTTGTTTCAGTTTATTTTTGACTGTCTTACGTCGAGCGTTTTTAATTCCTGGCTCTGCCGAGATGTCTGCAGTGTGACTTATATCCCGTCTGGAGGAGGAAAACAGAGTGGGATCCAGGCTTCCGGAGAAATAGGAGAATGACAGATAGCGAGAGATTTGGCAGTTGGAACACGGCGACATCCACCACTGCTATCAAGGTTTATACTCTGGCCATTCCAAATCGGACAGATTGTTCCAAATATGGATTAAGCCACGGACACAATGTTCCCGCTATATCCCTCTCAGAAGAAAGTAGATGGTAATAAAAGTTTGTTTTAAGGTAGCAGACAATCTCACACCATGAGTACAGCTGGTGAAGGACACGCTCTAGTGCTCCTTAATGTTGTACGGCGGTCGCCGTTCATGAGTTTAGCTGTGGCACATCGATGCAGGAGAGCAGCACTTACTCCGATAGGAAAATCCAGCCAGTGTCACTAGAGGTAAAGAATGCAATAGATCTCAGCAAAACAAATCTAGAAAATTTATCACAGGGATGAGAGTGAGCTACTTGTGATTCTGTTGTTGCAATAGAGAAGTAATACCAATAGTCAGCCATGGAGAAAATGAATAAAAGTAGGAGGGGACATTAAAACTATGACTATCCTGGAGAAATTGTCCATCACCACCCATTAGCTCCAGGAGATGGATGTCGTCCGAGTGAGATGCAGATATGACAGAGAGGCTAATTTTCTTTGGTCACTGCTAACCATGAGTGATGACAACATTCCTAGAAGACTGACTGATGGCCTACAGAGAGACAGAGAGATTCTTTAATGCTCGGAACACATTGTATGATTTTGGCCTGTCCCAGACGAAATATGACAAATCGTGGCGATTTATGTGGTAGTGGCTCCTAAACGGTGGTCCTACATCTTACAGTGCAGAGGTTCAAAAAGACGGCGTTTTCACGGTCTTGCGACCAAAGGTAGACTGCGATCATTTTCTGACAGTGTTCGAAATTTAGCATGATCATCTCAGTGTGTTTGCTGCTGACTAGCCAATAAACATGCAACATGAAATGGCGTATTTATCAACACGGCATGGTGCTAAAACTTAAAATTACTTTCCTCAAGCTCCATTTGCAAAATTGGCATGCAAGCTGTCTTCTTTTCCCTAGCCATGACTGCGTCCATATTCTCCTCTTTCGCTTCCTCCTCTTTTTTTCTACTTACATAAAAAAACACAATTGCCAAAGTACGATTAATCTTGCTCTACTTGTTTACCACTAGCGCATGCTGATGACGTTTTATTCTTCTACACTAACTTGCGTTATAGCCTATACGATTCAATAGGTGTCATCATCGTTGAACAGTCTACACACATGTCGTACCCAAGTTTATTACATCCATGCCAAACAGTGTGATTTGTATGATCTTATAGGATTGCAAAAATTGCCGTCTGTAGCAGGCATAACAGCAAACAGTATTTTGTGGTGGTGACCTGCAATTAAAGGTAATTATAAAAAACCCTGTTGTCTGACTCAGTGGTCTCAGAAAGCATTATTGGTATTAAAATGCAATGAAAAACAGTGTATTCTAAATGCACTACACGTTATACCTACTGTTTTTAAGTGTGGTTGAATGCCATAAGCCATTAGTGATTCCCAACCAACTCTACATGCACATTCCAGAGGAATATACAGTGTGTATATATATATATACACTGCTACTTATACCAACGATGGAAATAAGCGCAGTTACAATAGCTTGATATGTGGGAGAGCTTTGATATAGAGAGTTGACAATATTGTATTGCAATAGGTAGCACTTCAAAGTCAATACCAAATCAAAAGTAGTTAGCACATTATTTGTAATTGAAAAGGTTTAATGACAAAATATGGTTATGGTTACACTTAAAGTAGTTACAAAAGAGATACCATTAATTGTACCCAGCATATATGTAAAATGTTACCTACCTGAGAGATAGAGAGAGAGAGAGAGAGAGAGAGAGAGAGAGAGAGAGAGAGAGAGAGAGAGTAGAGAGTAAGAGACAAAGAAAAGAGGAGGCAAAGGGAGAGAGCCCCAAGAAAGGGACCCAGAGAATAAGAAGAGAGCATAAACGAGCCAGAGCAACAGTTACGATCTTCTTTTATCCTTTCCCTGACCATGTGACTAAAACCCAAATGTGAAACGTTCAAACTGACCAATCAGATAATTACAACTTCCCCCACTGTACTAAACGTGTGACAATTCGTTGAACCCTGATGTACACACAGTTTGGCCTACAGGCCTTGATCACTATCAGCACCTCGTGCCTTTAGGAATTCTAAATGGTCCTTGTGGTAGAAAGAGGGGGTGGAAAACAGTAAAAGCAAATGTCTTTGTCCATTTTAGTAAAAGCAAATGAGTTTGTTCATTTTCAAATATCTTGGATTATTTTCAATCCTACACACACCCACACACACACACACACACACGCACACAAACACACACAAACACACACCGGGCCCTATTTTAACGATCTGAAACGCAAGTATCAAACGCGAAACACAAGTAACTTTGTGGGCGGATCTCGGTGCAAATCTAAAATGGGTTGGTCTGAAGTAGCTACAATACTCATAGGTGTGGTTTGGGCGTACCATGCAATAAACCAATCAGAGCGTCATCTCACATTCACTTTAAGAGCAGGCGCATTTGCCAGGCGCACGCCAGGAGCGGTTCACAGCCGAGGAGACCGACATTCTCGTCAGGGCCAAAAAAGACAGAGAAGTGACATTGTATGGGGATGGGAGAAACCCACCAAAATTAGCTTCGGTTAAACAGGCGTAAATAATTTGGGTAAATGTGTAAGCTAGATTTATGCCTATTTGTTTTATTGCCACAATGATTTCCCTCGTGTGGTAATATTTTTCCTTGTAATTATGTATGGTTTGCAAAAATGGGAACTGCTGCGTCTGTGTATGAGAGAAGCAAAGTGTATGCGCGTTGTGGACACGCTACATTATGGCCAAGCATGTGCCCTTAAAATAGCATCTGAATAACGCGCCACTGACTTTAGACTAGGTTTTTCCTGGTTTGTGGCGGAATTGTTTTCTGGAAAACAGCACCAGGGAACGTTTGCGCCGGAACACGCCTCCTCTTTTCGCTGAACCGCCCCCCGGGAGCCCAAGTTCATTCTCTAATTTACTGACGTGCGTCTGTGGAGGGAAAAGTCCGCTGTGCTTCCGGTGAAAAATATAGGAATGATATATGCATCGTGTACAAAGTCAATTGCGCTGGGTGGAAGATAGGGCCCACCATCTGTAAGTAAATGTCAATAACATTGTTGTATTTATTAACTTTCCAAAATAGGGTCAAGCATTTCCAATGGAAAGAAATGACCCGTGATTCGAATTCTGCTGAAATCTCCAGAACTTTCCTATAAGTTCTGTAAGCGTTACAGTGTACTGTAGCATTATGATTGATGCTAAGTGATTAAAACATAAGATACAGCCCAGTACCTGCTTAACATCTCCTGAGCTTTAATCAGTGTTTAATCAGGCACTTGTTTTAGCGAGAAGCAAAACGTTATTCACACAGCGGGATTAAAGACAGCAATTCATTTTCCATAATTGTGATAATAACTCTCTTTCACAGCAGCTTACACACCGGTATCACTGAAGTATATGATTCAGCCCTTGAAATAGACCAAGTACTTTTCACTCAAAGCTGAAAAAGATCAGAAATGGACCACCCGAATGAGATGAAACCCCTGTCTGTTTGTGCATGGAGTGTGTGTGCATCTGCGCGGTGTCCTTGTGACTGCTGAAGTGGAACGGTAGTGAATAAGAAAAGAGAAAGGTCACTCCCAGCCTCTCTTTAGAGAGCTTCTAACTCTCAGTCTCTGAACGACTGTGAGTGATGTCTTCGACTCGGCCCAGTGACCATGGTCAAACAACATGAATATACTCACAAATTCAAAGACACACACATATGCTCTTTCGAACTCCATAGAAGCCATTTAAATCCTTGGCTTTAGACTCTCTCAGAGAGTGGTGATTACAGACTGGAAATAAAAGGTTGTTTGTCCGTGTCAGTGCTTATATGATTGACAGATTACGAGCAGACACTGGCCGTTATCCCATACTGTACTTCACACAGGAAAAACTGCAAAATACATCTACAGAAAATAGAGAAAATATGTAGTAAAAACAATCAGAACATGAATTATAAATTATTTCATCATTATCTGGATGTAGTAGACAGAGAGTATTGGGTCAAATCACTATATCTCTGTAGTTTTCACATTTACATTTAGCTGACGCTTTTATCCAAAGCGACTTACAATTGCGACCTACAGTATTTCAGAGGTCGCACGCCTCTGGAGCAACTAGGGGTGTCAGGGACACATTGGTGCCTCACAGTGGATTCGAACCTGGGTCTCTCACACCAAAGGTGTGTGTCTTATCCACTGCGCCATCACCACCCGCAGTTTTCCTTCTCTCTTTCCCCACTGACAGATACCGTCAGTTGTTGTATGGTAATTCTCTTGGCATTGTGCTGATGCTTACAATTACTATGGCAACTCATGTAGATACACTGAATATTGACTACAGTGTCAAGAGAAACTGATGTGACTTCAATTGCAAAATGATAGTGTTGAGAGTCAGTCGATTTTTGAATCCATTTGTAAATGATTATATGCAGTATGATTATATCAAGTATATATATATATATATATATATATATATATATATAAACAGAATAAAAAAATAAAAAAAAATAAAAAAAAATCAGTGCAGGATGGTCTGAGCTAATAAAACCTGATGACTTCTCACTATCGCTTCATTCAACCACTGTTTAGTTTTTGTACATCTAAAGCCCTATTCAGACGGTAATTGTTTCTAGGTACGTAAGATATTTTCAACATTTACAGGGGTTGAATTTTATTGTAATTTTATGGTAACGCTTCCTTTTACAGTCCTGTTACCCATGTACATAGGCTACTATGTACTTATTATAGTAATTACAATTACTGGGTAATAATTAGGTACTAACCCTGAACCTACCCCTAAATCTACCCCTAACCCATGTACTTACCTTATATTAGCCAGTACTTTCTAGGGCGGCAGTGCTCGAAGTGGGGCGGTACTCACCGGTACGCAGTACCAGCACTTCTACATTTTACTCTTAAGCGTACCTGCACTGTTTCTTGCGTGCCGTTACTTCTCGCATGTATAGCCGGTACTCTATACCACTGACAGAAAAAGTGTGACGGCCATTTAACCCCTAATTTACACTGCACATCTGCGGCGCGTTACGGCTGCGATACGGCTACCGGAGCTGATCGCGGCCACCGCAAGCGTGATCAGCGCGTATTTTTTTCGGCTCGCATGTTAATCAGTGAGTGCATTCACACCGTGCGGAGGAGCGGCGCGTGAGCAGCAGTGAAGCGGGGGTTCAAGCATGGCCAAGCGCATGGCCTTCTCGTTACGTTACCCCGCCCCCTTGTTATCCTCGTCTTGTGATTATTGTCTAGTCAGTTTCACCTGTCATTAGTGTTCCCTTTTTAATCCCTGTGTATTTGCTGTCCTGTGCCGGTTCATTGTTTGATGTTGTGTGATTCTCTGTGAGTATCTCTGTTGAGCATAGTTATACACTGTGAGTATTTGCCTACTGATTTGTCCTGAGAGAAAGTCATATTCTTTGTTTACCGTTTGTTCTAGTCTAGTTGTTCATCAGTCCTAGTCTAGTTTTGTCATTACGTTTGCTGTTCATGTTTTGCCCCCTCGTGGGTTTTGTTTTCTCTGTTTTCTGTTTATAATAAACTTCATGTCACTGCATCCTGTCTGCGCTTGGGTTCACCTTCCACCCTCATAACAGAATGAACCGGCCAGAACCGAACCCAGCAGACGTGCAGTCCTTGTCTGCTTGTCTTCAGCCTTCCGACCCGGAACTGTGGTGGCGCTCGGCTATCGCTGACAGTTCCAAAGGCAAGCTTCCTTTCCCCCCCCAGGGTGAGTTGACCCTGAGGAGGTACGCACAGGTCGTTGAGGAGAGGAGGTTCTTCCTGCCGGAGACCCTGGTCAACCGCTACCTCGTCGCGGGTCTCAAAGTCCTCCCTCCCCTTGCTGAACGAGAGAGTTTGGTCCGCCGTCCGTTTCGCAACATGGTGGACTGCTTGTCTCGGAAGGAGCAGCCGGGTCCCCCTGTATCTTCACCTCCTGCCACACTTCCAGTCATCCCTGAGGGTCGCATGTTAGCCGTCGTGACGCATGAGGACCAAGCTTCTTCCACCCTGACTCCCGATCCACCACCCGTGTCCGTCAGCCCCCGTGGAAAGCGAGGAAGACATTTGTCGTGGGAGTCAGCGTCGGAGTCGTCCTCCACGGAATCCCCCTTGTCTGTGGTGGTCTCCCCAGTACCTGCTTCGTCTCCCTCTACGCCCCCCTTACCGGTCTCAAGCCTGGCTACGGACTCAGCTCCTCGACCCAGGAGGAAGAGGAGGAGAAAGGGAGCCTCTTGTCCTCCGTCTCTGTCTTCCCCTCAGTTCGCTAAGGCTCTCCAACCCGCCGCTGTTTCTGAGAGCGCTGTTTCTGAGCCTGCTGCTGTAAGCACGGTTCCGGACTTTGCTACAGGAGATCCTGTTCCTGTACCTGCTGTAGAGAGCGCTGCGCCCAGGTCTGCGTTGGAGAAGGCTATTCCTGAACCTGCTTCAAGGAGAGCAGTATCTGAATCTGCAGTCGTGAGTGCTGATGATAGAGCCGCGGCCGATTCTGCTGCCAAAGCAGTGTTACAGTCTGTTTCTGCTCGTCAGGAGATGCCCATCTTCATTGCTGCCAAGACCCTGTCAGATTACCTGTCTCATCTCGCCAAGATCCTTGAGGTCCCTGTCTGTCCTGCCTTGTCCTCAGCTCCCGAGCATGTCCCTGTGAGCGCTGCACCCGAGCATGTCACTGTGAGCGCTGCACCTGATCCTGTCCCTGTGAGCGCTCCACCCGATCCGGCCCCTGTGAGCGTTGCACCCAAGTCTGCCACTGAGAGCGCTGCACCCAGTCCTGCCCCTTCGCCTGCCATGTCCCCCGTCAGGAGTCCCGTTTCCTCACCCTATGTGTCTGAATCTGTTGCTGCCGCCACCAATGCAGTACCCCGGACTGTTTCCCCGTTTGTCCCTGTCACCACTAGTTCTCGGACTGTTTTCCCTGTCTCCACTAAGCCCCGGACTGTTTCCCCCAAGACCTCTCCTCGTGTGTCTCCGTCTAAGCCTGCCCAGAGTCCTCGTCCTCAGCCCTCATCCCGTGGACCCAAGACCCCCAGTCTTCCCATCTTCCCTGGACCTCCCCCCATGAACTTTGTGTTTCCTCCACCCCCTCTACCTTGCATGTTGTTTTTGATGCTTCACCCGAACCCTGTTATAGTTTATTCATGTATGCCATTATTGATGTTCACTATGTTTTGTTGGTTTTTGTCCATGTCTCGTTCTGTCTTGTCTTGTGCTTAGTGTCCCTTTGAGGAGCGTCTGGAAGCCGCTCCTTAAGGTGGGGGTTCTGTCATGATTCTGCCATCATGTTATTGATTATTCCTAGTCTTGTGGCAGGATCATGACAGAACCATGTTTTGTGTACAAGCGCATGGCCAAGCGCATGGCCTTCTCGTTACGTTACCCCGCCCCCTTGTTATCCTCGTCTTGTGATTATTGTCTAGTCAGTTTCACCTGTCATTAGTGTTCCCTTTTTAATCCCTGTGTATTTGCTGTCCTGTGCCGGTTCATTGTTTGATGTTGTGTGATTCTCTGTGAGTATCTCTGTTGAGCATAGTTATACCCTGTGAGTATTTGCCTACTGATTTGTCCTGAGAGAAAGTCATATTCTTTGTTTACCGTTTGTTCTAGTCTAGTTGTTCATCAGTCCTAGTCTAGTTTTGTCATTACGTTTGCTGTTCATGTTTTGCCCCCTCGTGGGTTTTGTTTTCTCTGTTTTCTGTTTATAATAAACTTCATGTCACTGCATCCTGTCTGCGCTTGGGTTCACCTTCCACCCTCATAACATTCTCAGTAATGATTTCATGTTTAAGTGTTTAACTCCATCAATGCCAATGGCATATTTAATCTAAATGTTTATATCAGAAGTAAAACAGTTTAAATCATTCTTTTATTTATTTAAACTGTTATTGTGAACATGCACTGTTTTTATGATTATAGGACTCTGTCGTTAGATAGGCGTTAGTTTCACTAAACGGCACAACGCGCTCGCTGGCGCGGACATTTAAGAAGGGATGAATATTTGCCTCAAGTGATATGCTTGGTGAGTGAAATTATATTTGTGTTATCTTTCTGTATAGCCTATGTATAATTTTCTTTAGATTTTCTGTCTAAAAGTGACCAAAAAGACATTTAACTCCAGCTCACCATCGGTGTCGCCAAACTGCTCCGTCTCCAAAACGTTCGTACGCATGGGTCAGAGTTTGCGTGCAGGTGCGCACATTTTTCCGTCAAGTTTGTTTTTATAAATCACAACTTATGCGTCGGAAGTGGCGTACGCCTCTTTCAGGGCCTGTTTTGTGCGTACGCAACGGTTATAAATGAGGCCCCTGGAGTAGTGGTTGTTACGTCAGAAAAGAAAATGAAGACTCAAAAATATTTATACAAGATTTAGCCATTTAAACTTGTCTTAATTATTCAGTTTGGGTAAAACTATATGTTTTATAAATAAATAAAACGAGCAAACTAATCAGAATATAAGCTTTTAGTTTATGTAATAGCCTACACAGACAGCTACATGCCCAAATCAAACCCCAGTGTACTTTTTTTTAATGTTTGCTATCTTGTAAAGTATGACTGAAAAGACAATATCAGAGCTGTTTTCTTGGTTGTTTTTTGTTGTTTACCATTTACATGCAAATGTTGTATACCTCCAATCTTAACAAACTTCAAGAATCAAGTTTATTAATGACCAACTTCTAAAAAGAAAATGTTTCTTTGTAAAGAAATGCGCGCACACACACACGCACACACACTACTTGTTTAAATACATTTATGTTGTTAATAAATAACAATAAATTGTTGTTGTACCAGCAATATTTCCAAGTTTTGTTTTCCACTGTTGAAATTTCAAATGTCATGATTTGCCAATGCAAGAGAGTACCGGCACCTCATACTCATAAATCATAATAAAAATACAAACAAAGTTAATAACTAAAGTGCTAAACCAAATCAGGCACCAGTCATACCCTATTGGTTTAGCGTATAGAAATGAGCATCCTAAAAAACGTATAGCCAAATGTGATCATCTGCTTCAAGATCCTTATATCCATAAAACTCATAATATAGGGCAGATCTCATCATGAATGTCCAGACAATCATATATGATAAAGCATAACGGCACCTCATTTTGTAATTAAAAGGGCATTTTCTTTATCTCCATGACTTTTAGGATAAAAAGAAGCACTCTAGTCTCAATCAAGCGAATGGCACTTGATGAGCAGAGATACTTCGTCTACGGATGAAACCGTGAAGCTGCATTAGAGAGGCCATGTTCATTATCATTAGAGTCTCGCACCGCTGTGGTCTGCTTTGCTCTAGTTCCCCTTGTCCGCAAAAGCAATTCGTTCGCCGTATCTGAGCTGTATTAGAACAAAAGAGGCAATCAGGAGAGAGGAGAAGAAAAGCCCAATTTTCTCCTGGCTAATTAAAGTAAAGGAAGACAAGATGAAGGGCAGTGCCCCCCGGCATCCCTGTGCAAACTGAAGGACCCTTAAAGGCTGCTCTTTTATGTGTCTGGAAATTGGGTGCCACTTTTTTTTCTATGACAAATCTCCAAAGAGAAAGAAAGAGAGAGGATTAGAGAGACGGAGGAGGTGTTCATGTCTTTTGATAGCGAGACAGGAGACCTTCTACATCTATACATTACAGAAGCATGTAAACAATTACAAGAGTGGTCCGTGAGTAAATTAATTTCTAAAAAAGAACCTGACTTCAATCTGACTGTGTAAATGTTTTGAGTGGAAATGATCTACAATAGAATTAAAAGGGTGCTTTCACAGTACAGCTTTTGGTGCAAAACCAAGTCTGTTTGTTTGATCAGTGAAAAGAAGAAAAAAAATGTATACAGGTTTGGAACAACTTGAGCTGGGTTGTTTCAACCCATGTTTGGGTCAAATATTGACAAACCCAAACATTGGTTGAAATTTTTAAATCAATTTTACAACCAATGGTTGGGTTTGTCCATATTTGACTCAAACACGGGTTGAAACAACCCAGCATGTTTTGAGTGCGAGTAAATGATGACAGAAATTTAATTTTTTGGGTGAATTATCCCTTTAAGTACTAAAATATTATCTCATATGGACATTGTCTAGTCAAAAAAAGTCTTGCAGTAATTTCTTACATAATTTTTAAGTAGGTTTTTTTTTTCAGATTGATAGTAGCTAGACATGCAGATAGATTAGATAGATAGATAGATAGATGGATAGATGGATAGATGGATAGATGGATAGATGGATAGATGGATAGATGGATAGATGGATAGATGGATAGATGGATAGATAGATAGATAGATAGATAGATAGGTTAGATAATAGATACTTATATTTTAATAAGACAAATTTGCTTGCTGTATATGTATTTATAAAACAAGATTTGACATTAATAAAAAAAAAAAAAAAAGTTTTTACCATGTACAAGTGATGGAAGATTCTATGGGTTCTAATACATGTTTGCACAACAATGCACCTCCTTGTTCAAAAAGAGAAGTACCAGGATTCTTCTAAAGATGTTCTGACATGTCTATGTCTTCAATTGTTTATTTGTGGAAATATGTTTCAGGAGGCAGACAGTTCTGTTTTCCATGGCAACTGGCAGAGCTCACATTATCACTGACATTATCTGCTCTCACACGGTCACACACGGAGCTGCAGGTAAAGAGATTTGGATGTGTCTCCATGTTCCCTGGTAAAGGAGCCTATAACACCAGGCTGCAGAACTACACTCGGCACACCATCCTCAAAAGAAGCACCATATTTAATTAGATCTAAAATATTTATGCAATCAATACACGAGGCACATTTTCATAGACAAAAGTGTATGATGGTGAAATAATGTAAGAGATGCTTACGTGTTTAAACCGAAAGTGATGTGAGAAGAGAGAGAGAAAAATAAAGCAAGGAAATTACAGGCATTACATGTTGTTGTTGTTTTTTTACAATCGCTATAGGACCCATTTCACAATACTTAGGTCACACACAGTAAGCACAACATCAACCTATATGAGCTAAACTGTGGATCATTTATCACTGCTTTGGCACAAAATGCATTCAATGATTACTACTTTCAAAATCCATTCATTTTTTTCTCACTTAAACACAAATACAGCAAAAACTCAATGTACCCACAGGCCAATTTTAGCGCGTTTACTCTTTTCAAAACAATTAGATGTACTGTTTCAAACGTATATGAGTTTCTTTCTTCTGTTGAACACAAAATGATATATTTTAAAGAAGGTTGGTAACCAGACAGTTGATGGTAGCCATTGATTCTATAGTAGGAAAAAAAAAAAATACTATGGAAGTCCATGGCTTCCGTCAACTGTATGGTTACCAACATTCTTCAAAATATCTTCCTTTGCGTTCAATAGAAGAAAGAAACTCATACAGGTTTGGAACAACTTGAGGTTGAGTAAATTATGACAAAATTTTCATTTTTGGGTGAACTATCCCTTTAAGGTGTCAGAAAATTAATGTCTAAAGAAGGGTGAGCAAATGAGTTGGTTTGGCATTTAATTAAGATTGGGCCTAACTTAATGTAAACAATGCAGCCAATTATGAACAATAAATGACTTCATGTCATTCCTCAATAATAATAATAATAATTCATTACATTTATATAGCGCTTTTCTTGGCACTCAAAGCGCTTTACATAGAAGGGGGGATCTCCTCAACCACCAATACGAAAGGCTCTCTTCTCTAAAAGTGGAATAATTCATAAGCATTAATGTTGGCGTGTGTGGGGAGAAGTCTGACCCCTTGGAATAAGTGGTGGCAGGTGAAAAATGATAGAGTAGCAGTGCAGAAGAAAGTACTTGTGAAGTAGAAGACACAACAGAAAGAAAGAAAGAAATACAAACTAACACAGAAGGAGCAGTGTTCAAATGATGGTGTAAAAAACATGATGCTCAAGAAAAGTTAACAAAGCAAAAGGCCATTTACTTATTCATTATATGTCTTCGTATTTTCCATTATTCTTTTTCTATATATATAAAACTAAGATGGATGCAGTCTTTGTTGTGTTTGTTCTTTCGGGAATACAAACACATAAAAAAATCACTATTTTCCACAGATAGTGCAGAAGTATCATGTCTGCACATAGAGGTTGGATGGTACTGTGCACCTGAGTTTATTGAGACACAGACAGAGAAAATGCTAATAAACAATATTTCATCTACTGTTTCACTATGATGCGTTGAGCAGCCATATTGGATTATGAAGTTGGGGTTTATTGCTCTTCCCACGAGTTTCCCAGTCGCAACTGTGACTTGAGGGAGCATTACAGTTAAAAGTTCCTACTGGGGACTAGGACTTTATAATTCATAAAATAGTGAGTTTTCTGACATGTTTACTGGAACGTGGTCAACTTTGTTGTGACGTGATTCCCAGCTTTGACATCCCTCAAACGGCGTAAATGGAACGCAGCATTAGTGCATTTTTTTTCTTGTTTTAAATATCCACTCAGACGTTGTAGCATTTTAGAGTAACTGACACAGAGTGGCATATAAATGTATCATCAGGCGAAAGCAAAACATTTTGGTAACCAATGCCACTGTAGATATCTATTTAGAGCTCTATTTAATGTCAGCCATGATTAATATATTATACAAGCTAAAGTGTCCAAAAACAAGGAGGTTATTGAGATAAAGTGAGTAGTATTCGGCTGGTCGTGTGATCACAACATGGCAGCCCCCATGAGTCGACCCAATCCATGTAAAATAAATCAGATTTTATTTGGCTGCTGATATGACTGGAATCCATCCACTCTGTTTGTTATTTTCCCCATATATCTGAAACAGTGTCTAAAAAAAAAAAATGTGAGCGTGCTCATAAAACCATAAGTTTAAACTGATATGGCTTTAAAATGCATGCAAATAATAACTTTCGTGATGACGAAGAAATGCAAAGTCACGTGAGAACGTTTGCGATAGAGATGATCAAAACCAGAGTATCCGGGCACGAGTTGTAAAGGCTTGTAAGGACCAGCAGCTCATTTGCATTAGATGCATACATGATGCACACGCTCCAAAATGGGTATAATAAATGATTGATCTGTGGGGTATTTTGAGGTGAAACTTCACAGACACATTCTGGGGACACCTGAGACTTATATTACATCTTGTAAAAGGCATAATAGGTCCCCTTTAAGTGCAGATAAGGACACAGACTGGTGCAGCCTGAACCAGTCAGACAAATGAACAGTCTGGAGAAAGATGCAGTGACAAAGAAAGATGGAGGGAAGAGTGAAGAGGGAAGCAGAGGGCAGAACCAGCAGGAGAGAGTAGAAGAAAAGGGCAAAAGCAAGGGATGGATGGGGGTGGATGGTGCACAAAAGTGTAACGCTGAGTTTGGCTGGCTTACAGACCATCTCCATAATTCATCTGAGTTCTCTTCCTGGCTGAGCCTACAGGCTGTCTGCCACTCAACCCACAGCCTCTTTTAATTAATGTGAGGTGGGGACTCAGAAATCCCACAAACCCTCTCCGTTCCTCAGTTTCTCCTGGATCAGCCTTTAAGGGCTCTGTCCTTTGTCAGCTATTTTCCTAAGAAACACTGAATTAATGTGTGTGCAAGTAATAATGATGATCTGTGTGTGGCACAAGCAATTGCCTGAGAGTGTATTCTGTGTTCATACAAGCATACTATATAAATGTCCATTCTTAATTATGAACGATTAAATACAATTAAATGTCAATTTAAAGGCTCTATTAAATCCAAATTAGAGTTTTGTGGCTTTTAGTTCACATCTATTAGCTGTGAGGTCATTTAAACTACCATTCAAAAGTTTGGGGTCGGTAAGATATTTTTTATTTATATGAAATAAATTAATTTTTATTCAGCAAGAATGCATTAAATTGATCAAAAGTGACAGTAAAGAGATTTATAATGTTACAAAAGGTTTCTTTCTTTTCTTCAAAGAATCCTGAAAATGTATCACGGTTTCCACAAAAATATTAAGCAGCACTACTGTTTTCAACATTGATAATAATAAGAAATGTTTCCTGAGCACCAAATCAGAATTTCTGTAAAATCACGTGGCACTGAAGACAGGAGTAATGGAAATCAATACAGCTTTGCCATCACAAACATGTATTAAAAATGAAAAGATATTCAAATTGAAAAAAAAAAAAGTTGAAATAGAATATGAAAATATTACTGTTTTACCGTATTCTTGATCAAATAAATGCAGCTTTTGTGAGCATAACACACTTATTTCAAAAACATAAAAAAGATTTTTCCAACCCCCAACTTTTGAACTATAGTGTACTATATATGTTTTGTAAAATTAATTTGACAAAATTAACTTTTAGCAGATAAATACATTTAAAATGTACTTTCTCTTCTAGATAAATGGACCAAAAATATTGATGACTCATCCAGCACTACATAGATTTTTGTCCAATCAAATGTCAAGTCAAGTCACCTTTATTTATAAAGCGCTTTATACAATACAGATTGATTCAAAGCAGCTTTACAGTGATAACAGAAAATGAGTCAATGAGCTCAGTTCAGTTCCCTTCCATAGAGTCAGTGCAGTCCGATCAATAATATTGTTGAATATTAAGTGTCCCCAACTAAGCAAGCCATAGGCGACAGTGGCAAGGAACCCAAACTCCATAAGGTGACCGAATGGAGAAAAAAAAAACTTGGGAGAAACCAGGCTTATTCAGGGGGGCAGTTCTCTTCTGGCCAATGAACAAACACAGTGTGATTATGATTCAGGCTGCATCACAAGTAAGAAATCAGATTGGGATCATTCAAATATTCATCCAGTTCCTTTTTCTTGAAGATCCGATTCATCACGCCAGTATGGAGTTTAAGCTGGCCATATCTGTGCCGAGGACCTAGCTGGTTCTTGTGGTCTCTGCTGAGGATCTGTGTTGACAGGATTTCTGATGACATTCAGGGCTATGTTGTGGTCGTGTCTAGGTGCAGGCCCACCATCTGATCCGGATACGGACCGGATACTGACTACGGTCAGCCGTATCTCTCTAGAATAAGAGAGTGACCCCACCACCTAATTCCACCTGCAGCCGTCTAACATTAAAGTACCCCAGAATACATCAGGGTTAACTTAAAATTGAATCATTTTGAATCAAGAAAGGTTTTAAAATAAAACCATGCATGCAAGAATCGAAATCGAATCATAAGATCAGTTTAGCCTCCTGCTCCTAATAGGTGGGTGGTTATTCTCCTGGGTAGCTTGCTGAAATATAAATGATGGATTCAGAGCTCTGGAATACAGCACTGGTCCATTTGACTTGATTGTGTCCAATCAAATAATCTGGCTGCGGGGCCGTGTGATTGGAGCGAATCAGTCCGTCATTAGCCAGGCAATCAGCTCAAATGCCTCCTTTCCCACAGGAGCCACACATCGGCCATTCTGACTGGGAGAAAGGATGGGAAAGAAGAGGAGCAGAAAACAACAGCCCTGTTCAATCACAGTGTTAATCACATTTCTATTTAACTTCTATGCCTCTCCTTTTTTTTTTACTCTTTCACACTGAAAGGTGTCTCTAAGTGTTTCTGGATGCTCTTTCGCCTATTTCTGGACTTGCATCTCTCTTGTTCTTTCTGTCTCTTCTCTTCTCTTCTCTTCTCTTCTCTTCTCTTCTCTTCTTGATGTATGGCCCCTGTCAAAGATGGAATCAATGGGATGGTGGTTGTTTTAATTTAGCAGAGCGCTGAGAAGATACTGATACTGGCAGTCAGAGAAGAGGAATGGCAGTGGCCTTTCACCATCTGTTTTTACTTTCCCTCCCTGTTTCGCACATTGATCAACATCCAGCACTTGCAGCGACTGCTTGAGCCTGTGTGGCGTAGGTGGCTACGCACAAACCACAGCCATATTTGGCAGTGATGCTAAATGACACTATTAATCTCTGTATTTAAAATAGAAGACTTTAAGGTAAGGCTTGATATGGATCCATATTTAGCTTGACAGCTTGTCCTCTCACATTGTCTTACATCATCATCACTTATATAATCAACTTGATTAATGTTATTCATTTCTCTCTATATAGTGTGACTGTGGGACGCCTGTCTGGAAATGTATCCACTGGAAATAGTGAGACAAAAGCAGATATAAAGAGGGACGAAGCTTATTTGGTGATTAGCAGAAAGAGATTTTACAGATATAAATTAAGACTGTAGTCATAAATTATCTTCCTGACCACCAAGGCTAGTGAGTTCCCTCAGTAGGCAGCATTTTAATGGACGATTGCAGTGCTTCTGACAATAATGTAGGCAACTTACTTATGTTGCCTTAGTTTTAGCTCAATTCTAAGGCAGCATTGCATATATCCTTCAAGAAGGTGAAGTAATTGTGAATTAGAAATATATATAATTTAAAAAATATATTTTATAGAGCTAGATAAATAAATAGATTATACATTTAGAATCTATATTGTGTATGTATATATATATACTGTATATATATATATATATATATATATACACTCACCGGCCACTTTATTAGGTACACCTGTCCAACTGCTCGTTAACACTTTATTTCTAAGCAGCCAATCACATGGTGGCAACTCAGTGCATTTAGGCATGTAGACATGGTCAAGACAATCTCCTGCAGTTCAAACCGAGCATCAGTATGGGGAAGAAAGGTGATTTGAGTGACTTTGAACGTGGCATGATTGTTGGTGCCAGAAGGGCTGGTCTGAGTATTTCAGAAACTGCTAATCTACTGGGATTTTCACGCACAACCATCTCTAGGGTTTACAGAGAATGGTCCGAAAAAGAAAAAACATCCAGTGAGCGGCAGTTCTGTGGGCGGAAATGCCTTGTTGATGCCAGAGGTCAGAGGAGAATGGCCAGACTGGTTCGAGCTGATAGAAGGGCAACAGTGACTGAAATAACCACTCGTTACAACCGAGGTATGCAGCAAAGCATTTGTGAAGCCACAACACGCACAACCTTGAGGCGGATGGGCTACAACAGCAGAAGACTCCACCGGGTACCACTCATCTCCACTACAAATAGGAAAAAGAGGCTACAATTTGCAAGAGCTCACCAAAATTGAACAGTTGAAGACTGGAAAAATGTTGCCTGGTCTGATGAGTCTCGATTTCTGTTGAGACATTCAGATGTTAGAGTCAGAATTTGGCGTAAACAGAATGAGAACATGGAACCATCATGCCTTGTTACCACTGTGCAGGCTGGTGGTGGTGGTGTAATGGTGTGGGGGATGTTTTCCTGGCACACTTTAGGCCCCTTAGTGCCAATTGGGCATCGTTTAAATGCCACGGCCTACCTGAGCATTGTTTCTGACCATGTCCATCCCTTTATGGCCACCATGTACCCATCCTCTGATGGCTACTTCCACCATGTCACAAAGCTCTAATCATTTCAAATTGGTTTCTTGAACATGACAATGAGTTCACTGTACTAAAATGGCCTCCACAGTCACCAGATCTCAACCCAATAGAGCATCTTTGGGATGTGGTGGAACGGGAGATTCGCATCATGGATGTGCAGCCGACAAATCTGCGGCAACTGTGTGATGCCATCATGTCAATATGGACCAAACTCCCTGAGGAATGCTTCCAGCACCTTGTTGAATCTATGCCACGAAGAATTGAGGCAGTTCTGAAGGCAAAAGGGGGTCCAACCCGTTACTAGCATGGGGTACCTAATAAAGTGGCCGGTGAGTGTATATATATATATATGTGTGTGTGTGTTTGTGTGTATATTAGGGCTGTCAAACGATTAATCACGATTAATCGCATCCAAAATAAAAGTTTGTGTTTACATAATATATGTGTGTGTACTGTGTATAATTATTTTGTATATAAATGCACACATGTATATATTTAAGAAAAATATGTTATTTATGTATAAAATGTTTATATTTATATAAAATATACAATATATATAGGCTACATTCAGTCTATATACATGCAAATATTTCTTAAATACACATGCATGTGTGGGTATTTATGTATTAAAAATAATTATACACAGTACACACAGATATATTATGTAAACACAAACTTTTATTTTGGATGCGATTAATTGCGATTATTCGTTTGACAGCCCTAATGTATATATATATATATATATATATATATATATATATATACAGCGGTTGGACAATGAAACTGAAACACTAGCCTATATAGTGTTGGAGGTTTCACGTCTAAATATGTGCGGCATGGTGGCCAATTTTCATTAATTTTACATTCCATCAGTTAAGAGCAGGCTGTGAAGGTTGAATTAGCAGAGCAATAGAAATTTAATTAATAATTCCAATAAAATTTTTACAATTCACACCACATAATGGGAGATATATCAGAGTTCAAAAGAGGTCAAACTGCTGGTTCGCGTCTCGCTGACGCATCTGTGACCAGGACAGCAAGTCTTTGTGGTGTATCGAGAGCTATGGTATACAGGGTAATGTCGGCATACCATTTCAACGCATTCTCATCCCAAGGCGTCACTAAAATGACAATTTTAACCATGCTTCAATATTCGACGCTTTAGGCACCCTTTAGCGTCAGTTACATGACGCGATCCTAGGGCGTCATCTCACTGACGCTTTACCTTTAGCGTCAGTTAGATGACGCGGGTAGGTTTAGGTCTGGGGTAGGGTTAGGATTAGATAGCGTCATCTAACTGACGTCAAAGGTAAAGCGTCAGTGAGATGACGCGCTAGGATCGCGTCATGTAACTGACGCTAAAGCAGGGGTCTCAAACTCAACTTAACTGGGGGCCGCTGGAGGTGGAGTCTGGGTCAGGCTGGGCCGCATCAAGTATTCCACAAAAAATAGTATTCAAGTATTCCTAAAAAGGAGCACAACTGATCCAATCTTCTCAATATTTATTATTAACGTTTCTTCTGAACTGTTCCTCTGAATTTGAACATTCCTTTCTGTACATGATTGGTTCTTCATGAGCTGTCCTTCTGACAGTTGAAGTTCATTTTACAAACTTTCGTTGTCTATAACACATATTTGTGATATTTATATTTGCTTATGTCCTTTTTATTTTCTTTATACAACACATTAATGATATTGAATGTTTTTTTTGGAAGGCACATTTCCTTTTATTATACTTAGAAAAACAATTATTGCTTTTGAAATACAAATATTTGCAGTCATGTCTGCCCGTCTTATTGAATTCTTTCTACACATGTATAGTGTCTCAGGCAAATACTGCACAAATCAAAGCAAACCTTCTTATCAACCTGTTGGACACATATTACAAGCTCAAAATGATTATTCTCACATTGTTTTATAGCAGGGTCTCTCTCCAACACGTCGCTCCCGTTCACATATCGCGCTCACATATTTTGCGCGCTCAAGTTCGTTATTTCAAATGTAGGTGCGCGGCAAAAGCGCGCTCATAATTGAAGCGACGCGCTCATTTTTTCCAGGCGCAGTATGTTTGTACTTCGCGGTTGTCTATGACAACTATTGACAACAAACCCACCGTAAACTGTCACGAGACTATCTATGGTAGCCCATAAGGGATAAAAAAAAATATATTTTTTTTAAAAAACGCGGCACACGCAACAACGGGCCGCACTAACATTAAACTTTAATGTCAAGTAGGGGGCCACAAAATATCACGCCGCGAGTTTGAGACCCCTGCGCTAAAGGGTGCCTAAAGCGTCGAATATTGAAGCACGGTCAAAATGATTCCCAAGGCGTCAGTTTCATGACACCTAGGGATGAGAATGGGCTGACCATTTAGAAAAGAACCACATCCAACAGGAGTAACTGTTGACGTAAGAGGAAGCCGTCTGAAAGGGATGTCTGGATACAAACCTGGATATATCCCAAAAAAACAACATTAAATCACAGCTGCCCAACTCTATGTAGAATTAAATGCGCACCTCGACTCTCCTGTTTCCATCAAAACTGTTCATCGGGAACTCCATAGGGTCAATATTCCTGGCCGGGCTGCTATAGCTAAACCTTTGATGTGAAGTGAAGTGACGTGTAGCCGAGTATGGGACATTGGGGTTACAAGTCCGACTCTCTAACCATTAGGCCACAACTGCCCCCAAACTTACGTTCCCTGACTCGGATTCGAACCTGGGCCTTGGCGTTGAGAGCAACGAATCTTAGCCACTAGATCCTTTCTGTGTGGAGTTTGCATCTTCTCCCTGTGTCTGCGTGATTTCCCCCACAATCCAAAAACATGCAGTATAGGTGAATTGGAGATACTAGAAATTGTCGGTAGGTGTGAATGCATGTGTGTGTATGTAAGTCCCAAGCCATGTAATGGGGAGGGTTGGGAAAAGACCCGGCGAACTACCCCAAATCATTGCCAAGAAAATTCATGTACGGTCTCTCACGTGGTGAATCACATAGAATCACAGAGAGTTGGATATGACTGAAATGGTTAATGAATGAATGATATATTGACTGCATTGCCGAGTGAGGAGAGTTACTCGTCTGACACACTGATGGGCTGCTTCTGTAGAATGTACCAAATCAGTCCCTTATGAGCTTCCATTTCATCTAGTATGCTGTCTATGTAGGCAGCATGTGAGGCAGCTCACCAGCTCTTGAAAGAGGTTAAATGCCATTTTATTAGTCTACTGGGGTCTTGTGATGTAAATTTGATGTCAGCACACTGCGTGAGGAAGAGTGGGATGGGGAAACATGAATGGCAAAGGGTTAATGGATGCGCGCATAGAGACTCCCTGTGGTATTGGAGAGCACTTCCCGTTGTAGCCTAAGGGCAAGAAACGAAGAAAAGGCGTTAACAGTTCTCCCAGCCTGTCACATGGGATCTGCCTCATTTACAGCCATGTACATCGTTCCTGAAAATGACACCAACCAAAGAGCAGAAAAGAGGAACAAACGGATCTGAAATGGAGAGTGATAAAAGGGAAGGTGAGGTGCGTATGGGAGTTTTAAGCATGTTTTATATAGCGTGCCACTGCCGAGAGTGTGGGAAACGGATCTCTCCTGGGCTCTTTAAGGATAATAGGACCATCTTCAACCTGCCACATTTCCTCTTCACACATACTTTTTCATTGACTCCCACTCCTTTCTCTTTCTCTCTAATAGACCAATCTGTCCTTCTCTTTCTCAGTCGCCCTGCTCTTTGAGTCACGAGGCGTTTTGATGAGATTCGCCGCAGACAGGCCGCTGACCCTGAACTGATCTGAGATGCACTCTAGTTCACTGTTCATTTCCAGGCCTGTACTGGGAAAAGGTGGCAGGGGGCGATCTGTCTGTTTCATGACCAATGCGGGACGATACACAACCCTCACCTTATAACTATGGACTTCAATCTGTAGCTAATGGTGAGGCAAAGGTTAATTGATCCACAGCTGGGATTACAGCTCCGTCAGCAGAGGAGAACTGTGCCAATAAATGATCCTAAGCAAGCCATTTGTCATCATTTATAAAAGGTCGAAATGTCCCTCCTTCCTCTCAGGGTGGATAACTAAATAAAATAGCCTTTTCTTTTTCAAATAAGTTATGTATTTAAGTTAAAATCCCTTCAGTAGACCTTGACCTCTTGGCTCATTGATCAGTATGCAGGTGTGATTCTGCCGAAATCAACATTTCTTGCGAAATGAGTTGAAACCAGTGGTCCACAGGGGGAGCTGTGTGACATGATACTGACCGCATGGTGATTTATTCTCTTATAGAGAACGCATTGGAGACGGACAGGGAGGGGGGGGGCGGAGTGGGGTAGTCTGACATTTCAAGTTCAATGGCCGCTACAGGCGAAAAATGTCATCATATTCAGCCTATCTGTCAATATCAAGACGAGTTTTCCAAAAGGTGAGGAAAGTTACGCTATAATCTGTTCATTAGCTCAACTCCCTCTCTCCATATTGTTCTCGCATTTTGTGAACACACTAATACACCTGAATGGTTTAAATCGGCCATGTTACATAAATATAAACACACATTTCAATACGATACCAAGAATTTTGAAGCCATTTGCATAATATTTCCATCTTAACTCAACATTACATTTTGCGACCTCTCAGTAGGCTACAGAGAGTAACAGAGAATCAGCACTCAGCATTGATTTACATTTTTATCATATTGGTTCAAATATCTAAATCAGCTCCCTAGCTCCTGCATATCATGCATCACTGATAAAGACAGTAAGAACCCTGGCTTACTACACATTGGGACACTGATGGTGAAATTACAATGTTTTCATTGTACAATGTATTTATGAACATCAGCAGAATATATATTTTTCTTAAATCCATTTGTTTATGTTATTTAAAGTACATTATGATAAATACTTTATTTCATATAAGCCGTAAATTAATTAAAAATGTTAGCTAGATTATTTTCAGTACCTGTCAAGGGATGTTTGTTTATGCTGAAACATAATTAAATAACGTTTACAATATACGATATATCGAAAGAAAAAATCAGCCTCTGCTTCATACTTCTTCTTTATTAACCTTGAATATGGGTACGTTTCATTTAAAAAAGCAACATTTTTAACAAAAAGTGGAGAAAATAATTTTTTTGTCAAAGACTACGTCTGGATGGGATTCAGAACAATATCTAAACATTGATGGAGTAGATCGAGTCCATCAACACTCCCAAAGCTTGCACAGTCCTATACCTCGTCCTGGGTCGACATTTCATTCGGTAACATTAGGCAGTTTTGTTTTAGGATAATGTTTCATTTTTGATGATCGCATTAGCTTACTTTTTTTTTTTTTGGGACCAGGGATTCTGTACTCTTTCAGAAGATGTGTAACAGCGCCCCCTACCATATAACAGAGAAAATATGGATTGCTGGAAAATTCTGTTAATGGTGGGGAAAGAGTTAAAAGATCAAATTCAGTATACACCTTATTGATGATGAATACTATAAAGAGGCGAGCAAATGAGCCCAGAACATGAACACAACACTGCGTTTTATAAGAAAACGCTTAACGAGAAACAGCGCAATGCGTTTATATTCTGGGTTCACATATTTGCCTGTACATAGTATGCATCATCAATATATCAAATTTGGTCTTTTAGTTGTTTTGTCTCACTACATTAGTACTTAGTACAAACCTGGTAAAGATAAGTGGCAGGAAATGGAAGAAAGCCCTTGTTTTGCTATCAAGGTGGGCACTCTCACAGCCAAAACTATGAATTGTCTGATTTTAGAGGAGGTTTAGGAACTTCTTAACTGGTCAGATAGGAAGACCAGCTTTCCGACCAGCTAAAGGCGGTGAGACTAATTTGAAGACTGATTTGGGACAGATCGAGAAAACCTAACGGGAAGGTTAAGACAGCTCAGGCAATGCTACAAACCACTGTCACCTTGTAATCTCAGATGATAGTTTCATGTTAATACTAAATTTAATTGAATTTAAAACACGTGCAATATACCAAGGGGGAGACGTGATGCTCTAGCAATGTTTTTCTTAACCTGCACTTGTCTTTTCTGGTACCCTTGGTATTTTTTAATGCGGTGGTTACTTTGAGCAACATTAATATCAGAGTTTTCTGAAGCATGAAAACATTGAAGCTTCACTCAAAGGGCTCTTTGAAATGGCATCATTTTAGGTGGAGGAAATGTTTATAGCCCGAGGGCTCACTCACTTTACAATAGAATTCACTGTTAGCCTCCTGTGAATGGGAATCTACTATGGCTTTACAGCACACTTGATCACTATATTGCTGACTTCTGAGAAAGTTCTTATGAAAGCACACAAACTAAAAGCCTGGTGATGATCATAATTACTCAAAACCAAATGCCAATAACTGTCATCCTGCCATTTCCAAGACGAAAATTGATGCAAGTAGAGGATTACTAATGGATTTCTTGAAGGAACATACAAACAACTGCACTTTTCCTGGTAAACACATGGCTCAGGTTTAAAGATTGACATAAGAGTGGTATGCACTTCCAGAGATGGGACCACCTATGATTTATTATCAAAGCCTGACCTTAGATTGCCTTCATGAAATAAATTTTGCACGAACCAAATACTGTTATCTTAATAAAGCAGGCACAAAATTCAAACCTTGATCAAACTGATTCCGATATCAACCCCCCCCCAAAAAAATAATTTCAAATTATGTAAACATGAACAACGCAGCCCTGGTACTTAAGAAAATTTGTTATGTGTTGAATTAAACGGATAGTTCACTTTGAAATAAATTTTTGATATGTTTTAGCTTACCTCAAGGGCATCCAAGATGTATGTGTCTTTGTTTCCGCAGTAGTTTCAATTTTGATATTTTTAGGTCAAACCGTTCTTGTCTGTCAGTCATATAATGCAGGTCTATGGTCACCACCTCAAAGAGCATGCACAGAGAAGTCCAAATTAAACATGATTTAATGACTCGTAAATGTAAGTACACATTGATGGCCTAAGACACGAAACGAGCGGTTTGTGTGAGAAAACGAACAGTATTTATATCGTTTTTACCTCTTGTAACGCACAGACCGAAGCGCCCGCGCTCTCAGATCACTTGGACGTGGCTGTGGTTACAAGAGGTAAAAACGATATAAATACTGTTTATATCGTTTATATAAAATTGAATCTTCTGTGGAAACAAAGACACCTACATCTTGGATGCCCTTGAGGTAAGCTAAAACATATCAAAAATTTATTTCAAAGTGAACTATCCCTTTAACTACTTCTTGTATATTTCTTGGATAAAAGTGTCTGATAAATAAATAAATAAATAAGGTTTATTATTCACTGTCATGGCTTTAAGTACAATTTGTAGAAGGACAGCTGTTCATTGTCACACAAAAAAGTGAGAAGGCCTCCAAAATAGTAATTCCATCTTGTCAAATAAGTCAGACGGCCTCGGGAATGTGCTTTGGAATCCCATTATATGGCTTTGGAAACCATTTCAGGGTTTCAGGACTCGTCATGTCCATATTAGTTTTCATTTTCATCATGGGTAACACGGGAAAAGGCATCGTCACAGCAACACCTGCTGCCGTGGGGCCGCATGAATGAGGAAAAGAAAAGCTGCAGAGGTTTTATTAGGATCTCACACTCCGGAGCTTAACCTTGACTTTTGGCAGGAAGCGAGCAAGCCACCGTGTTTCAATATCAAAAGCACAGCGCATGAATTTGTGCTTATAAATTAGGCATAATATAGCAAAGCTGCTTCACTGCTCTGTTATTTCTTTCCTTCAGTTGATGAGAGAATCAACTGCGCCATCAACCACGGCCGCCCTTCTGAATAACATTAACGTTCCAGAGGAGTGATTTTGTGAGGACGGTGACAGCAGTCACCTGGAGTGGCGAGACCATCGATGTGACACTATGATAAAAGGAAAGAGAGAACAGACACCGTGCCGTTATGAGTCTGAAATACCGTGACATTCTACAGCGGGACACAATTGAAGAAGCCACAAGAGAGTAATTGATCCAATTACTGAGGTACTCTTGGGTAGCTATCAATCTGCATAGGAGATACAAAAGGTTACAACACTGGAAATGATAGTGTGATTATGACAAAAATGCACGTCATACGTCTCTCAAGAGCAGCCAAGCCTAAAACAGTTCTTTGCGTTCAACCATAAGCCATGTTTGTGTTTTCAGTGCGCTCAGGTTCCATCGCTAGACATCTGTGGACACGCTGTTGTTTCTTCTGCCATCACTAGCTCCAGTCAGGGTAGGGGCTTGCTTGGCATCCAAAGATAGCAATGGGCCAAGCCCTCAGGCTCTCAGTCCCTGCCTGACTGCCTGAAAGTCACTGTGAATTATGCATCATATTTCTGAGTTTGCCCTTCTCCTCTATGCAAAAAAATAACAGTGGAGATAGCTTAGAGGCAGACCTACACTATGTTCAGTGAAAATGAGAGACAGAAAGAAAGAGATTTTGAAGACAGTGGGTAAAAAAAAGAAAGAACCGAGAGATGAGCAGAAGCAAAGTAGCCCAAGTGTGTTTGTGTGTGTGTATTTGGTCACAAGGACACAAGGAATGTGGTGGATTTTTAAAATGAGGAGGCAAAGTGCCCCTCTTTTGTTTTTTACATCCAATATATATATATATATATATATATATATATATATATATATATATATATATATATGTATATATATATATATATATATATATATATATATATGTATATATATATATATAACAGTAATATTATTTAAAAACAATAATATATTTAATAACAATAATATATTTAATAATATATATAAATTAAAATATTAAAATATAAATATATTAAATATTATAATATACATATTGAAATATAAATGTATTTTAAATATACATAAAAATAAATATATTTAATAACAGTAATTCTCCAGTCATATAATCCAGTCTTCAATGTTACATGATCCTTCAGAAACCAGTCTAATATGATGATTTGGTGCTCAAGAACCAATGTTGAATTTTTTTTCTGGAAACATGATATGGGTAACATACACAGAACAGAAGTGATCTGAAATGAATTGTTTACATATTTCCTCATCTCAAATTTCATAATATTTCTGTAACCCTTCCGGTTCTACCCTCACCGCTCCAAGTGGGATTCGATCTGGCGTTTCCTGCATGGGAAGTAAGCACGCTAACAAGGATGCTAAAGGCTGCTGCAGTCGCTAGTGCTCCTCTCAAGGTCAAGGGGTCATGGTTTACTCGCACACATCTTACTAGCTGGTCTCCATTACATTCACCCCCTAAACCTTGCTTCCATCCAGGTCACGGCACCAATTTAACCCCTCTGGTTCTACTTGCACACCTTCCCAGGTGGGATTCGATCTGGGATTGAGGGCATGGTAGGCGGGATGCTAATAAGGACGCTGAAGACCGCAGCCTCTAGCGTCAGTCGCTAGTGCACCTTTCGAGGCCAGTGGAGTGAGGTTTACGTGCATAGCTCTTGTTCTGTCAATTATTTTCTCATTCAAATTTTGTTGAGGCTGACTCCACTTAAAACACTCCTAAGCACTAAATCCATTATACATTTGTTTTGAGCAAATCAGTTTTATTTCCCTTTTGTTCTATTTTGTTAATTTACAATTATTAATGTAGCATATAACATAGATGGGCATTTTTTGTTGAATAAGCAGAAAGCTTTTACTTTGTCTCTCTTGTATGCAAGCTTAGCTTTAAATAAATGTTGTTCTGGTATAAGAGAGAGAGAGAGAGAGAGAGAGAGAGAGAGAGAGAGAGAGAGAGAGAGAGAGAGAGAGAGAGAGAGAGAGAGAGAGAGAGAGAGAGAGAGAGAGAGAGAGAGAGAGAGAGAGAGAGAGAGAGAGAGAGAGAGAAAAGGTCGGGGGGATTCCTGGCCTTATTTAAGAAGACAGCTCATTTGTTTTGGGCTCTTAAAGTCATGGTTGTGTCACTTAGGCAAGTATGGAATCCAGACAGCATCATTAAAACATGGTTTTCGTATCAGAAAAGGAATGCACATTTATTGTCTTGCTAAAAAACATTCCTCTTAAACCTGGACAATTTGGAAAATGAGAAACACATCTTTGAAAATCTTTAAAGAAAATCAACTGCAATGATTATGCTTTGAAAACATTGTGATTTTTTAATCGCACAGCAGTTGGGTGTGTGAGGGTTTTCGAGGAGAGATCCTTTGAATACTTAAAACCCTTACAACTCAAAGGGATATGTATGGATCATGCAGAGAATATACATACCATATATCCTCTGATGAGTATACACACATTCATGCATGCATAATAAAAACCTCATCTGTTGAAAGCATGTGAGAATACTAGTATGGATGTGTTTTTGCCTTGCCGTTGGGATGGTGTTGGTGCTCCTTGTGTTGGATGAGGTATGTGCCATTCCCTGAGGCCGAGCAGTCCTGAAAACACATTCTTTCATCCAGGGCCATCCTTCAGGCATCCAGAAGAGGAAAATCATCTCGTTAACGACAGGATGAAACCCTTCCGTACATGAAACGTGCGTTTTCTGTATGTTTGTGGGACTCCTTGGATCCCACCTGCTTCAAAAGACTGAGGAGATGCTGCTTCCGAGGACTCGACGGAAATGTTGCACTCCTGTAGGGAGCACATTACTTTATGTATACATATACGAGACTGGACTGGTTGGCACAGTTTTACTCCTTATAAGCGCATACGTTAAAATCGTGACTACAAACAAGCTATTGAACATTTCACCGTTATTGCAGAAAAATTCAGTAGCACCTCATTGCAGTACACGAGATCCAGGGGGCGGAGTTGGATCCAGATCTAAGGGGTGGAGATGGGTAGGATTAGGGGTGGGGTTAGGGATCAGGGGGTGGAGATGGGTAGAATTAGGGGTGGGGTTAGGGATCAGGGGGTGGAGATGGGTAGGATTAGGGGTGGGGTTAGGGATCAGGGGGTGGAGATGGGTAGGATTAGGGCTGGGGTTAGGGATCAGGGGGTGGAGATGGGTAGGATTAGGGGTGGGGTTAGGGATCAGGGGGTGGAGATGGGTAGGATTAGGGGTGGGGTTAGGGATCAGGGGTGGAGATTGGTAGGATTAGGGGTGGGGTTAGGGATCAGGGGGCGGAGATGGGTAGGTTTAGGTATATGCAAGGTGGTATGGCTCCCCCTGGATTTCATGTTCTGCAGTGAGGACCATCTCGAAAAATTGGCAGTTTATTGCGGTTCATGTGACAACTTGCCCCAATGATGAGATAAGTTGTCACAATGGAACCTGCCATTAATAAAGGCACCCACACACTACAAGATAATCGGGCAGATTTTGGGCCCAACTCTCCTCTTCTGACAATCCTAGGTAAAGTCTCGATCATCTTGATGGTTCTACAGATTATCTTATCAGATTTTCCTATTGTGTGAAGCTGGGCTCAGACTACAGGAGTTTCAGGACGATTTATGTCCGATTTACCCCTCTCAATATTCTGAGAAAAAATCGCATCCAGGGCATAAGGCAGTTCCGATGTACGGGTCCAGTGGACAACAGAGATGGAGGAACGGCTGATCAAAATTTGGCAACAACACGCCTGTTTTTATCTCACTACTAAGAATAAGTATTGATACAGCAAATTGCTGTGGCACAGCATCCATTTGGTTTACATCCACTTCCCTGTGAGATCACGTGTGGTGCTAAATCTGGCATGACAATCTTAAGAATGTCTTGTAGTGTGTGATGCTCCACAATTTTCAAATCGTGTGGTGTATAGATTTATGAATGAACCACTCCTTTTAAAATCTTCCCGGTCTACTTACATCTACTTACATGCCCATGACAACTTTCATTAACTCTACAATAAATCCACTTCACCAGCGAATTACTTTTCATTGACAGCGATGCCACAGAAATATACAGAGCTACCGAAAAAACAGTTCAAAGACAAATTTGTCGTACGGTCTATAAAACAGCCTATTATTGGCTTTTCAGCGACAATTATGAAGTAAAACAATTATGAAAAACTAAATAGTTCAAGAAAGAGAAAAAAAATGTAAAAGGTAACATACAAAAATACCAAACAATCGTTTGGTATGACAAATGGTATGCATTTAAACACTTTCAAATGTCCCCGATTATAATAATAAATAACACATTCAGCATTTAAATTTAAACACATTAAAACGTCCCCGATTATAATAAATAACTAATATTATAATATCTATTGACACTGAGAGTAAATAGCCTGCCAATAAATAAATGTCATGTAAATGACCCCCCCCCCCCCCCCCAAAAAAAAAAAAAAAAAAAAAAACAGGAGACACCTAAAAGAATAAACAAAGCCTTTCTATTAATTTGTCACAAATACATGGCAGCCATGGAGAAAAACATGTCTTATTTTGATTTCAGAACCACACAGAAGACACGATCCTTCCACGTTGTCTAAAGAAAACAGTGCTAGGGGAGTTAATGCCTCCATTTATCTCATTTGATGGAGGTCAAACCCTAAATAACAAAAGACCAGGACTCTCGAGGACTGATTTCTGTTAAATTAGATGTGAAAAACCGACACAGAGCAAAATTTCAAGGAAAAACAAGCTTACATGAGACTGCTCTCCAAGCCTCATTTGGAGAGGCCATGGCTGCTATTAGCAGGCAGCTGTGCAGGAGGCTGGCAAGAACATCTCATTACGCGGACACAAATCTGCCACCGCTGAAGAGAGCAACCTTTCCACTCAGCCCACTCCTACATAGTAGTGGAGAGGACCCAAAAGCCACGTTCAAAGCCACCGCATTAGATCACAGCACGGCACATCGGATTGATAGAACAGAGGCTTGATGTGCTTCAAGAGGCTGCTCATTGGACAGTAAGCCAATTGCATTTATGATGAGGCAATCGGCCAAAGCGGCCCTCAGCGGAGACACGATGCACTGGCTCTTGCAGTTCAACTGTAGAGACGAGGGGATCAATCCGGCAATCTTTGTGCTTTCCGAAGGGCCTCTGAATATTTGCATTTGTGCAAGACAGAGAATCCACAATCATCCTTCTCTTCCAGAAACAATCAGGGACAAAATGTGGTCTGATGACCGCTTATCAGGAGACAGGCTGTTTGAAATGGACCGCTGGCTAATTGCCATTGTTCCGGAACAGAGCTTTGATCATTGGGCTAAATCGGGGCGACCCCAAGGAAGATTTATTCTTTCGGTATCGCTAAGGCCATGATTGTTTCTTTTCTCCACATTCTTTTCAGTCTAATAAAGTGATTGCAAAATTACAATATCAAGCATTATAACAACCTCCCTTCACAATAACTTGATTAAAACCAGTATGAATTGTCTGTAGGGAGTTATACCCATGAGTACACAGACACCTGCATATTTCGTATCTAAGAAAAGAACAGTATAATTATACACACCTTCATTAACACAGAAAGCTTGGTTGTTGGTTGCATAACCAATCATACATGAGCACCATCCTCTTGAGGTGACAGAAGAAGTTTCAAGACTCAAAATAAGAAAAGAAGAGAGAGAGAGAGAGAGTAAAAATATACCTTAAAAAGTATCTCTATCTTTTTAAGGTATATTTAAAAAAAAACATAAAGGTTCCAGGTTTGTGCACTGATGCAATAGAACGATCATATACTGGGTTCCTCATAGAAACTTCCAGTGAACAGTTCTTAACATTTTAATATCTGAATAACTTTTTTTTTTCCACTATAAAAAACCTTTTGTGCAATGGAAATGTTCTATGGATGTTACATGTTCATGGAACCATAGAAGCCAATAAAGAAGCTTTTTAAGTGTAGACAAATTAACATTTCACTTGTGGGTTCTCATTTGATTTGCAGTCAGGCTAATTAATGCTAAATGACAGAAATCATCTGAATTCTGTTATTCAATCTGATATATCACATTTACTCAAAATGTTATAACCCACCTCAGATTCTTTTACAGCTGTCACTTGACATGCAGTTTAGGGATAAATTAGATTTAACTTTTGATTTAAATTTGTAGCATATGTGGAAGATTGATATTAAAGTGTAAGGCGACACCAGGTGAATATGGTAAAATATTAACTAATATATATCACCATACTTCGCCAGTTTATTGATTACATTAAGAACTGCACAAAAAAAATAGTATTACAAATTTTCTGAAATGTTATGTTTAAATATGCAAATGAGGCATTATCTAATTAAAAATGCACTGATTTGCATACATTTCTAGAACACAAATCTAAACATTGGATGAAGCCAGGTTCAAAATCCTTCTTTCATTTTCTGGCATGTGAGTCAAAGGTTTTTACAGAGGGGATTTTGGATATCTCTTTTTCATAAATCAGAAAATACTGTCAACAGCCAGAAAAAAAAAATTCTAAAGGACTAAAATGTAGTATAAAATCAGGCAAATTATATGAAAAACCCCCTCTGTTAAAACCTTTACAAAGATAGGAATAAAACTATAAAGTTGTGTGTGTGAACTGTACGTGCTACTGAATTGGAGATTTCTGACAATTTTGTTTTGTTGTTGTTGAGAAAATGGACTTTAAAGATACTGTCGTTGAAATATACAGACGCAAATAGATAAAGTGCTCTAAAAGATACACTTAAAAGAGTATTTTGGATGTTTTCTTTCTACTAGTCTGAAAAATCTCAAAATTGACCGACGCATTAAAAAACTGTGTTTTTCTAGGCATTGTCTCGCTTTAAGATTAACAGCTCAAACAACACTGGATTACAAAGTAAAAAAGAGTGACAGAATCCCCATTCTCTTCTAATTGAGCTTTACTGATCAGACAGACTTATGAAAAGGTTGGAAAGCGCTGGTCTTTTCCACCTACACCATGAGGAGGAAAAACCCTACAAGGGTGTTCACCAGTTTGAAAATTTATTTTCATATAAAAAGACACTCTATGAAAACAGTAGAGGACTACTTTGTACAATCTTATGTATAAAAAACTTAAATGGTGCAAGGAGGATTCTCAGTGATAGCCATCTTCTTTAGCCATTGGGATTGTGTGTGCTGGCAAGGGGAGGATCCAAAAGTTTCAAACATGTCAAGCCATGAAGAAAACATCCTGCAGATCAGGAAGTCCAAGGAAACATATTCATTCTTCAATACGTCCACACTCAGCTGTTCACCATTCATTTTCCCGACGATCATCCTCCTCACAAAAATACATCTCATAAATTTTATGTGACTGTAAGGCCATTCTCAAGTTTTTTTTTTTTTTTTTTTTTTTTTAGAGAGTAAAACAGAAATCTGTTCAAAACATAGTTAGTTTAGTAGGATTGTGGGATGTAATTCTCCAGCTTCAATAAGTAGGGCTCTGTAAACGTCTATGGAAAACCCAACACACATATACAGAGACAGACATAGAGTGGAATGACAGAATGTTGAAACGGTCGACGTCTGCATCAGACAAAATAGTAACAAAAACAAAACAGGCACTGTAAATGAAGCAGGGTTTGTGTACAGCTGCGTGGTTGTGAAGAGAATAACTCGTAGAACTAAAATAGCTGACTCACCTGTTTGGTTTGTCATACTGATCTTTCAAGACAAGGCTGCAAATCGCTTCAGAAAGAGAAATGACATCACTTCCTTTCACCAAAGACTTTGTCTAAATTCCAAACATTATAAAAAAAATCAGATTTGATTGGCCGGTGCTAATATACACTGCGTCCAAAATCGCATACTACGTAGGGACTACATTTGAAATTTTATTAACTTTGTGTCCGTATAAAAGTGCGTCCTTGGGTAGTATGAATGAAATTTGGATGTACTACATTTGCTTCGCTTTAATGCCATTCATAAATCCTCTCCCATGGCCTCATGGGATAGTGACGTGTCCATCGAATGCACACTTCATAATCTCACCAGAAGTAGTAGGTCATCCAGGGACTTTTCGCCTACTGGTATTCGAATACTATGTATTCAGAGTCAGACATACAGTACTACTCTTTTGCCGTACTGTTTTTCACATACTATATAGTAGGGAAGTATTCGATTTAGGACGCAGACATACAGTCCAACCACATTTGAACTTTTTTACTTTTTGCAACACATAACCTTGATGCTTTGGCTTCTTTAGGAACTATTTTCAATGGTGGAAAAATATGCAATTTTAGTCAGAAACTAATGTTCCACAATATTAACTTCTTGTTTATTGAACTGTTAAAAGCAATATCCCAATCACTCTACAGTACTGAATATCAGCACAACTGTGAGCATCTTTTGCCATCGCTGACTCGTGTAATATTGCTTATTCCAAATATGAGAGTAATATTCGGCCTTTCTTGACTGCGGTTGAGAAGGGAGGTGAAAAACTAGTTTTAATTGCCGTGGTGGTTTGGAGATATTTCATGGGGACGAGGCAGCCCATGTTCCCCATTAGTGCAGATTACTTGCAAAGGTTGAAATGGCATGCTCTAGTCTTGCCATCTGTGCCTATATGATATGCTGACTTCAGGGATCTTTGAGCAGATGAAATTCACGCCAAGTAAGAAAATGTCAGGACAAATCGTTATTCCCTCAAGATAATTACCACACCTTTTTCTCTCCCTCGTTCGCCCTCTCTTTCTCGCTTTCCATGTGGAGTTACATCAGCCAACACAACTAATTAACGGGTTATAAAGAGGAGCGGGTTGGCAAAGATGACCTCTTCAGTCTGCTTAGCATTAAGCCAACTGTCAAACTTCACAGTCTGAGTGCAGAAATAAATTTGAATCGATCACTGGTTTTCAACTGAAAACATCACAAAGGGCTACTTTTTGCAAGAGCAGAAATGTAGAACAACTTAAAGATAGAGAAGAAATGTGGAAACTTAGCACCATCCCTGACAGCAGACCTTTGTGTTGGTTCAAAATGGAAACGCTCTCAGCTGGAAGTGTGTCTCTTACTGGATAAGCCCGTTCTGGAACACCAAAGCTCTTTATGACTGGAATGTGGATTCTTTCGGTTGCTTTGTGCAGGATGGATCAAAGATGCTTCCCTGGTGTGAACGAATGTGAATTTGACATTAAATCGCACATACTGTATAACACAATATTTTTTCTGTCAAGCATTTTGGAAAACCTAAATAAAACACAATCACACAGCGGTATGACAATGGAGATCTACTTCCACCCATAAAATGATACCTGAAGCTTAAAAATCTTTTAGAATAAAAAGAATAATGGACCAAAAAATTACAGAGCTAAAATAAGCTTATGAGTACAGTAGGCCTGATGCAGAGAAAAAAAAAAAATGCAGAGGATGGCACATATTAATGAATACTTTCAAAACTTCCTCTCCCCTGGAAAAACAAAGCGAGAAAAAGGGAAACGGAACCATCCAAGGAATGAGAAGACAGAAAAAAAAAAAAAAAAAAAACCCTAAGGGGTTATTAAACAGTGTGCGAATCATCAGTACTGATTTTTTTTTTCTTCGTTCCTCTATAAAAAGAAGGGTGCAGAAATATTATTTTTTAAATTCCCAAATCATCAAACAGGTGAAAGAGAATCCTTTCTGGAGTAAAATCAAGACAGGAAACAGTTTGTTAAAAATGTTTTACCATACTCTCCAGGCCCCACTCTTTCATTTAATGTCTCTGTGTGAAAATATAGAATAGAGCACTCTTCATCTCTGGTCTGTCCTCACAAGTACCGAATCCTTTAGAACACGTCTTGCTGAAGATCGCTGACAGCGTGAGTACATAAGAGGGTTTAGTTGTCTCTCAGTTTGTTGTAGGTGTGTGTTCTCTTCACACTTCAGTCTGGAAGTCTCCTTCGGATGTGTCAGGTGTGTTGGCCGGGGATGTGTCCCATGGTTTACTGCGTAACTCCAGTCTGTCCTTATGTTCGTTGGAGCCACACATCTGCTCAGGGATCATGGTCTTAAAGCCGTCCCAAGATCGCTGGTCATCTGTGGTGGACTTGTCCTGAATATGCACATACAAAAGGAAAGAGAAAAATTCAAATTAAAACCTGAGCATGAAAGTTGCTCACCTTCTTTAACCTCAAACACTCTCTTAGGAACCCAACTCCAGGAACCCATTGTGTAAAATATACATGGTTGTAATTCGATTCTATTTTTAAAAATGCATTTTATTATTACAGTGGTGGTGGCTAACCCAAAGTTATACAGTATACACACTAAAAGCTTGGGGATGGTAAGATTTTTTTAAAATTCATATTGATGCATTAATTGATCAAAAGTGACAGTAAAGGCATTTATAATGTTACAAAGGATTTTTATTTCAAATAAATGCTGTTCTTTTGAGCTTTCTATTTATCGATAATTATCTTCTCAGACAGAAACAGAGTGTCGGCCTAGATCCGGCCCACATCTGGTACACGTGGATTCCACACGTTCCAGATGTGGGCCGACACTAAGCAGCACAACTGTTTCCAACATTGGTAATAACAATAAATGTTTCTTGAGCAGCAAATCAGCATATTATAATGATTTCAGGATCATGTGACACTGAAGACTACGTATTGATGCTGAAAATTCAGCTTTGCATCACAGGAATAATTTTTATTTTAAAATATATTAAAATAGAAAAATTGTTGTTTTAATTTGAAATAATATTTCACAACATTACAGTTTTTACTGTATTTTGATCAAATATAATATAATGGATATAAAATATGAACATAAATCAAATGTATATTTATATATAATGAGTTTAAAAAAAAATCTATATAGCCTACATATATACATTGGCCACCACTGTAACAACAACACACGTATAATAATTGACAGGAAGCAGATCCCATGTACGGTGCTATAACAATATCACTCATAACTATGATATTCTGGAAGAAACTATCACTACCATGGTAATTTTTAGACCTGCCAGGAGCATCGCAAGGCTGAAAAACAACATTTTATCTGGTCTGGGCCGTAACTAATGGAAATGTGTTCAGGCATTTGTAATTCGCATTTAATGCGCCTGAATGCACGTTACAACAGAAGCATATAAGACTAAATGCCGTTATAGTCTTGCTACATTACAACTCGTCTATACAACATATGGAGCGACTTGCTCATCGGCATTAGTGGTGGCCTGTGCTGCGTTTCATACCCGGCTATTCCAGGTGTTCATTACTTCAGATGGCCAGAACACATATACTCTCCATCCCATTGAGACTTCTGATGTATCCTACAGCTATATGGCCTCTTAATGCTAGATAAATTGCATTACAGTAGGGGCAGATTAATCTAATCACATTCAAAGAGTTTGGAAATATGAGGTTAGGATTGTAAGAATAATAATAATAAAAAAAGAGAGACAGCCAGAGCCAGGCCATTCGAAGGGAAATCTGTTGAGACCTGACAAATTCATCTCGCCATTTCCCCTCCTCTTGAATCCATTCCCAACTTCCCCCGAAAATGAGATGTATGAACCTGCATATCTCGAAAGGTTTGAGGCGATCAATTACAGGGTTGCTGTCGGCTCCCCCTCAGCTCAAACGCCCGCTGATTGCGCGTATGACGGATTGGGAAGATTGGAAAACACCACGTAAATGACTCGTCTGTGGTATGACTGAGAATAAGTTTCTCTGCCTCCCTCTTGTTCGTGAGTATTTGTGAAGGGGGGAGGCTTAAAAACTCAGCAAGGAAATGGAAATATGAGCACTCACACACACATACACTAAACACACATGCACATAATAACAATATTTCCAAGCAAGTAAACAGAATGTCTTCTCTTTTGGCTCTCATTCGCAACCTCTGGTTGAGTTTGTTGGCTCGTGTAAGCAAGTTTCCATCCACAAGGGGGCGATAGCAGCCTGATTATAATTCACCCAATGTAACAGGCTGACAGTAGGCAACATGGATACAAAAAGCATAATCTGGCAGCCAATTTGCATGCTAAACGCTGAATGAGGAACATTTTGTCGAGCAGAAGTGTTGTTAATGTTGAAGAGGAGCCCGACTTTATTCCTAAGAGAATGCTAACGCGATTGTGCTGCTCTAGCGTATTTCCTTTCCCCTCCATCTCTCTTCCTCTCGATCGCTCTACTCGCAACAACCTTCCTTCACTTCCTCTCGCTTTCTCCATCTCTCCTCATCAGGATTTTCTACTTACACTCGAAGAATTCTTTTCACCTCCGGCAGACGAAATGCTCCATCGCTTTTCCCTCTGTTGCAATAAAAATGAGGATGGGAGGAAAGAAATATAAAGGAAGAGAGACAGCGAGGGAGAGAAAGACAGGCAGAGAGCACAGAGTGAGAGAGAAAGAGAGAGAAAAGGAGGGAGGATCACAGTCACAAAACATGTCTGAGGGGAAGCGATGTTTGTTTGAATTTTTGTTATCTTGATGGAGGAGTCTGTCTATAGACTCAGTCTTGGAGGCTTGCGCGCTCCATCCCCCATATTTCTTTTGCACAAAGACAGAGACGACTTAAACGTCTACAGCACTATGCTCAGCATATGACAAGAGAGGTGACTGCCAACTTCATGTCTGAATGGAAACACTGCAGTAGAGGAAGAGGAAGCTTAGCACTAGACGCTAAAGGGAAGGAGATTCTGTGAAGTTTTGAAGGCAAAAAGGACATGGAGATTCAAATCCTGCTGCTTACCTTCTAAAGCCGGGCTCAGACTACAGGAGTTTTTAAATCTTAACCAATTGTGAAATCTGGTTGCATCACGCACATAAGGAGAATCTTAATAATAATAATAATAATAATAATAATAATATTCTTAAATGGGTCCTATTATGCCCTTTCAAAAAGTCTTGATTTTGTTTATGGGGTCTACTAGAATATGTTTTCAGGCTTGATTGTTAAAAAAATCATTATTTTACATTATTACAGCATCTTTCTCCCCAGTCTGGCTCAAACACACCAATTTAGATGAAGCCCCTCCTTCCGAAATACGAAATGTGCTGTGATTGGTTAGCTGGTCCAGTGTGTTGTGAATGGCAGCGTTTAGCGCCCGCTCATCCATAACTGCGAGTTCTTCTGTAGTGTAAATATAAATAAAAATGGAAATAAAAAAGTCAAACCAATTCGAGTCTGAATCCAGACCCTGACAGTGTTAACGAAAAAGAGGATCATGCAGAATGAATTTCTTGCACGGAGTTTGCAAGCACGGATTTCACAGGACGTTTCAGAGTGGTATGTTATTTAGAAATGTTCTTATACATTATAGATACAATGTTATCCTCCATTTAATCATGATATTTGTCGGAAAACTAAGGTAATAAAAACCGTAATCCATCAACCATAGTTAATTTTCCTAAGGAGCAGTGAACCGTCTTACAAAAGCAACAGAAAACAAGCTGTTCTCCATAAAATGTGCAGCGCACAGATAAACGATGGGGTTATAATGTTCAGGAACAGTGTTTAAAATCAATTTCAACCACTCTAAATTCGTAAGCCTTAGGAAGGTCAAACAAATGAGTTTTGGAAACGGGATGAAAAAATATCTCGTTGACATAGCGACAACACTGTCTTTTCTAACGCAGCTCAACCAGGCCTCTTCACCTTTTTTGCATTTTCCGTGGGCGGATATTATTTAAATGAGGGACATTGTGACTTCATAAGATATGGAAAAATCATGTTGTAGTCCAAACAAGACGTTCGTTGTAGTTCTTGAAAAGGTAAAATATCTCCCTTTGGAGTGTACTTTGAGCTTCGTAACCTTACAGATCTTTTTTTATGCTCAAACAGCAACATCACAGACTAGTTGAAAAAGTGAAAAAGCATAATAGGACCAGATTTAGCACCTCACGTGATCTCATGGGGAAGCGGATGTAAACAAAATGGATACTGTGTCGTGGCAACTTGCTGTAGACATTATATGAGGAGACATTATAAAGGCAGTCGTGTTGTTGCCTCATTTCAACCAGTCGTTCCTTCATCTCCGCTGGTTGTTGTTTTGCGGTTGCCATTTCAAAAGTTCGGTCTCCTTGTAAACTTGTCTCTCATTGGCTATTGTGGAAGTTTAAAATCCTAAATATCCAGCCCGCTCTCATCCTTTGGCGTCATACATGTGACGCTTTGTACATTTTGTCGAAATCTTACGCACATGGCATCCTTTAGCATCAATATGAGACGCAGAACCCAAGGTGTCATACAGGTGACGCTCGTCTAAATCCGACACACATGGCATCGTTTAGCGCGAATATGAGACGCAGATCCCAAGGCGTCATAACCGTACCCTACCCCAGACCAAAACCTACCCATAACAGTGCGTGTTATATTGACGCTAAAGGATGCCATGTGCGTAAGATTTCGACGAAATGTCATATGGCGCCACCTATATGACGCCAAAGGATGAGAATGCGTTGAAATATCAAACATTTTTGATATTGTTGAGGAGGCCTTGATGTGTCCGTGAGCAGATCGGAAGGTTTAAGATCTGATCTGTAAACGCCTAACGTTATCAGATCATCTGGGCAGAACATTTGAACCAACCAATGATGTGGTAAATTGGGCATAAATCGGCCCGAAACTCCTGTAGTCTGAGCCCGGCTTAAGGCAGCATATGCTCACTGAAATAGAACCTTATTTGTGACATTTGGAACGCTCAATATAGTATGTAGAAAAACTCTATATGCCGCAACTAATGACATAATAAAAGAATAAAATTGTTAAAAAAAATTTTTTTGTTAAAATAGTTAACAACTTATTGTTTTTTGGTCTTCCTTTGTACTTGCGTTCTTGATTGGAATTGAATGTCGACACAAATGACCCTCAATACATCTAAAATAAAAACATTGTAGATTTTATAGAGCTAATCAATATAAATATTGATTTAATAATTATTAAAAAAAAATATTCTGCCATAATTATTAATAACCGCCATTTTACAGAAATAGCGTTTACAGAATGTTTAAAATATTGGTAATTCTAGCTTTGCGCTCATAGTTTTGATTAGAATACATCACATCCGGTCGCCCGGTCGCATACGGTCTAGCTTCAGAAGTTCAGATATTTCAACGCATCCGAAGCTCAAATCAGATCCGAAATTTCCACATACGCATATGATCGGAACTGTACGCAGCTCCCGTACAACTCTCGATTGGAAATTAATGATTTCCGGTCCGACGGCTGTCGTTTGTCGTGTGCAGTGGAAAGGTGGCTTTAGTAGGCAGATCGCTACACTACATTTACATTACAAATTGTTTACCAAGTCCTTACAGAGAACATTACGGATTTATGTAATTTAAAAATGGATTTCACTCTCTAACTCTCTTTCTGTCTCCTGAAAGTGGTCATGGCGTCGAATGACATCAGCAAAAACACATATAGTATGTGGCTGCATCCGAAATCGCATATATCCCCGAATTTACAATACTCATAAAACAGTAGGCAAAAAGTACCCGGATCACATACTTCTTCCGGGGGGATTCTGAAGTGTGCATACGATGGACACTTTACTGTACCACGAGGCCACGGGAGAGTATTTATGAATGGCGGTGACGCTGGTAGGTCACGTGATAAAGGCAACATGGCGGATGTAGTTATATCCATATTACATTCATACTACACACATTCATACCATATAGAACATACTCTTTTAGAGGTCACAAAGTAATTACTTATTCAAAATAAGTATGCGATTTCGGATGCAGCCAGTGTATCTGAACTACCCTAGAGTGCTGATGAGGCATATGAAAATGAAAATAGCCTACTATTATTCGAATCACTCCTTTGATTTTCCTCATCCTTTCCTGCATGACATTCAGTCATAATTCCATCTAGCATTTTTCATTCTTTTTTACCCACAAAAGTTAGTTTATACCCAAGACAGATTCGCCATTTATGTTTCTACAGAGTTTACAACTGTATCTCTCCTCGACACAAACACACCCTTTTGGATTCAAGGACTAGTAATAGGTGAGTGCAGAAAGCAAAGAGAGGCACATCAACACAGCAGTGACCACAACCTACAGTATGTGTCCAGCACACAAATGAGAAAGCACAGGTCAGAGAAGAAGTCGGCTGGTGCACACTGAAGCAAAGGAAAGATGTGAAAGGAGCAGTGTCTACAGCAGCAGGGCAGCGGGGGGAAGCAAGTTTAGTCGCTGTGGGAGTTCTGTACTGGTCTAGAAGTTTCTATGGAGACTATAGGTTGGAAAGGACAAAAAGAAACACTCTCTATGAGTGCTGTGGCTCAGACACAATGCTCTCTGGATGAGATTTTTTTTTTGTTACCTTTTCTCTGTTTGTCGCCCTTGGGTCTGCTGACTGCCTGGCTACAGTCAAACTATGACAGAAAACATGTAGTTTCAAACCAAGGAAAGACAAAGACAGGCAGCAGTGCATTATGACCAAAAAACAAACAAACAATCAAACAAACAAACAAACAAAACAATGCAGCAACAATAAACAAAATCATAAGCATAAGGTCAAAATCCAGAAAAAAAGCATATAACAATCACACTAAAAAATGCTGGGTTGTTTCAACGCATGTTTGGGTCAAATATGGACAAACCCAACCATTGGTTAAATTTTTTTAGTTAAATTGAAATGAAACTTTTCCCCCGCCAGCGGTTTTTGGTAAATTTAACAAAAAAATCATGGCCCACAGAATATTTTGTTGTATGAATATCTAAACATGCAATTTATCAAAAGAAAGAACCCTCTGTTAAAAAAAAAAAAAAAAAAGTTTAACTTTTTAAAGAATCTCTTTGAATCTCTTTTAACTTTTTAAGTTAAAAAAAAAAAAACATTCTGAGCAAAAAGCTGAGAAAATCGTGTTTTTGTCAAAGACTATGTCTGGATGGGATTCAGAATGATGATCAAAACATAGATGGATTGAGTCCATCAACACTCCCAAAGCTTGCACAGTCCTAACCACTTCCTGGGTCGACATTTCACTCGGTAACATTAGGCTGTTTTGATTTATATACTGTTTATTGTTGATTTTTTTTCATATGCATCTGCTTACATGAGATCACCAAGGGGGTAATCCATCGACCGGAAGTTGAAGCCGGCCGGGTGCCGCCATGTTGTAGCAGAACTTCACTTGCGTTAGCATTTCCATTGACTCCCATTCATTTTGGCGTCACTTTGACAGCGAATAACTTTACATCTGAGGCGTTTAAAGACTCCATTTGTCCATTATTTATTTCTAAAGAAACACGACAATGTATAAAGGGCTCCATTACCTTCTATGTTACATTATGGCCCCGTAGAAACAGATTTAGTAAAAATAGGCTAACGATTGCGTCATAACCACTCGACTCTCTGTCGCGCTGTACAGAAATTACCGTACAGACAGGAGGAGAAGCTCGCAGGCAATCGGGGGGACGTCCCGTCAAGGGAGAAGCCCATAGATAATGAGTCCATAAAAGCAACGGAATACTTACTCCTGCTCACTCACGCCAAAGAACTCTTTGTTCAAGTTCCCCGTCTCTGCAAGATTAACGTTGGCAATTTTCACGCACAGCTACTAGAAGATTAACGTCTGTCAGACAGGTTGCTCACGTCATCAAGCTTAGTTTGAGTCGGTTTGAGTCTGCGCGTCAGGAACGGAAGTGCTCAAAAATCGCTAAAAATGGGCTTCAACTGTCTCAACTGAGTTCCAATGAGATGACTCTGTCCACTTCTTATACTGTCTATGGAGATCACTCGTTTCTGCTTCTTCTTTGCCTGTGTTTTGATCTGGAGATACTGTACTAGTTCAGGTGATGCGTAATAGCGCCCCCTGCCTTATAACAGTGATAACACAGAAAGCCGTAAAATCTCGTCAATGGCAGGGAAGCTTTTTCTCATAAAAGACAAGATAACTCATCAGTGGCAGGGAAAGAGTTAATCCATATTTGACCCAAACATGGGTTGAAAAAACTCAGCATTTGTTTTAAGTGTGAATGGATTGAGTAAAACAACATGGGTGTGCAACACAGAAGAGGAGTGAGTATAGCACGACAAGGCCTCTGTCAGAGATGAGTGTCTGGGGTAATGGTGCGTTCAAGTCATGTCAGAAAGATCGTATTTACGATTTGAACGCACACGAACGCCACCACAAAGTCATAAATACAAGTGGGAAACTCTGGGTTGAAGCGACCCACCCCCCCTCCCCCAATCTCTGAACTTGATTTTAAACAGGGAACCCCCTTGGAACGCGTTTGGGATAGTTTTTGCCATCATTCGGTAGGTTTTGAATAGCAATTGGGCTGGTTGTGTAACGCAAACCTGGCAACTCTGATCATAGCATGTATAACATAATATATAATAATAGCAAATACAACATAATATATTAATCACAATATATGTAATATGCTTAATGAATTAATTAATCACATAAAAAAGTTAAACACACGCACAATCTTCGTTCTTAATTTTCTAGAAGTACAGTTAAAAAACCTTTAGTTTTTTTGTGTAGTTAAATAAGAGAAGCTACACCGGCATTTTGCTCTGACAAAAGTGACTGGATGTCGTAAACATAACTTCCCAACTCGTAAATACGAACTTCACAGGATGACTTGAAAGCACAAAAAAATTCCCTAAACGTTTTTCTGCCAAATTGGCATGTAGTAAGTCGTCAAAAGATGATCAAATGACACTGACACTCAAAACTTTACAAAATGAACAATAGTGTCATGCAATTTGCGTTAACCAACATTTTAGGGGGGCTTGCTTGCATTGAATTTTAATTAATTAATGCATAATTGTATAACTGATTTGCATAATTCCTTAAATTAACTGGTGCTAAAACACCACAGACAGCATGCACGTATAACAACGCAATCTTAGTGAATTCTCCCCTCTGCATTTCTATATTACAGGAGGAGATATCAGTGAGCTTTGGGGTCTCAAACCAGAATAAATGGCCAGAATGTAGGCATTATGTACAGATTAGACCATTTGTTTCAGTGAAATGTGTTTATCTTGACTCCAATATAGTATTAAATATGATCGGATAACCACAATAAATGTTGATGTATACGGTCACTTTCACTGCATACATGACCTCTGTGTTCCCTCCATTATAAAGTCATACATTATGCATAAAGGATAATGCGCTAAAAGCCTTATCTGGTCTCTCTGCCTTGACAACTACTGCTGAGTTATACGGCATTATGTCAGCTTGGCTAATAGTCTGTAATCTATTCTACTCTGTTCAATGTTAAAAGAACCACAAAAGGGCAAAATAGACACAAAACTGTCACTAAAATTAATATTATCCCTTCTATGTCATGATCCAGATATGAGCCGAGCTACAATACAGCAAGAACAGAGCCCATGCAACATGGCCAAATCTGCAGACATGACATATCTCACTAATTACGTCTTAATTGGCACAGACTGCAAATTAGCATTTTGATGTGTGTGTGTGTAAGAGTCCCATCCCAGCATTAAGCCCCTTCATTAAGCTGTTTGATGGTGCATCTGCTTCAAGTTTGGTCAACACAATACTCTGTAAAGAAAATATCATTTTGGAGCTAATTTTGCGTGGACAAAAGGCAAATACAAGACTGCAAAAAAAATCAGTTATTTAATTAATGCCATAGAGGTCTCTAGATGAAGCTCGGTGAATGTCGGGGAAAGCATCTGCTACTCGCCTTCACTAGCAAATTGTTTCAAACAACTTCACAGTTGGGCTCTGATACCAATAATTCAACTCAACTGCAGGGAAACCGTTTCATCGAGGCATAAGCAAACACGCTAAGATTAGGTAAACACTCAGATGCACTAATATATAAACCCCCTTTATAAATAATGCGCTTATAATCACACACACACACACACACACACACACACACACACACACACACACACACACACTGTGCTGAGTACTGATAAACGGTAAGAGCATTACCTTTACAGCAAGATAATTACAGTATTTGATTCATGAGACCACCTTGCACTGTTACTATACATTATCAGTGCTATATGGTTTTGAAAGTTTTAATGAGCCATTTGTACTAGAAAGCAGTTTGATTAATACTAGTTGATAGGGGTCACAAAATGTAATCATGGTTTGGATTAAACTTTCAAATTGTAGATGAAGGCCTTTAACACCTATGGACAGTAATTTGAGTAGGTGACTCAACTAGGATACATATTTTAGCTAGCAATGTTGTCCAGATTACAAATTATTTAGCCATAATGTATTTTGCCATGAATGATTTGCAACATTATCAACAAGTACTGTGGCTAGGGTGTTCTGGGTTGTTGCAAAATGTTTTTTTTTTCACCCAAAAAGTATTCAGGTCAAATACATACATATATATATATATATATATATATATATATATATATATATATAATAGTGTATATATAATAGTTTATAATGGCAATGATTTACAAATACATTCATTAATTTGAGTTAAATCATAGACATGAATTAAGTATTTAGTTCCTACGACTTAGAGGGGAAACAAATTATTAAATTGTGCGTATGATTTACTTAAAATGAGAGAACAAATTAGTAAGTTTACAACAAAAAGCTATGGTTAAAAAAAAATGTGGAAATAACTAAATGTAAAGATCTGAAAACAAAACTTTTTCAAAAAAATATTTCAATTTTAAATTACAGGGTGGCTCATATATTTGTACATTTTATTTTTTCAATTTTAATTATTTACTGTGAACGTTCATGGATTTTTTGAGTATTATGTAGGAATAAACTGTAAAATATATGGCAATTCATACTTTTTACTTCCAAAAACCATACATCAATCCTCCTTCCAAGGAAGTTTGAGATTTTTTCATCCGTTGCATTATAAGAAAAATGCCTAGAAATGCATCATTTGAAGCATCAGTCGTATCCACAACAAATGCGGGTTACGTGCATAAGTTTAATAGTTTTAGGGGTTTGTTCAAATCTTTTATTATTACTAACCCCACACATATAAGTATGATGTTTACACTTTCATACAACTGTGGGAGTAAGAGGAGAAGTTTTCAGTTAATGCATATTTCAAGAGCCAGACCGTTGCCTTCCTCTGCTCTCAAGTTCCCCGCTGTGTTCATTTGTAGGATCCCCATTAGCATGAATAGATTGAACACAGGGTACCAGTCCTTCATCCATTTGGGACCATATGGGGTGCCTCCGCTACAGCTATCAGCCCAGCCAGCATCTTCACTTAGAGGTTAACAGCCTTTCAAACTGCATCAAGCTCCATTCACACTAACATGTGCAATTTAACGGACTGCAAGTGACTAAGGCCCTTGACTACTGTCCCCATAGAAAAAAGAAAAAAGAAAAAAAAAGAGAATGAGATGAAGCGAACCCGTGGTACGAACAAGAGATTGAAGTCAGAGTATGTAGGAGGGAAATAGAGAGAAAGACGATTAGATGGAATGGACAGTGCCGTTTTGGATGTGTTAGAGACCCACTAAGCTCACTGTCCTCACCAGCTGTTAGAATGATCTAATAGGATAAAAATCAAGTCTATAATAAGACAGGAGGGGAAAAATGGCTTAGATTTTTCCCGAATGTGCACTCATCTCTTTACCGGCCCACACACATAACATGTTTCTGACCAAACACAGTACATCTGAACCACCTTGTTGTTGGAAGAGTATGTGCTTACGTACTTACCGTATACCGATCAGGTATTTCTCAATTTTAATACAGGTTTATGGTCACATTGATCAAAACTAGATTGTATGCGTTTATGATCTTTTAAAACAAATGTTGATTAATTCTTACTGAAACGTTTGTGGTTTATGGTTTAGTTTTAAATAAAAAGTTAAAGAAAGGGTTTAAACTAGCACAAGCACAATGACAGAGCAAGGCTGTGTGATTTACAACAGCACATCACAACATCACAGGGAATGTTCCACGCCAAGTTAGCACGGAAAAACACGACCTAATGTGAACACCCAACATTTAGTCCTCTACACCTCTTGGACTCTACGGGATTTACACGACACCAATGAGAGCCTCTATAAATCAAGGCCCTATCACACCGGGCTGGGAATACGGGGTCTGGTTGACATGCTTACGTTGGCTCTCTTTGTAAACGAAGCTCATTCTCCGTGTTAAAGGCTCGGATTGTCGTGGTGGAGGTGGAGGAGGAACCTGTGAAGGTGGCCGGATTGTTAGAGGGGTTTAAAGACTACTGACATGGCACTTTTTAGCACAGCTTTAGTTTTTGAGGTAGATGTGGTTTCATGAGGTAGACTGGTCTTGAGGGAAAAGCTCCGCCATTTTGAATGGCTATGAATCCAGCAGGATTGGGATCCACTGTAGAGGTAGTTAAATAGCACACTCATGTCTTTTAGATCACAGTTATCTTCATAAATGTGAAAAACGCTTCTTTAAGAATGAATTATGCCAACATTTAGTGGGAAATCACTCACACCAGTCCTGACCTGAAGAAGAAATCCAATTAATTGATTGTCTTATAGGCACTGGGTGATTATAATAATTACAAATGTGCAATTTTTTTTTTCAAACTCTCTTGAAACACCATTATGGTTGTAATTATAGCATTGCCAACATATTCAGAGACCTGTGGCATGAAATCAAAATAATTGTATGCTGTAATTGCTTTCCCATTGGGAATCAAAAGGCAAATGTTTAAAGCTTCATGACTCGCCAATACTGCCAGAAGGACTCTACACCGTCAACACATTTAAAAAGCAAAAATAACGAGTTTGATCCTCTGTAATGTTAGAACATGAATCTCTGATGCTTGTCTGCACCTATAATCCAGCATTAGGCTGTCCAGTTTTTAACAGCAGTGGCCCATATAAAGCACAAACTCTTTGTCGAGAAGCATAATCCATCTTCACTGATAATAATAATAATAATGTCAAATTTAAAACATTTAACTGAGCAATCATCAAAATAGTCTTAAAAATGCATGTGAAAAAACATTCTATTAATTACACATTGTAAACTTGCATCATATAAATTATAATGAATTACAATAAATAAACGTTTTCTTGTCTGCTGTATTTTATGCTTTTATGTCCTGCGTCGTTTCAATGCTTCTCTTGACTCCATAGACTCCATCTAATTGTTTTTTTCTTGACATTGCTTCCCTGTTCGATTTAAGCCAAGGTCTTGACTTGAGAGATGGCCAATCCTAGTTTAGAATTTTGGAGTGGCCAATCAAATCACTCCAGTAGCCATTGCCACCCCAGGGCACGCCTCTGGTGAAAAGTAATGTAGCACAGCGATCTAAAGGCCTGAATTGAGCCGAAACTCAGGCTGAAGACAGCATGATCCAAATGAAGAGTGAGTGAGCATGTGGCAAATGCCACCAAAGTATACACTTGTCACAAATTGCAGGCAGGTAATTACTCGGAGGGCAATTGTTTTTAAACCTTAATGACAAAAGCCTCTGGACACCAGCATATGGATGTTTGCAATGCTCCTTCCTCTAATAGAACATTAAAGATTCAGCAGTCTAGCTAATGGAAAGATGAACAGTCAGCTCTTTCCAGGGAAAGCAGGAGACAGCACTGCAGAAGGCAGGTGTACTTGGAGAAGATTAAGACTGAATATGATCCATCTATTAATACTGTATTAATTAACTTACAGAACACAAGGCTCGGGGATAAGGAAAGCAGAGAATGCTCTGATAAAGATGTGTTTCCAAACACCAGGTGCATGTGCAATTGCCTTTCAAAGTTGTTTTTTTAACTTCAAGAACCAGAATACAAACTGTTCACTCCCCATCATATTTTTTTAAATTTCTTTTAAAGGGACAGTTCACCAAAAGATGAAATTCTGTCATCATTTATTCACCCTCATAACATTCCAAACCTGTATGCTTTTCTATCTTTTGTGAAGCATAAACTAATCGTTTTGTCCATACAATGAAAGTTAGAGGTCGGCTTTCATTGCATTATAAAATGTTTCACTAAGGAAAGTCCACTATAAGGGATTTTTATATCGTTTTCAGTGTTTATTAGCGTATGCATTTTGCATTTTAATGTTTATTATAAAACCTTTGATGCATTTGAACCCCTTTGATTTTAAAGCAGGTTAAAGCATCCTTAAAACAAGACGTTTTCTGCCTTCCAAGTAACGAATTATTTATGTTAATAATACCATTAGTGTTTCAGGTTTAAGTAATCAATTTAGTGCTCCAGATACGATTGCTTTGAAACTCCTGCAGTGGTGCACGTGTGAGCATGGTGATATTAGTGATCATGTATCGCAAATATACAGGATTTCTAGCAAGCACAGGGTGAGATTATTTCACTTGGGTTGGGTATAAGTGTGGGGTTTGCAGGTTAGAGGGGTCTTACCTTGAAGGAGGACATGGCAGGGTCCCTGTTATACCTGTCTATGGTGTGGAACTTGGTGGAGTGGTTGAGTTCATGGTACAGCTCTGAGTGTCTTTTGCGAGTGTGCATCACTTTCTGTAAGGAAGGGGAAAAAACAAACAAACAAAAAAACAAAACAAAAACAAAAAAAAACAAAAGCAAAAATAAGAAAGGGCAGGCCAGGGAGGAGCTGGGTCGACGGTAACTGAGTTAAACCGCAAGACTAGGGTGACAATAAACACTCATCCTCTCAAAGGGGGGTGTTCTGATTGGTTAATAAAACGGATGGGTATCAAGCAATATTAAAGCTCTCTGGTCAGTATAATTCCCTACTTACAGACACTTCCACCAATTCCCAGATTTAAATGGAGGTGGTTGGAACCTGGCTGGGCTGTTTTGTAGCAAAGACGTTGCAGTCCTAATACTATGGGAGAAAGTGCAACGCACAATATGATGGAATAAGTCCCGCCTTCTAAATAAAAGAGCCAATCGCCAATATGTAAAGTCATCGCGTCACTGCAACTGCTGTTAGAAGCTCCGCTTGCTGTAGAAACAGTCAGTGTTCTGAGATGCGCGCTTATGACTGCACATGCGCATTGGCTGGTTCAGCCTGAAAAATGCAGTTTTTTTGTCATGATTTAAGTATTTAGAAACAACATTTATGAGACAGTTGTAGTCAGATTAAATTGGTGATTTCAAATATGAAATTTAATCCTAATCTTGGTGAAGAGATTGAAGCTATACTTGTCTGACTGAAACAGCTGCCTAAGATTTCAAAGATGGCCGCAGAGTAAAATGACTAGCCTTAATGGGATACTCCACTTTTTTTGGAAATAGGCTCATTTTACAACTCCCCCAGAGTTAAACTGTTGAGTTTTACCGTTTTTGAATCCATTCAGCCGATCTCCGGTTCTGGCGGTACCACTTTTAGCATAGATTAGCATACATCATTGAAGTGGACAAGACCATTAGCATTTCTAAAAAAAAAAAAAAAAATGACCAAAGTGTTTCGATATTTTTCCTATTTAAAACTTGACTCTTCTGTAGTTACATCGTGCACTAAGACCGACGGAAATTGTAAAGTTGCGATTTTCTAGGCTGATATGGCTAGGAACTATACTCTCATTCCTGCGTAATAATCAAGAAACTTTACTGCCGTACCATGAGTGCAGAAGGCGCAATGATATTGGAACGTTGGAAGTTGGTCATGTTGGAAGTTACCTAGCTGGGCACTATTTTCAGTCGATGCGTCATATCATTACGCCTGCTGGACTCATGGTACGGCAGTAAAGTTTCTTGATTATTACGCAGGAATGAGAGTATAGTTCCTTCAATGATGTATGCTAAGCTATGCTAAAAGCAACACATTCTGATCCTTTGGCGTCATATAGGTGACGCCATATGACATTTCAGCCCGTTCTCATCCTTTGGCGTCATACATGTGACGCTTTGTACATTTCGTTTAAATCTTACGCACATGGCATCCTTTAGCATCAATATGAGACGCAGAACCCAAGGCGTCATACAGGTGACGCTCGTCTAAATCCAACGCACATGGCATCGTTTAGCGTGAATATGAGACGCAGATCCCAAGGCGTCATAACCGTACCCTACCCCAGACCTAAACCTACCCATAACAGTGCGTGTTATATTGACGCTAAAGGATGCCATGTGCGTAAGATTTCGACGAAATGTCATATGGCGCCACCTATATGACGCCAAAGGATGAGAATGCGTTGGACATTTCGTCGAAATCTTACGCACATGGTATCCTTTAGCGTCAATATAACACGTACTGTTATGGGTAGGTTTAGGTCTGGGGTAGGGTAGGGTACGGTTATGACACCTTGGGATCTGCGTCTCATATTGACGCTAAAGGATGCCATGTGCGTTGGATTTAGACGAAATGTCAAAAGCGTCACATGTATGACGCCTTGGGATGAGAACGGGCTGGCTAAAAGTGGTACCGCCAGAACCGGAGATCGGCTGAATGAATTCAAAAACGGTAAAACTCAACAGTTTAACTCTGGGGGAGTTGTAAAATGAGCCTATTTCCCAAAAAAGTGGAGTATCCCTTTAAAGGGACTTTGTTTGCAGTCACAGCTGGTTTTTGCACAGAGCCGACATTGAGCATCGCTCTAACCTGTGAATATCAGCACTGTTCTCATGTGGTGCGCTTGATTTCTAAGCAAAAATGATATTTTAAGTTTGTTTACCATTTATTTTCTTTCTGCAAGTGTTATCGTGAGATATCTTTGTTTTAGGGCTACCAAAGTTAAATATGTTTATAATTAAGAAAATATTTTGATTTGATGGCATTTAGCACATTTACCGGTTTAAATGTATTCTGTCTACAGACTAGAATACGAGTGCCAGACCACAACAATCCAGCCTGACCAGCAAACAAGTGCACCAAACCAGCATAACAAAGTGGTTTAACTGACTGACTAACCATTTATTTATTTTATCATTATTTATAATTTTTTTTTTTTACAGATTTTAGTTGAATATTTTGTTTATTTTTTAAGAGGAATTGAATGCATTAAAACTAAATGCACCACAAATGATTTCAACTAATTTACATTTTGAAATGCATCTCTGTAACAACAAAAACAAAAACTTATTTTATTCACCTGACAACCCTAATTTATTTATTGGGCAAGGAGGGAGAAGATCTCATGCAGCACTGACTAAAATGGAGAAGGTTATGAAGCTCTAAAAGCATCTGAATGAGTTAGTAACAAGACATACCTCTGTTTGAGAAGAAGCCTCCATACCGGAGAGCAAATATCCAGTCATAACTTAACTTAAGCTTTCAAACATAATTGAAGAACTGCTAGTTTACAAGAACACACGAGTGTGTTCCGGAAAAAAATGGATTGGGAGACTTTAGACTGGAGATTTGCTGGATTCTGCCATTTGATCATTCCATGGAGGTGCCCATTCCCTCCAGACTGCCTCAGTCATACACGTGCAGTCTCTACTCGTCTCATTACGCCGTTTATCTCACTCACACACACTAATGCCACTCACTCCACACTTAAAGAGCTCTACACTGATTCAGTGTTTCTGCAGCCTTGATCATTTTGTATTCAGAAACATATAGCTTACTGCTTGTGTATGGTGCTATGTTTAGCCATTATACAACACACATATTGATGACATATCGAAGATGTCATTTTGAAATAAGGTGAGCAGATTTCTAAAATGCAAACTACAGTAAATGTAATACTATTGTCACACCATATTATGTGGACAACAGGAATGATATATATATACAGTATATATATATATATATATATATATATATATATATATATATATATATATATATTGTTGTGTCATTAGTTTGTGAGTAATCCATCTAGTCTTTGGAATTCACACTGGGCAGAATAAAGTGAAATAGCTAAAAACTAACTAACTAAAAAAAAGGTACCATAAAATGTATGTGTAATTACACTGTAAAAAATAATCCTGTAAAAAAACAATAAACAGCTGGCAGCTGTGGTTGCCAGCATCATACCGTAAAAATACGGTGTGTTACTGTTTTTGAAATTAACAGCTAAATACCGTATTGTCAGCTACAGTATAAAACTTTAATTTAACAGCTATATGCTCTAACACAAAAACAGTAACACACCGTTTAGTTACGGTATGATGGTGGCAACCACAGCTGCCAGTAGTTTACCGTTTTTTTACAGGATTATTTTTTACAGTGTATGTACTACTATATAGATATAGAGTACTACTGTAGAAATACATGGTAACACTTTACAATAAGGTTAATTTGTTAACATTAGTAAATGTATTAACTAACATGCACTAACAATGAGCAATACATTTGCTACAGTATTTATTAATCTTTGTTAATGTTAGTTAATAAAAATACAGCTGTTCATTGTTTGTTCATGTTAGTTCACAGTGCATTAACTAATGTTAACAAATACAATCTTTGATTTTAATAACGTATTAGTAAATGTTGAAATTTATATTAACTAAGATTAATAAATGCTGAAGTATTGTTCAATCTTAGTTCATGTTAGTTAATGAATGAACCTTATTGTAAAGTGTTACCACACACACACACACACACATGTATATATACTTATTTATAAAATATATTTTATGGTGTTTTTTTAATTTAGGGTTTTACCTATTTAACTTTATTCTACACACACACACACACACATATATAACTATAACAAAACAAAACAAATATCCTGGCAAAGTGGATTGTGTAGTCAACCTATTTTGAAATGACGCTTAAACAGCCTAAGTAATCAAGGCATGTGAAACACTGAACAGTTCAGCCATGGACAGGACTGTTGCTAATATACTAAATGCATGATGGGGGAAACAAGCACCAGAGCGGCAACTATTATTGGCTCTTTTGTAAGTCCATTGAAAACTCTCTAGCTAATATTGGACAGAAGCACAAACACCAGTCTATGGACAGATGGGGACGGGCTCTTACCTCAAAGTCCAGCTCAGAGTACCGTACTCTTTTCCTCTGGGGGAAGGGGGAGGGGGAGAGAAGACACCATCAATCACAAGTGCACATCTTTCAGCACCTGAGTAAACTTCGGCTCTGGCGCACATGACGCATTTGTCTCATGCAGGTGCAGTGAGCATATTATACACCTCAGCTGACTGAACTGCGTTTTTCCAGTGGGTGTTTTTTTGATGTATGGTTTCAAATTGAACTTCAGCATGAACATAGGAAAGGGGTATTCACCGTCACCAACAGGTGTGTGTGGGGCGGCGTCTTACTGCAACAGCAGTGTAGTAGTTACAGCATTACTGTTTGCATAAATAATCATTTCCATTTAAAATAAGACGAAAAGAAAATCACCACGAATAAAGTAGTCTGGGAGAAATAAGATACTGTAATGTGTGCTCCCCACATCATATCTTTGTTACATCTAATGTAACATATATTTCATTCTAGGCTGTTTGGCAACCTCATGTGTGTCACTGAAAATGTCAAACCGATATAGGCCTGACACTGATGTTAAAAACTATTTTTTTTCCCTCCATAAAACAGCATCAGTGATGATGATTTTAGCCTTTGAAATTACAAGAAAGTATGCGTCTGCATATACTGTAAACAGCAGAAGCTATGGTATGTTTGGAAAATGGCATAATATTTCATAAATGTCTCAGTTTTGTAAACATCTCTAATCTTCGGTAAACAGCAAAAAACACTTGCTCAGAAGGAACTTGCTCAGTTCTAACAATTTTGGTTTGCCCATCTGCATAGTGCAATTTGCACATACACTCACCTAAAGGATTATTAGGAACACCTGTTCAATTTCTCATTAATGCAATTATCTAATCAACCAATCACATGGCAGTTGCTTCAATGCATTTAGGGGTGTGGTCCTGGTCAAGACAATCTCCTGAACTCCAAACTGAATGTGAGAATGGGAAAGAAAGGTGATTTAAGCAATTTTGAGCGTGGCATGGTTGTTGGTGCCAGACGGGCCGGTCTGAGTATTTCACAATCTGCTCAGTTACTGGGATTTTCACGCACAACCATTTCTAGGGTTTACAAAGAATGGTGTGAAAAGGGAAAAACATCCAGTATGCGGCAGTCCTGTGGGCGAAAATGCCTTGTTGATGCTAGAGGTCAGAGGAGAATGGGCCGACTGATTCAAGCTGATAGAAGAGCAACTTTGACTGAAATAACCCCTCGTTACAACCGAGGTATGCAGCAAAGCATTAGTGAAGCCACAACACGCAAAACCTTGAGGCGGATGGGCTACAACAGCAGAAGACCCCACCGGGTACCACTCATCTCCACTACAAATAGGAAAAAGAGGCTACAATTTGCAAGAGCTCACCAAAATTGGACAGTTGAAGACTGGAAAAATGTTGCCTGGTCTGATGAGTCTTGATTTCTGTTGAGACATTCAGATGGTAGAGTCAGAATTTTTTTGGCGACACCACTGTGCAGGCTGGTGGTGGTGGTGGTGTAATGGTGTGGGGGATGATTTCTTGGCACACTTTAGGCCCCTTAGTGCCAACTGGGCATCGTTTAAATGCCACGGCCTACCTGAGCATTGTTTCTGACCATGTCCATCCCTTTATGGCCACCATGTACCCATCCTCTGATGGCTACTTCCAGCAGGAGAATGCACCATGTCACAAAGCTCGAATCATTTTAAATTGGTTTCTTGAACATGACAATGAGTTCACTGTACTAAAATGGCCACCACAGTCACCAGATCTCAACCCAATAGAGCATCTTTGGGATGTGGTGGAACAGGAGCTTCGTGCCCTGGATGTGCATCCCACAAATCTCCATCAACTGCAAGATGCTATCCTATCAATATGGGCCAACATTTTTAAAGAATACCTTTAGCACCTTGTTGAATCAATGCCACGTAGAATTAAGGCAGTTCTGTAGGCGAAAGGGGGTCAAACACAGTATTAGTATGGTGTTCCTAATAATCCTTTAGGTGAGTGTATAATGAACAGCGTCCAAAATTATTTAAATTAAAATCAGTTCAGAAAACCACTGTCCTTGGAAAATGTGATAACTTATACCTTTTAGCAGTGGCATTATTTAGCAGTGACATGACAATGGTCACAAAATTATGATAGAACAATTGTTGGCGAGGAACATTTTTCTCCCTCATATTTTCATTTTAATGGCTTAATATGAGGAATAGGACAAAGTGACGTCACATGGAGTTCTGTTGAAAAAATATATAAAGTTCTGATGCAATATATCAATTACATAATATATAAACTTCTAAAGTCTGACGACATGTGAATCATGACAAATGTTTTCTTTAGTCGGTCATTTGTGTCACTTTATAGTGAATGGCTCACACACCGGCAAGTGTAAGCCTATTCGTCTTAAACCAATAGGCTAGATGTTACATGGCAAAGATGGTTTTATATACATTTATTTACACTTTTGAGCAATAATTTTGGACCATGGGCATTAATTGAAGTACATTAAGTGTCATATATGGATTTCTGAGAGGTTTCCTATGTCTGCACCCTGTAAGGCAATCTGAAAAGCAAACAAAATGCTGCACTAATCGAGGCTTAAAATGCCATATACTTAAGAGATGCAATAGTCTATAATAAAAAGTTTAAGTTATTCAAAACACATTCACAAATGCAGTTAACCAATAGGGTCTGTACACATTCTGTGGCAATTTGTCACAAGCTCAAACTCACTGAACACAAACCAGTCAAGACCTGGGCATACTCACAAAGGGAGGATGAGAGTGAGTCACATTTTATACCTTGTTTAAAGTGTGAGAAGTTAGTTGTTGACAAAGTTAAGGTGTCACTTGGTGAGTTGGGTGACAGCAAGCCAAAGCACTACAAACTCTGCAGTGTTCAAGCCCACTAAAATATCAATACCCAGGAACCTTTTCCTTTGTGACCCCAACCTTACATCACCAAACTTGAGTTCTTTAAAGAAAAAGTTTTAAAAATCACTTCTAAACCTGGTGTTTTGCAGCCTTTCCAGCATGATGATTGATATGAAAAGTATATGCTAAATGAAGTATACTCTAACAACCAAGGCACTTATGAGTAAGTGTGTGAGACAGAGGCAGAAAGAGAATGATTGAGAAACATTTTCTGTATTTCACAGGTGGTCAGCTGCCAAAGTATTAAAACACATTTTTAAAGTCAACATGAAATTAATATTTTACTTCCATGATGTGATTTATTTCAGAGTAAATCAGGCAATGAAGGATGAAAAAAAAAGCTCAAATAAATACTTTAATTAATGGGAAATATAAGTTGATAAATTGGTATTTTGCCAAAAACTAACTAGGCCTTATAAACGAAAGCTTATAAGCATGTTCTCAGTTTACCTGTTATTTGCCGCACTTACAAAATATGATACACCATTCTGGTGTATTAATATTATTGTTATTCAATTATATATACTTTCATTTTTAGTGTTTTGTTTAAAAAAAAATATTCTGATGATGTTCATTGCTAGAAAGCAGCAAAAATCACGTTCAAAAATTATAAAATATTTAGTCCAAAATGTTTTGAAGCTTAAGCACTTCCATTTGGAGTTTCAGGCACTATGTTTGAAACAAGACGGCTGATGTAGGGTGATGTTAGTTGATTTTTTTTATTTTTATTTTTTTAGATGCAGAGCAAGTTATTACATTTTGATGAAGAACAATGTTTTATTTGTGCAAAAAAAATAAAAAAAATAGAACCTACTAATTTGATGCTGACTTTAAGTTTGACAACTGACTTTAGTTATAAATTCATGCCCCAGCCCCAAGAACTATGTTTAGGAGACAGAGCGGGAAGGTTTTGTGTCATTTAATGAAGGAATGCGGGCTCTCTCAGGCACTTCCTCTGGCTGTTTCTCTTTCACCATCTGCTGTTCCTCCTTGTGGGGCTGTAGTGTAATTATAGAGAGAAGCGCAACTGCACACACAGACACACACACACACACACATACAAACACACCCAACCTGATGCAGTCACCAAGTTGTGTAACATCATGTTGACAGGGGACTCTGGGTTTAGAAGGCACACCTGAATGCATTCCAGTGATGGACTGATGAGAGAGTTGCTACATGATCAGTATGCATTGCGTCTCTGGGACAACAGATGATGTAACATCATCCAGCCCCGAAATGAAAGGAGACACTACTAATAAGATAAATCAGCCATTGTATTGCTCTCCTGTAACAACACCTTAAAGGGAGAGTTCACCCAAAAATGATAATTTACTCACCCTCATGTCATTCCTAACCTGTATGACTTCTGCGGAACACAAAGGAAGATATCTTGGAAACAAAAGTCAGTGGGGTCTAGTGTTGTTTTGGACCTCATTGACTTCCATTGTGTAGACGAAAAGTACAAATAAACTCTTCAAAATATATTTTATTTTTCACTGAAGAAAGTCATACATGTTGGGAATGTAAATGATGACGATTAATTTTTTTTGGGAGAACTAGCCCTTTAATCGTAATTTCTCTGTGGCTAGGTAAGATTCTACGGCTTATGTGTTTAGGTCGGCGTGTTTGCAATCACTGCATTCATGCTTGGTTTCATCTCTGTTCTGTTTTTTTTTGTGTTGATCTACCTGACATTTTTCTGCCAGCATGATTCTTTGTGCTATGTGGTCCCCGGTTCCCTTTTTCCTGGCAAGAATGCCAGGAGATTACAGCACTATTGTGTACCTAGGTTGTATGCCACAATTGCAAACCACAGGTGGTTTCCAAAATACCCTGGGACATTCAGAAGTGACGGTTGTTCTAGATTGTGAAAGAATGTACCCCTACTTTAACCCCTACTTACTTCCAGAGATCCAGCCGAGAGGCTGGTGTTGGTGCTGCCCAGGTTGCGGGGAAGGGTTCTGGTGCGCTCCACCGTTCCCGAGGTAAGGATCTGCCGGACAGAGGGACGATTCTGCTTGACCTGCAGGGTGTGGGTGTTGGAGTGCGTGTGCCCGGTGTGGGCCGGCAACTGTTTGAGAGTGCCGTAGGAGCGGTTTAGGTTCATGCTGATGTGGTCCACAGCTGCAAAGTCTGCAGGGTATGCCTCACTCTCAGCTGGATGCAGAGTCAAGGGTGAAGGGGGCGGAGGAAAGGGAGGGTCATCTACTGTAATGTTCAGGGGCTTCCCCTCATCCTGGGGTGGAGGAGGGGGCTTGAGACTGACTGTCCGACGTGGCAACACCATGTAGTCCCCTTCCCCGCCTCCTCCAGCTGAATCCTGGGTGGAAGAAGGGTTTGGTCGGGTCCAACCCAGCCCACTCTCGGTGCACAGGTAGATGGGTCCGGATCGCTGATGCTGGCCTTGTTGCTCCACATTGACATCCTTCTTCAGCGGCTGCTCGCTTAGTTCATTCAGGGTACCCAAAGCAGGTACCTGCACCAGGAGGTTAGGGGGTGGGATATTCCCAGGTAAGCTGCTGAAATTAACGCCTTCCTGATGAGCTGACAACTTGGGGTCGTCCTCGTCATCCAGGGAGATACGGGATAGAGTGCCAGTTATGGTAGCAGGGTTACAGGTGTTTACCTCCTTAAAGATGACTGAGATAGGGAGAAAGGAAGAACGAGAGAGAACGGATAGACAGAAGTGGGGAGGAAGAAAGAGACAGGAGCAGAAGTCGAGTGCACAAGATCACACAGATGGACAGAGAGGCAAAGAGCAGAGAGAGAAACCAATCATAACAGAAAGTTGGATGGTGAAATGATACATTACAGAAAAGGAAAGGGGAGGGAAGTAAGATGGTTACACAGGAGTTCCCAAAGGTATAGAACCCAGATGTTTTGGAGAGAGGTTGAAGCAGTGGCAGGGTAAGCAAGATTGATTCATGTGGGTGTGGAGAGAATGTGATCGGTGGAGGGAATGATGGGAAAAGAGACAAAAGAAAATGAGCTCAGTTACGTAGAAATGGAGCATGCAGAGGTCAGAAGAGCAGGAATGGGTCAAAGGTGCAGAAGGCAGTGAGGGCAAGAAAGGACAAATATTTTCACGCAGGTGAGTTAGTAAGTAGGATTCTCAGCATGCAAATTTGGACGGTTGCAAAGGCTGGTGCTACAGCAGGAGTTCAGTCGAATTAAGTAGGGATAGCAGGGAAAGCCATGCACAAAACAGCTCCTCTAAGGGAAAAACCATCAGCCGTAAAGGCTTAACCATTTTATGCATAATTTATAAGGTCACATTTAACAGAAAATATAACTCAGTCAAAAGGTGAAAAAGTAAAAGGGGAAAAACTTAAATAAATGAATTAAAAATAACATGCCTATAGAAGAAAAAAAAAACCTTCCTTTTTTTAATTTTTAAGGTTAATATTATTACAATGGTAGTTTCTCATCGACAAAACTGATCACAAATGTATCCAAGCTAAAATGAATGCCCTAGTATGCTGAAGATGATAAGGGTATGGTAATCAAAGAGCAAAATGCACATTTGGTATGTCAATTTATGCAAAACAACAAAATACTTTAGTGTAACACAAATTGCCAACTTAAGTGTGAGACTTACATGGGTGTCCTCTCTCTGCAAGTGAGGGGGAGACAACAATGTGCAGGGTTAACTTTCCATTAACAAACTTAACCAAACAAACAACATTAGAACCAGGCCAATGTGAATGAACCGGTGAGGAAAGTGCAAGAATGTGAAAGCAAAGAGGTGCAATAGTGAAAGGCATAATGGAGGGTAAAAGAAATACTTACCCGTTTGACAAGCCAAGTCCACATCTTTCTCAAAGTCCGTCTGTGCAGGTGAATGAAGGACAGAGGAGAGATAACTTAATCTTGTTACAAACGACATGCTATCCATAAGTGAACTATAAATATAGATGCCAGTTCATGATAATTTACATACAGTCATACAACTTTGGCATGGTGAAGGGTGGAGCTGAGGGCAGTAACAGACAGTATGTGGCGGTTAAAGTCCATCAAAAAGAAACAACATTTTCATTTTAGCAAACAGTTTCGACAAAGTCCTAGTCTAATGCAACACATCTGCAACACCTCTACAATAAAAGCAGATCCCTTAGCACCAGCACTAATTACATTGAACCGAAGTGAAAATAAATTAGCATATTGCAGTCTGACACAGCTGGGCTTGACTTTCCAAAAAAAAAGAAAGAAAAAAAAACCTAAACAAAACAGAACGGATATGATTTTTATGAAAAGAGGGTAGAACTCTTTAAAAAAAAAACAGTACAATGGACGCAAAATGACTGCGTCCCTCAGGGTAAACCTTTTTAACTCCAGGCCTTCATTGGAATTCAGTGTTGGTTAGTGCTGCCAAAAGAATTGACTCTCAAAGGAGTTCAAAACAAAGCTTTAGTGAGGGCATTACACTGTGGAGCAATTTTAGCATTCCCAGTGAGAGCAACTTATATGTATGCATATACCTGCATGTTTAAGTTGAAAAGAAAAGGCAAGAAAAGAGACCTGCGACTATGCAAAACTTCTACTGCACAGCCATGGAAATGAAGTTACTTTGTACTACATAAATTAGAGTCAGATCTGCTGACAACTAGCCACTTATCTAATTAGCGGGCTAATATGCTCACAGTATGCTATCAGCTACACAAATTGACAGCACTAACTCTAAAGCAAACACATGCAATCACGTTCATTTCAGAGACGTACGGTCATGTGATTTTGCTCCAGGACTAGGCTCTGGCGGAGAACGTGGGCACGGTTGTGGTTGAGTGTATGTATGTGGTTGTGGTTCAGGGTGTGGTTCTTGTCGAGAGTGTGGTTGAGAGTGTGGACGTGGTTGTGGTTTAGGCCGTGGGAGTGGTTGTGGTTGTGGTTGTGATTGAGAAGGTGGTTGTGGTTCAGAGTCTGAGTGTGGTTCTGGTGGAGACTGTGGGTGTGGTTATGGGTGTGGTTATGGCTGTGTCCATGACTGTGATTGGCCAAGACTAGAGGAGGGTGGGCGGGGCAACTTTGGTGGCAGCCTTGGCAGCACCCAGGTGAATATCGGAGTGACCCACACTGGTCCTGACTGTAGAGGCTGGGCTGGTGTGGGCACCTCTGCCGGCAAAGAGGCAGAACGGAGAGAAAGGTAGAGAGAGAAAAAGTGAGCGGTGAGCTGAGGAGATGAAGTGGAAAGGTGGAGCAGACCTGCAGGGGCGGTTATCCCTCTCATCCAAACCTATCCACACACACACACAATTGGAGAGTTCCTGCTGTAGTTACCATGGCTACATGCAAGTCTAGTCTTTGACACGAACAAATCGCTGCAGGGCACTGGGTAAAGGGCTCAAAAACTATTAAAATACCCCACAAGGTTATAAGTGCTAAGTATGTTACTGACGTGCTTGATTGCTTTCTCGTAGAGTATAATTATTGGTCAGTTTTTTTATAGTACATCAAGTTCGACCTTACAACATTTTAATATTGTACGGTCGAACTAGATGTATACTATAAATAAACTGACCAAAAATACTCTACAATCACCCCGTAACCCATGCTGTTTAGGAGAGGAGGAGCCGACCCTCTGAGAGTCCCACGTGAGATGAAATGGAATGGAATGCTATTCACCATGATCTGCACCTGGCCGTTCTTGCAGGAGTCCGGAGAGTTTTCACTGTCGTCTTTGCAGCCACCCATCCTGCAGCGCACTGCATCCTGCACCTGAGGTGGGAAGTCATGAGATACAACCAGGGTAAATCATAGAGGCTCAAAATCATGAAAAGCATGAAATATAAAACAAGAAAGCAATCAATCAAATACGAAAACATCATCATTTCAAACCTCTTTAATGACAATCACACAGCAGCAGAATATTAGGATTCTACGATGCATCGTGATGCGGATGATTGTGCATAGATGCAGTAATAGACCATAATCGATTATAGCCATTTCAGCCTACTAACGTTTGCCTATAGCCTACATACAGTACGCGCTTGTCTCGCTTGCGTAAAATGGCGGAGAGAGGTGAAACAAAAGCGAGTAATAAAAAATGCACCCACTATTTTAACATAGTGTGTGTGTGAGAGTGAGTGTGTGTGCACAAGTTATTGTAACTTAAGTACTCTACCTGACAGTTTCATGCGCTTTTAGTATTTACTAGTGTTTATTAGTTCTAAATGCTCCTGTCTTCAGCTGTGTTCAGACGTAAGTTTTGTTTGACTACATTCAGGAAGTGTACTTTCTTGGAGCAGATAAAATAAAAAAAGAGTTCATATATCTGACTACTTGTATTCATTGACGAAAATGTAACCATGTGCAGTAATATTGCAACGCATTGTGATGCATTGTGATATTGAATGGTATTGTTGACATGATAATCGTGATCGAATTGAATCATGAGACCAGTGATGATTCACACCCCTACAGAATATGGTTGTCAGTCCTGTTTGTGTTCATATATAGTTCAGGTATAAAATAGAGCGTCAACTGCATTTTATAAGCATAGTGACCTTAATTTTGGTTAGTATGGCGAGAGAATGGACCATGGAATCACCAAGAGTTGGATACGACTGAAATGTAATGAGAGAGTGAGAGTGTATTCTACAATGCAGATTAAACATTTTATAATAATTAAATACATTTTACAATCAATATCAGTCATTTTGGTTTAGGCATTCAGTGTTAATGAAGAGGAGTTATGTAATTGTTTTTGTTAACTGCTTTTCATTATAGTCATCCATCACTGCATAACATGTAGAGTGCCATTGATTCTTAAGATTGTAACATCATTATTAGAAAAAGAAAAAGAATAGGAGGGGTGAATATCTTCCCACAATCGTGTAAATGTTTACATGGAACTAATGATGAAAGTAAATATCCTAAAGGCGCTAGCAGATTCTATTCACTCCGGAGAATCTATCGGTTTAATCTAGTTAGTTTAGTAATCTACAGAGGGCATCCGTATGCAATTTCTCATAAAACTTTGATATTAGTTTATATTCCTCTGTGACATTGCAGTGAGCCTGTTTGCATTTCTGCAGGAAGGGTTTACAGAACTGCAGATGCATATGCTCTACAACAATAGAGAGGAAGACACTTTCTCTTTCATAAAAAACCCCCACAAAAAACAGACAACGTGATAGGCTGTTTCCCCTGACGACAGTGTAGCCTTAGCAACGGGATGCCACTCATTTGCATACAAATTTATGGCCACAAGGCCTACAGAATGACCAAGTGAAAGCACAGTGTATCCTAACTGGGAAGATCAGAGCTCTTATTGCCAACAAAGACATAACAGATAATAAATGAGCTTTTTTCTTACACTATCTGGATGCACAACAGGTGATACAATTACAAGAGGACAGAGTTACATACTGATGTAAACTGATGTCTTAGACATGTGACTCAGATCTGTTTGTCTCATGACAGTGTGAACAGCACAAACAACATGGAATCGGATCTTTTAAAATCCGATTTGTGCCACTTCCATATGTGGTACTAAATCCGATACAGGTCAGATGTTTAGCTATGCGACCACAGTCGGAATTCATGCGAATTTTACATCACTTAGAGCAACATTTGTCACAATTCTGTTCTCATGGGAGTCACTTCAAAGAATTGACATCAGGGGCGGACTTAACCATTAGGCAAAGGTTGGCAATTGCCTTGGGCCCCGAGCTACCTAGGGGCCCCCAAAATGCCCCATTAAATTATGCTTAAGTTTTTGTTTTGTTTTAACTTTTCGCAAATTATATATTTCTAAAAAAACATTTGCGAAAAAAGGCATCAAATCATTAGTGTCGCAGACAGGAGGGGGGCCCCCCACCTCACTACATTGGACTATTCCATTATCTCACTTTCTGCGTGCGAAAGTGACAAGGCTGTAATGCGCCAAAAAAACTGACGGAGAAAAATAAGTGATTAACAGACAGTGTACAGAGTGACAGACAGAGTGTACAGAGTAGTAGACAGAGTAAAAATGAAGCGAAGCTACCCAAGCGGTGCTGAAAAAGCAGGAAGCGGGAGGAAAGCAAAACGTTTTTAGCAAAATTGCAGAAGGTAACAAACTTTTTTGTGATGCCCGCTGACAATGACAACAATGCTAACGATATGTTACAAGTGGTCGTGGCCAGCTATGAGGTGACCGAGGTCCGGAACTCTGTCATTTTTTTACATTCAAAAATAAAATGTCACGCTCTCTGAATGATTAATTAGCAGTTTAAACCACCTCATATGAGTGTTTGAAATTCATGTTGCTGCGAGAAGCTAGCGCAGTGAACGGAGCTTGAGAGCGCGCTGTGAGTGCGCGGGTGCAGCCTACGTGTTGCCAGATCCACCTAATGGAAAGGTGGCAGTAGTCTCCTGGACCGGTTTTTCTGATTTAATGTGACACTTTAGGAAGTTATTAACGTGGAAAGTTGTATGTTAGGGTTAGTGATATTAAACCTTATTTCCAAAACACAAGCTTTGAACTTATTTCGGATTATTATTTTTATTTTGTTTCGTTTTTCTTGTTTTTCGTAGCAATATCTGGCAACATTTTACTGTCGGCATTAATAATAAAAAAAAAGCTTATAGACAAACTGTAATTGCATAAAGCTACCACATTCGGTAAGACAAACGCAATGATCATCGTGATTATCTGTGAGAAATGTATAACACTATCAAAAACTATAGCATAATACAGATCTGTATGAATGAAATTTGCCAAATAACTTACTGGCCAGCTGGAAGTAGGCTCATGCTGTTTAGTTAACCTTTCACAAAGTCATCATAAAAACATTAATTAAAGCAGTGTTTCTCAACTAGCAATCTATTCAGTCAGCATATTTGTGTTTGATCTGTGTGAATTACAGAAATATAAGACTTGCTAGACCTACTTTTTTTCTATATTTCTTTGCACAAAACTCTCCAGAAAGTGCCATTTAATGGTTTATTTTTCAAAAAAAAACATTTTCGTTCTCTTTTAAAGATCGGATGGGGGGGCCCCATATACCTTCGCCTTGGGCCCCCAATTTGCTAAATCCGCCACTGATTGACATACCCAAAGTTATCAAAACAGTTGCGAAAGGTACAGCTCATACAAGCAAAACACGAACTCTGCTCTCTTTTTTCGTATCTTCATCTTTTCTTTTTTTTTGCCTGTATTCGCTGGCTTTCGCGGCAGATCACACTATAAATAAATGCATAATCACTTACTTTAATGTCCTCTGTGTTTACACCCATATGACAAAGTGCTGCGTGACGTCTTTTTATAGTTCTTTTGCGCATGCGGGTCAGTTCAGGACCATGATCTGTTCGCACTGGAATATGATATTGGCCACATTTAAAACAACAATGTGAACAGCTATACAAAAAATATCGGATCTGAGCAATAAATCGAATTGAGTAATAAGGCTCGCAGTGTGAACGTAGCCTTAGAAATGCACTTTGATTTACTTTCAGGAGGGAAAAATTTGCAAAACCTTTAAGGTCACAACAGCTTGTCACTCGGGCAGTACCCCTAAAGGGACAGTTTTGCACGCTGATAAGGTGCATATTTGTACCCTTGGGTAATAATATGTGCCCTTAGGTACTACTATGAGGGTAAACAAGGTACAGAGATATCCCTTTGAGAGTATACTGTCCCGGTGACAAGGTGTTGTATCCCTAAAGGTACAATTTTTGCATATTTCTTCTGAGAGTGAACCATTCTGGAAGTGGTTGGGGAAACATGAGCATGTCACATAACTCAGCCTGATCTCATTTGTATTTGTATATATGTAACGTTTACACATATATATATATATATTTGGTTATATGCTGAAACTTACAGCAGACTTACAACTTACAAAGTATTTTTATTCATTTTATTATTTTTGGGTAAAGTGATTGAATCCGGCCCCAGAAATAAACAATACAATCAAATGGTCATAATGTCAAATTCAGTAATTGTGTATATGAATGTGATGCCACTGAACACATTTATTAATTTAATTGATTAAATACAATGAAATCTAAATATTAATTTCATGAATTCAATATGTTAAGGATCATGTGGCACTGTAGTCTTGAGTAATGATGCTAAAAATTCAGCTTTGCATCACAAAATAAACTGATTTAACTGTATTTTTAATCAAATAAACGCAGACTCGGTGAACATAAGATGCTTTTTCTTACCGACCCCAAACTTTTAAATGGTAGTGAACATGCATAAGACTTTTCAGAACATTTTATGTCTGCCTGATCTCAGACCAAGACAAAATCCCATCACAAGTGTTCACTGGAGGCACATTTTAGACACGTTAATTCTACAACATGTTGTACATATCCCAAGTGGTTGATCTGACACGACCTTTATGGTTTGCAAAGGTTACACGCTGAACAAATGACACATTAATCTACTTGCGTCCTCAGAATAGCATCAAACATATGCTGTTGAAACACTTTATTTATTGACTGCACATTCTCTGCACTGTTTAGTAAATCCCTTCTCTTTCTATTCAACTGAGCATGAGTTATCATGCTGCAACACTATTCACTGGCCTAGACCGGAATATGTAATCAGTCTGCCTCCCTCCCCACAACTAAAATTATGATGTGCAGGAACGCTAGGCTGTTTCGCAAGACAGAGCAAGAGACGGTCTCATTCTCAGTTTGTTTATGGATGACTGTCTGCTGAGTCAAAGCTGTAGAAGTATCAGAGTGACAGCCGATGGCATGCCTTCTAGACTCTCTCTATCTTCACTAATGCATGAGAACAAACTATTCCCACACTCATTTGCCTGTGCTAATCACGAATGCTGCCTTTCCATTGTTGGCTCAGCCATTTCAAAGCGTAATTCGCACATCAAACTGCATATAGCGCAAGGATCCGGTGCACAAACTCCACTCCACTCCCTTGTTTTGCTAAAGCTATTAGGGATTACATCAAAGCCTTGCCAGGGATTTTCATATATTTACTAAAATAATACCAGGATTTATTTTACTCTAATCCTTTGGTTTTGCGATATTGATTTAACATATATGGCTTAGCGATTTGGAACTGATTTTTTCTCTCCCTTCTCAAACTCCAGCAGCATATTTTAATTTACCCGATGCATGAAAGTCAGCCACAGTTATCACAGAACATGCTGGAGAGTTGAAGCAGTTACATTTTGGCTACAGTGTGACTATAGTTTGACCCATAAGATGATTTATTTATGGCTGCTCAGATCAACCCATTATAACGTGAAAGTAGTGCATGCTCTGTCAAAAAACTGATTGTCTCAGCCAAGTTTTACTCCTAAGTGGACCTTAAAATAATGGACTCAAATAAAACTCCTCCTGCAGTCTCCATTTAAATACACCTCTGACTGTCCTCTAGGACTGGCAGTATAACAGTGCAACATTTATTTTTTATTCTGTTATGGCCAAGCACACACACATAGAGCCCTATCATACACCCAGCGCAAATTTTTGCTAGTTTCAGCCTGACGCAGTTATCATTTTCACGTCCTGCGCCACGTTGTTTAAATAGCAAATGCATTTGCGCCCATTTGTTCGCCCATGGGCGTGCTGGTCTGAAAACCAGGTGTGTTCAGGCGCATTGTTGGCGCATTGCTATTTTGAGGCAATTGAAATAGACTGTGCCATTGACCAACTGAAACCTGGTTATTTAAAGGGCGCACTAGTAATAGGCGCCTATAGGCGGGTCCACAACGTGCGTACACTCTGCTTATTACCCACACAGGGACGTGCAGCAGCACACAAACATGCCAAATATTAAATATCAAAGGATTACAATGTAAAAGATTAATATTGTGTACATACAGATAGGCTGGAATCCGGCTTGTCTCGTAAATGGTCTGCTTGGGCGCTTTAATCTTGCGCATTAGCAGATCCATTTCCTCACTAGAGAAGCGTTTAGTTTTTCCGCTTGCAAATTCCATCGTGTAAATAGCGAATCCGCCATGGCGCGAGCGCAACTGGCTTTTAAAGGGAATGGGAGATGAGACTCTGATGGGTTTATTGCACGTTACGCCCAAAACACACACATTACTCATTAAGAGAATAGAGACAACCCTTTTAGACCATGCGCCCGGCACGCCGACCATTTTTCCCATCGTTAAACTAGCAAAAGTGGATTCGGACACACCCTAAGTGCACTTGCGCTGTGCACTTTAGACCATGCGCTTAGAACGTTAAAATAGGGCTCATAATATTGTAATGGAGAAGGATGCCATCTAAGCCAGGGGTTTTCAATCTCTCTGATGCTAAGGGCCCGGGATCCCCAAAAGACCCCAGTCTCATCTCACATTCAGAATTAGGGATGTAAAAAAAAAAAGTAACCCACTGACCTCTCGGCGCATAGCACAGTGCACAGTGATGATGACGAATCCCTGGACTGAGTCAAAGACGGCGAAGAGCACCTGGAAGAGGGTTGATCGGCGGTCTGTGATGGCCAGCACAGCTGACATCCACGTGAGCGCCAGCAGAGGGAGAACCACACAAGAGCTCCATAATGACGCCCTATGAAGAAAGAGTACAGAGCAAAATGCATGTCATCCTTCGTGCAGCAAGGTGGTGACATCACTGCACCTGGAATCATTAGCCATTAAGACCAACTATTATCACGATTAGAGTTTTGATGGAGCGTTGATACGGTTTAGAGACCAGCACAGCAACACAGACATTTAACTGAGAGTCAATACAGCGTAAATGTATGCGTAATGAGTGGTAATAATTGAAAACCTGAAAATTCCACTTTATTTTACAGTCCTGTTTCGCATGTACATACTAAGTACTTATAGCAATTACAATACTGGGTTAAAACTAGGTACTAACCCTGAACCTACCCCTGAACTTAACCCATGTAGTTACCTTATATTACCAGTACTTTATTGGGTAAGTACACTGTAAGTACACGTACTGTAAAATAAAGTGTAACTATATTTAGCAATGACATTATTATTGGGCAACACTTCATTTTGATAGTCCACTTTAGACATTCTACTAAGTAACTTTGCAACTACATGTCAACTACCAGTCAGTCATTAGAGTATTACTATACTAATACAGTCTATAGACTGTCTGCTTAATATCTACTTAGACTTTATTTCGATGCTCACCAACAAACAATCGAATGACTAGAAGTAACTTTGCAAGAACATGTCAAATAATTCTTCTAACCCTAAACCTAACCAAACAGTCTAATACAAGTTAGTTGACATGTAGTTGTTATAATTATTATTATTAATATGTTATTATAAGTTACTTATAATAAGTATAATGTCAAAAGTGGAATTGAAATAAAGTGTAACCTATTATTGTTTTTTTTTCTTTAATTCACAGACACACATGGTCAATCCAGTTAGGACACACTCTCACATTACTCTCACAAATAATTGCTGTTCATAATGTTGAGCACTCATGCTAACATGCCCTAATAGATTTCCAACATGTTGCTAATGCTACAGCAGTGTTTTGGTTCTGCATCATGCAGAGCCTATTTAGATAAATATAAGGTGTCAGTAAGGACTTGTCTGCTTAAGCTCAGCGAAGCAAGGGCTCCCCACAGCTGGGTAACAATTTAACATCTTCACGCTGCACTGACTCAGTCTCCTGCATGTGACTGCAATGGGACGGACATTAGCAATGAGACACAGATTTGCTCCTATATGCAAATCTACTAAAGTAGTTCTCATGCTCATACAAGAGCAATGCAATAACAGAAAGACAAGGTTGACTTGGTAAATGTAAAATAGCATGACTCAAATTCTTTGTCCTCCCCTAACTAACTGTGGAGAGAAAGCATGGGGTTTGGATGGAGCAGGAAGTCCGGTATTAAAGGAAATGAGGTGGGATCATGTGAACATGGTCCACCCAAACTTCCTTTAGGAAGTCCTCTTCATTCATTTCTATAAATGGAAGTTGTATTATGGCGCCACACACACATGCCCCATATTTATACACGGATAGCTGAGACAGAAAAAAAAAAGCAGACAGCAAGAATGAGATGAGGAACAACACAAAATAAAAATTGACAAAGAGAAAGAGGAACAGAGAAGCGATATCATTCATTTCATGATCATTTCAATAACATGACTCCCTCCAGCAAATAGAGGAGAGAAGTCCAATTTATCCAAAGCCAAAAGAATCAGAGGTGGCCCTTGATCCACACTCCGGTTCTTTACCTCTTCAAAGAGCACACCGTGTTTGTGTTTATGTGCGTGTCTTTGCTCAAGTCTACAGTCAACACAGCTGAAGACATAGGGAGAAAAATCCTGTTAGGAATATTTATGTCTGATTTACTAGTTTAAATATTTAAAATCCTTGAAATAAGATAATTAACTAAATTTACAACATTAGCATACTGTAGTCTGGATCTTCAATATAAGTGTATTTTGTCTTACTGCATGCAGTGAAAGATTTTTTTCACGTTTTTAAATTTTGTAATAGATACAAGCTAAATAATTTGCCTATGTGGCAAGACATAATATGCTTGAAAGACAATATTTTAATAACAAGCCTTAATATGTTTCACAATTAGACACAAAATACTTAAAGGAGAACTCCGGCGCAAAATGAACCTTTGGTCTAATAAAACATTGGTACCTAGTCAACCGTTCTCTGAGATTTGTTTTGATGATAATCGAATGTAAAGAGTTGTATCTCTAAAAACTGTTTAGCGTATAACGCTAGTAATGGGGGCATCTATTAAGTAAAAAGAAATCGCTAGTTTATACCACTAACAAGACTCAAAATAGCCCCACACAAACACAGTAACATAATGAGGGTCCCTACATGCAAAACGAAGCATTGAGAACTTTGTAAGTGTACAGACCATTTAATAAGAAGATATTTTATGAAGACAGTCCACTTCGTGTATACAGACAGGAGCCATCTTTGGAAAACAGTCTCAACTAGTCAAACCACGAACGACGTGCTAAGTGAGCTGAACTGTATGAAGTTCAGTGAACTTCTGAACTGTATGAATGGCGTTCGTGGTTTGACTAGTTGAGACTGTTTTCCAAAGATGGCTCCTTTCTGTATACACGAAGTGGACTGTCTTCATAAAATATCTTCTTATTAAATGGTCTGTACACTTACAAAGTTCTCAATGCTTCGTTTTGCATGTAGGGACCCTCATTATGTTACTGTGTTTGTGTGGGGCTATTTTGAGTCTTGTTAGTGGTATAAACTAGCGATTTCTTTTTACTTAATAGATGCCCCCATTACTAGCGTTATACGCTAAACAGTTTTTAGAGATAAAACTCTTTACATTCGATTATCATGAAAACAAATCTCAGAGAACGGTTGACTAGGTACCAATGTTTTATTAGACCAACGGTTCATTTTGCGCCGGAGTTCTCCTTTAAGAACAGGGTTTTTGGCAAAAGACGCATATGAACATGAAACGAAACTAAACAAAACAAGCAACAACAAAAGCTAAGCTAAGAAAAACATCAACTAATGCAAAACAAAATAAAACAAACAAACAAAACAAAACAAAACATGTACTGATTGAATGGCTAAGTCTAAGTCTGCCTTGGACACTTTTATAACTCGATTGCAAAATGTTTTGCAGTGAGTCTTGTAGGCTTATGTTTGACGAATACAATATACGAACGTTTAAATAATTAAAACAAAATTTAATGTCTATTCAGTGATTTATAATATTGTAATGCCTTAAATGATCTTCTTTGAGGGAATTTCTCAGCAAAGATTTTAAAAAGTGATTTAGCGGTGTAGTTCTGGAGTGTGCTGACAGGAGGGTGGCTCTTTGAAGAGTTTCGGTTTCTTACTGTCAGTGTTGGGCTCTAGAGAGATAAAGAGAAAAAAAGAAAGATATGGAGAGAGAAAGTAAGAGACAAAGAGAGAATATGGAATGAGACTAACATGGCGCTGCTGGCGGTAGAGCTGGACAGGGCGGTACTGGAGATCACGCCACACTTGGAGCATTTCAGGAGCAGCCTGCTACGCGCTTCCAACGGCGGACTTCAGGACCCAATACACACACACACACACACACACACACACATATATATATTCACATCAGGAAGAGATTGACATGACACACAGAAGCAGGGAGATCCAGCCATACACCCACATTCATGCCAATACATACAAACGGCACGATGGTGAAAGGTTGAATGCAGATTGGAGAGGAATTGCAAATGGAATATTTTGACAATGACAACAAAACAAGTAGATAAGGACAGGGAACACATAAAAGAGAGGAAAAAGAAAGAGAAAGACAAAATTAAAGTAATGCCAAGAGAACAGCATCAAGCAATGAACAACAGCAACGGCAGAGTGAGATCTGTAATGACTGTCACAGCGTGAAAGTAGCTTGTGTGTGTGAGAGAAAGAGACAATGAAGGCAGGAAAATGATAAAATGGAGAGAAACACAGTAGAACGCAACCACAGATCATTAACAATCAGCAGATGAGGCAGATGGGAGCTGCAAAGACTAACCTACTTCAGCTGCTCACTGAAGTGTGTGTTTATGTGTGTGTTATAGGAGTTTTTGTGTGTGAAAACACGAGTAAGACTGATGCAGAGAGAAGGAGGACACACTCACACACACCTGATACCGCACGTGACCCTTGATTTGTGTAGGCATTGTTAGAAAGCAGAGCAGCACGTCCAGGTTGGTTTCCCTCAGGTCATTAACCAGGAAGTTCAGTTTTTAATGAACCTTGTTACAATCCCCCTCAGCTTTATAAATAAAGGTCTGGGGTGTAAAAGTGGCACTAAAGATTTAAAGGAGAACAAATACTTTCCCTATCAGTACAAATGTGTAAATATATGAATACAAATGTGTTTTGTCTTGTTGCATTGGGAGAAATTTTGAAATTAAAGGAAATTTATGCTAAAACCATCGGAGAAAAAAAATTCACCAATGAAACAAATACATTCTAAGAAAATCTTGATATCTTAAAATTTTAAACAGTTTTCATTCTTAGGTAATTTATTTTAATTTTAAAAATAAATACTGCTCTTTTGAACTTTCTATTCATAAAAAATCCAGGGAAAAAAAAATGCATCCCGGTCTCAACAAATATATTAAGCAGCAAAAACTTTTTCCAACATTGATAATAATAAGAACCATTATTAATAATTGAACACCTGTGTTATTATTATAAAACATAACAACAAAAATTGTAATAATCCCAAACTTTTCACTTCTAGTGTGTATATACATAAACTCACACTACTGGTTGAGTCAGTGTTGCTACAGTATTCTGGGCAACACTAGCTTTATAAATGCTATACTTAGTTTTTTGTTGTATGTTTACATGACAACTATGTACTAAAACCAGAAACGGTTTTTCTTTGCATTTTTGAAAAGTTTCACGTACAGACGACAATGTTGTTGAAAGGATCCCTGTTCACATGGATCCACGAAAATGACTAAAAACGCTGTATTATTCATGCCAGGCCAGTAGTTGGCGATGCCACTTTGTATAGAAACACTACATGCCTATAGACTGAACATGTAATATGCATGCATGCGCATGATGTCACCATTTTCACGAATTCATAATTTTGTAGTTTACACGGAGACGATAACGGTATCTTTTTCAAAAACGTGCACTTTGAAGCCCATTTTAAAAAGTTAGCTTTTTCAGGCCCCCAAAACAAAGTCGTTGTGTAAATGAACAGCCAAAACATAAAAAGTTTTCTTTCCTTTAAAACTCGGTCTCGTGTAAAATCAAATGGGGTGGAGTGGAATTCATTGGTTTAGTGCTTTAGGTGATCGACTGAATAGACATACACTTGATTCAAACTTCTGTGTTAGTGCATTAAAGCCATTGTAATTTTTTTTTTTTTTTTTTTTTTTTTTTTTTTTTTTATGTTAGTGTTCTGAGAAGATGATTTAAACAGTAAAGGTAACGAAAGACATGCAGTCTTATCTCACAGAGTTGGAGAAAGTGCTCAGAACATTAGAAAAATGCAAATGAGGAGGCACTCAGGGTCAGCTCACAACAGTGGACACATTTATTTACCTAACCCTAACAATAAAAGCAAAATACTAAATTTAGTATCCTTTTCAAGAAAATAGAGTGATGCTTGCCTGTGCGAAAACCACTGCTAAGATCCTAGAGTGTTGAGGGTGGTTTCTAGGGCATTGCTATGCGGTTTCTAAGGTGCTTTGAGTGGCTTCTTACTGGCCCAATCAAAATTCTCTGATATTATGGTTTCTCAATTTTCAAATTCTCCGATACCAAAAATGTATGCACCTCTTGATGAAAATAACATCACAACATTTATTTCCATCAAGAGGTACATAACTTTTTGGTCAAGATCTTGTATTGACAAAGCAAGAGTCCAGCATCCCCCAGCACACCCCAAAAACTTTCAATGAATTTAAGCTCTGGACTCAGGCTCTGGAAGCGGAACCAATTCATGTGTGAAAATGATCCCAACCATTCTTTCACAATTTGAGCTGGGTGAATCTTGACATTGGAATATGGCCATGATGTGTCTTCCTACATGGTTAAGAAATGAAAAGCTACACACTCTATCAATTAGGGTTAGAAGAACTGTTGCCAAGCATATAACATGCTAGAAACATAATAATAACTGCTAGGCTCAAGCATTTGCCCATTTAAATCCGAACAGCTTTTTTGGGGCCGGGCAGTGTATATGTGAAAGACAACATTAGAGAGTGTGAATATGGAAATGAGTCGAACTGAATTTAAACACAGGGACATTTTTATGTACAAGCCACAAGCTGAAAATCCTTAGTTAGCCATTGCAGCTCCCAATATGCATTGATCTCCCTTGTACATAAACATTAGAGGAAAAGAAAGTGAAAAGAAAAAAAGACAAATCAATTAGGGCAACATTGCAGAATGTCCTGGAGGGATTACAAATATCCAGTCATTGGATTAGCTCAGATCTCTGATTAGCTCCTCATTCAATTAGTAAGACCCACAGTTTCCTGCCAAGACACCGGTATGGTGGTCCACCAAAGCAATGCCACATATCTAAATGACATATGTACAGCATGCATTCAAAGCGGAGAGGCTATCCGTGCCCATTAGACACACTAATTCAGTTGCACTGTAAGCATTAAGGCCGTTCTCATGCCTTCAGTGTACTATTGGCGAAAACACGATTATGCATCGCAATGAGCTTGACAGCAGTTGACCCGTGCGCTCATTTTAAACAATGCACTGCACTTAAAAATGGGGATTTCTGATGTGGCGGTAGTTTAATTAAAGATGGAGGGCTGTGAGAACACTCTTAAAGTTTCCGGGTAGAGGATTCATGGAGCGGAATGGGAATATTCAATCTCTCAGTGCGGTTTAGCCTCTCGTTTGAGGTGAGGGATGTGGCGGTCCACTCATTAACACAAGTGTTTAATGGATCACTCTGCTTTGTGTCCAACCAAACAAAGGCAAAACAGAACAGGCGTTTTAAAAGCACAAGAGCTCCTTGATCCTGTCAGTATGTGCAGTTACATGAACAATGAATATACACTTAGCTAATGACAGAGCTATCAGAGAACTAGCCTGAGGTTAGCAGCCCAGCAAATCAATACAAGTCCATTAATGAAGCTGTCATATCTTGGCTTTCAGTCTGATTTTTTTCAACTTTTAGTGGTTGTGTGTGTGTGTGTGTGAGCATGAGTAATTTATTTCGCCCATACAAATATTTGACAGGATATTTTAAAACGTTAAACAGGCCAGTGGTAAATGAGTGACTTGGTGCAAATCCAGAAATAGATGGGTATCATATAGCCATCGCTTTGACCTTCACTTACCCTGCTCTTTGCTTTTTGGACTTGTCTGAGATGCCATCTCTAGACATGAGCTTGTTGAAGACCACTATTCCAATCAGCATGTTTACCTGCAAAAAAAAGATAGAAGTAGGGTTATCTACTTTGTTATTTAAGTAGTGTTGTTTGCTAGTTAAGAACAGGGTTGTACACCATTTAGAACTGAATTGAGGATTGCTTTGAATTCGAATTCTAACTCTTTAAAGGTGCAGTCTGTAATATTGACAGATAGTGATTGAAATTGGTACTGCAGACTCAACGCTCGTGTGGGTTGCCAGATTGAGGACACGCAATCTCTGACCCAGTTCGTTCGCTGGCTTCCATTGCTGCAATACGCTGTGTTTTATGCCAACTGGCAACCCGGGGTGTCAAAATACTGTAGCGACTCTGACAGGGTATCCGGACAGATGTGTCTAAATTAGCGAATCCCGATTTGCAAACAAAGGTCAGTTCTTCGTGAGTAAACAAAGGGGCATTCTGTATACGACCCCCTTCGGGCATGTTGACCAGCAGGGGTGCCACTATGGCTGGAGTCTCCCTAGCACATGACACATTTGGAACAAGCCAGCGTTGTCTTCAACAAATGGTCAACCATTCAAACCTCGCCGTCTCACGGGACACGCATCCTGATATATATTCTGTGTGAATTGTAGTTCAATGTATTATTAGTCCCATTATTAAAGCCATTATATTCTTGATTGCTTTCTGTCTAAAAAACCTCATAATTTACAAGTCAATGAAATGATTGGTCTAGCTACAAAGCTTTACAATTTGTTACTATTTCAGTAACCTAAATTTTATAAACACCGGAAAATTAATGTTCACGGCCGGAACATTGATATTTCTTGGAGTTTATAAAAAGGGATAACTTTGTTGAGAAGTTGGTAAGTTAATCTTACGGCTGTTTGCTGGACAAACCGATTGTTTGATAACTAAATTAATTCCCTTAAGGTTATCTCATATAATCGATCTGTAATGAGACCATTGATATATGAATGAGGAATTATAATTCGTTATGATTTACCATTCATACATACGATCGATCTGTTTTCAATTTCGATAATTTAACTGTAACATGCAAGATATGAATCATATTCATGATTGATTATTAAAATTCCCTATAAATAATTTGAGCTAATTAAGGCAAAACAAGTCATTGTTGCTACAATACTATTGGGTAAATTGGCAGTGGGCGGTCACACAGACCAAAACAAAAAAAGACATTCCCACCTGGCACACACAATTTAGTAGAATAAGTGGATGTAGCATTACTTTTCTGAGAAACAAGTATTTGACCGTGGCATGTTTCCTAAATCTCTGCAAACATATTATGGTAGTTTTAGTACAAATAAAAAAAAATTCATACAGCACCTTTACAGTTTTTCTCAGTCACTTTGGTGCATTTCTCACATTACTATTTACATTTGCACAACAGTTAGTTCAACCTCCACAACATTTAGTCATGTGAGCACATCATAGTAGCAATTTCTCATTCCTTTCAACAAATTGCAAATGCTCTTGGACATGCATCAATTGCTTTCATACAACTCTCTGCTGTTTTATAACATTATCATTTGCTTATGTTATGTCAGTCAAAATTAACTATACTTGTGAATGCTGAATAGTCATTCCATTTAAAACTAATAGTCCTCATTTCATAGCTTGAGTCATCACATACAAAAATGTTGAACTAGTTGTCGAAATCTGTCAAGCTAATTTTACTATTTTTGTTATCTTTTTTTTATCCTAAATTGAACAATTTCTCTCAGGTGAACCTTAGCTTTCACTGATGAGAAGGGGTGTGCATGAATGATTTACAGTACTATGTATGTTGTATGTTCAGTTCCAATATGTACTGCAATATTGTTTACAGTTGTGCACAGCTCTACCCAAAGGGAGTTTATGTTTGTTGTAAATAAGGGTGTATTTTTTTATTTTGCACAATGCTGTGAACAAATTAGATTTGCAAAGAGCATATGCAGTAAAAAATGTGAAACACATACATATCCAGTGTCTTGTACTCAATTACCTCACTAAATACAGTAATGTGTAACTTTACTGTAGTTTTCAAATGGCTGTGCAAATAACATATAGTGCTGTCTTGAGCATTGAGCATTTCCAGGTAGTGTCACCAAGATCTGACTTTTTTGCATTGGAAAACATTTACAGAGTAAACTGTCATAATGAAAACATGACAAAGCCATTTGACTATCTTGTTCATAAACAATGGTGTCAGGACTTTTCACCTTGATGACACTGACACTTTCATTGGCATGAATACTTGCTTTTGAGGAATGAGCTATCCATTTTGAGCAAGTGACACACTTTTGCAGGTTATCAACTAGGTTTTGCAGTTTGTACTAATTGTTTTGAGAACTGCATTAACTGTTGTGCGAATGTAAGTAGTGATGTGAGAAATGCACCAAAGCGACTGAGAAAAACTGTAATTCCATTTGAAATGAAATAGCAAATTAAATGCAGATTTAGGGAACAAAATATTAAAATGATTTGAATTTAAACACAACACCTTTTAACCAGAAAAACAAAGTTTGTCAAGTTTGAAAGTTTTGTCAAATTCCTCAAAGTTTAAAGGTTTAATAGGCTGATGAAAGACAGACAGATAATGATAGATATAACGATAGATAGAACGACCGACAGACAGACAGACAGACAGACAGACAGAGATAGATAGATAGATAGATAGACAGATAGATAGATAGATAGATAGATAGATAGATAGATAGATAGATAGATAGATAGATAGATAGATAGATAGATAGATAGATAGATAGATAGATAGATAGATAGATAGATAGATGGATAGATGGATAGATGGATGTCTGTGGCAGGTGCTGTAGATTTAAGTCTGGAACCAAATTAGCAGGTGAGATCATGAAGAAACATTAATGCTCTCATGTTTCTCATCTGCTCTCTCTCTCTCTCTCTCTGCAGACTGTTGTCTAGTCTGCTCCAGCCAACTGTCCACTGGACACACAGAGCACTGAAGAGGAGCTTAGACTAAGGTTATGGAAAGACCACACACATATGTGCTCGTGATACAAACAGGATTTAAGCCAAAGCTTGCTGTATACTGTTTCTGTTTCTTTTGCATTACAACAGTGGGGCAGATGGCTGTAGGACACAAGACTGACAATCTCTTTCAAGCTTATTTGTATAGCGCTTTCACAATATTTACTCTATATTGTTTCAAAGCAGCTTCACAGAAAATGCATGTTTCAAAGTAACAATCAGGAAACATTATTTTATCAGTCAGAGATCAGTGTGTCAAAGTTATAACATCTATAAACATCTATAAATCAATCAAAAATTAGTGGTAAACATCATGTATTCAGTTAAGCATGTTAAGTAATGATTACAGCTTGTGATCTTAACTTGTTAAGTGACATCTGACTACTCTACACCAATGCATGAACTGTGGCAGATGCATTCAACTTTTGTTAAAGTAAGAATCATCAGTCTATTTCTGTTAAAGTACTCATGCTACATATTATATAACCCAGAGTGCTGGATTTTAAACCTAAAATAACGTTGCGTTTAGTTTATATATATATATATATATATATATAATTCATATATACTTAGTGTATGTATATATATATATATATATATATATAATTCATCATTCTAATATGCTGATTTGGTGCTCAAGAAATGTTTCTTATTATTATCAATCTATATCTAACTTTTGTCCAAATTAACATTAACCAAGATTAATACATGCTGTAAAAGTATCAGTATAAATTCATGTTAGCCTTTGCATTAACTCATGTTTTACTTAGTTGCTACCCAGAAATAGTTTGAGAAGAAACAATAATTGCCTGGACCTTCAGCATCATCGTAACGGCCCCCTGTTGAAGACCCCTGCGCTCAATCAATACTCAGCATGTTCAGTCCAAGAGCATATTTAACCTACCAAGTCTAACATGTTTACGAGTGCCGTTTGTATTCTGATCATGCAAGGCGCTTGCTTAGACAATGGGTCTCCACTTTACTATTTGCTGGAGGCAAGATTAATTATTTTTTCATTAATTAGATTTGCCTCTCCAAAGAGGGAGCTGGCATCTCCAGATGCCTAAATCTCATTTGCAGTTGTTTGTTTGAGAGGGCAGCTTTATGCCACCACCACGAAACAAACAACGCAAATCACATCTGACCATGAAAAACAATGCCAACACCTCACAGAAAACACATAGCACCTGCGACCAGGGATGGAGGATATATAAATACACACACTTTGGTCGCTTTGGTCTAATAAGCTCATCAAGTTCACTCACGCATGTTAACATGATATACTGATGAAAAATACATTTTAAATGAGACAGGCCTCAACTCTAATCTCATTAGTGACCGATTTTTCTCTTCGACTGCAGGCGTGATATATTTAAAGTGCATATTAAAGTGGGCGGTGCTCATGTTTTACTAATCTAACCAATGGGAAAGCAGAGTCTGAAACTTACCAGTACAATGACAGCAGCAGGACCAACGAAAGCATAGAGCAGCCCCCCTTCCAGAGACAACCAACAACTGAAATTGAGAGAAAGAGAGAGATAAAGTGAAATATAAAACAGAAAATCACAAGGGAGTGTTGAGATAGTGTTGGCTTCAGAAAAAAAAGGAGTTGGCGGGAATGAATTGCAGATTTCATTAACCTTCAATTATTTTTCTTCAGACAAATACAGATTAAATTAAACTTGGACTCCAACCAAATTTGTTCCCTAAATGAAGAAACTGAAGAGGGATATTTCAAATACAACCTCTTCATCATACTCCTTGTAAGGATTCTGGAAATATCACATTGTTAAATCGCTTTCATTGCAGATACCAAATAAAATCTGCAAAGTTAATAGACAGATCAAGATATTGCCTGATAAAAGTTATACACAAACATCTCTGCAAAATCTCGAAGGTCATACTTCATATACGAGCATTATTAATCATTATTTTAATAGAGCTATTTCGACATTTTGCTAATGTTCTGGTCAAGGACAATCAAACTATTTCAAATCTAGTTTGTATTCTGACTTCCTTGTGAAATGTCAGCTGTGAAAGGACTATAGACACATGCTTTCAATCATACATGCATTCATATGTGAAAGACTGCAGAGAAGTAAGCAGCCCAGTGGTGAGGTCATCTGAGGCGACTGACTTCCTGGCACTGTTTCCAAAATTTGTCTTTTGGTTTGAGGGGAACCCATGTGTCAAACACATCCAATTAAAGCTTTCAAAGGACACCATTGTTTTCAACTTTTGTCTCCGATTAGTCAGAGAGCTCCCTGGTTTAAATCAATTGCTTAGTGGTGCAGTAAAGACAGAAACCATTATATGCAGAGCAGCAGAAAATGGGCCCCTCTTTGAAGGAATCCATTAGCCTGGGAAAACCCAGACAACTTCCGGCAAATTTAGATTTGCTCTGAAAGTTAGTCTGGCAAAGAGCTCATTCAAGCTCATTTCCAATCTGCAGAAATCGCGGCACCAATCAGAAACGTTGGGGCGGGCTTTACACGATGACGACAGCGCTGGGATTTTGAAGCAGATTTTGTAGCCTACATTACAAAGATGGATGCCACCGTCGAACATCACTCGTTCGAATCAGCTATCGCGTCTGTTTTAAGCGATTTGAACGTTTCCTTTTTGTTAAAAACCGAGCAAAGAACAACACTCGGAGATGTTTCTCCCCCCGCTCTGCATACGTCATCTCCTTCATCGCTCTGATTGGTTTTAGGTCTATCCGCGATGTCCGTTGGTGACGCCCCTCTAGAAATGATTTGTCTCTGATGCTTTGCCAGACCATAACTCAGTTACAACTGAGAATGGTCTGGTTTTAACCAGGCTAGGAATCCATAGGAATAGAGGAAAAATAGCCCAGGGAAGAATCTGATTGTAGAAGACATTCTTCCAAGGTCAAAGGTCAAAATTAGGCAACATTCACGAAAAACTTCCCTTTTCCAGTGTTTGTCTGGGCACCAAATTGGAGCTCTAAAGATGAAAACATCTGGCTTCAGATTAGTCTGTAAAACCCTCACACTTTGATTTGTGTCTTAAAACATTGGGTATCTTAGCACCTCTTACACACTTTTTATTGTTATATTTTTAATGTGATGTGCGTATGGGGCTAAACACATTACAAGTACCGTGAGATACGTAACCAGGTTACTTTTTTTCAAGTAACTAGTAAAGTAATGCTAGTAAAGTAAAGTTACTTCTTCAAAATAAGTAATGCAAGTCACTTTGTTTTCCCATTTATTGACCGACACCTCTCTTGTCTCCATGTTGAGAGAAATCGAGAGTAAGTGCATAGGTGTTGTGTGCGCAGTGTAAACATGATGTTTATTGTAGTTCTAGACTAAATGTAAACTTGCATTTCTCATCTCACATGCACAAAAACAGATTCAGTATTCCTCAAAAGGAATAAAAACAGTGAAATGCAAACTCTGAATATTACGCAAACCTGCTATAATTAAATATGTTAAAGGTGGGGTATGTGATTTTCTTTTTTGGTCATTTTTTCAAAATCACTTGAAATCCTATTCCTAACCCACTTACTGGGTTAGCTGAGTTAGAAGCACTGAAATGAAAATGAAGGAATTTAATCATCTGTGGAACGGGCAGGACTCGAAAAACTCGAAAAAGCCAATCATTTCCAAGACCACCTAGAATCATTGGACAGTCAGTGGGTCAATCAAACAGTCGTACCATACCCCCCTCCCCCCATCCCCCTCGCGTGCGTGTCCCCTTTGTGCGCATACTCAAAGCTCATGACCTAGTCACAGTAAGCGCAAGTCGCCCCGGTACAGAGAGAGAGAGAGTAAGTGCAATCTCGCGCATCTGAGTTTTGCAGATGCATGATTGCCCGTCCATGTTCTTCGAATGGGTGGAGTCAGGGCCAGCGTTGGAGGAAAGAAGGTAGGTCCTTTTGAGTTGTGTATTTTCAAAATCTGCCAGCCGTTTTGCAAATCCCATACCCTACCTTTAAATAACATAAATATACTTTATGCATTTAAAATCACTTCATTAAGTAAAGTGTTAAAATTTCTTCAGCATTCTATTCTTCTGCAATCCAGAATGGCAGCACTGCTGAAATGTTTGTTCGAGCTGCGTCCTCAACTTTACAGGCATTCATTTGCATTTCCTTCAGCCTAACTGTGCGTTCACACCGGACGCAAATAGCACGTCAAATTCGCGTCTACCGCGTCTAGTTTGACGCTTGACCACTTTGTGTTAATTCGCGTGTCAATGGCGAAATTGACGCGCGTAAAAACAAAAGTTTGAAGCGAAATTTACGCGCGTCAATTTCGCCATTGACACGCGAATTAACACAAAGTGGTCAAGCGTCAAACTAGACGCGGTAGACGCGAATTTGACGTGCTATTTGCGTCCGGTGTGAACGCACAGTTAGAGGCGAAATCCGGAGGCGAAAGTTTCGAAACCCGTTGGCGGCCATCTTTTTAGATGTTTATCGAGCATTAGCATTAGCATTATTCGAGAGAGTCACCGCTCGTATATGCTCTGGAGAGCAGAAACAGCTGCGTAGGGGACATCGTCGCTGTACTCGGGTCCACCAGACCCTCCGGAGGGTTTCAGGAGTTTCACAATTTGCTCCAGGAGCTATGTTTGGTGGACCTATAACGGTGAGGACGCTGACGAGGACAGCGTAGGCCGTATGAGGCCTCGGCCTCAAGTGGTCTATGCCTGTCGAGCCCGCGCTCTACAGCCCGGCGCGAGGTTCACCCTCGCCCGCACCCACCTAATCTGTCATTTATTTTTGTTTTGATAATAAATGGACCCTCCAAAAGTGAAACCTGTCCTGTGATTTTTTAAAAAGTTTTTATACACTAAATTGTGTTTGTTGTCTTTACATTAGAATAATAATGTTTCATATAATCTAGAATAGATATGGAATAAATAGCATTCAATACAAAATGAGTATCTCTCATATATTGAAATCGAGTTTTTATGTGAAAGATTTGCTTTGCACACCAAGCATTTTTGTCATATTACAAAATAATTTATTGAGGCCAAACATAAAATAACATTATAAACTGTCACTTCACCACGTGACAGCAGCAAGCAGGCTCCTGATTGGTTAACGCGGCGCAAATTGATGCAAAAGTTCAGATTTTTCAACTCGGGCGGCAGACGCGAATTCGCGTCAAACGCGAGAATGCACAAAAAAGCACTACATAAAACAGTTGCGCGTAACGCATGAAGCGTATTCGCGTCTACCGCGCCGCGCTCTACGCCTCATTCGCGCCGCAGGAATTTTTTACGCGCGTAACGCGTCTTTGCATTGACTTAACATTGAAATCACTTGCGCCTGACGCGCTATTCGCGTCCGGTGTGAACGCAACATAAGGCTTATTCATTTTACTTTGGTGTGAAGGGGCCTTTACATTTGCCAAAAATATCACTTTTATTGTTGTTGTTATTAATGCAAGCCCAGCCCAATTGAGAAGAAGTAACACAAAAGTAACGTAACATTTCTTTTCATAAAAAAGTAACTAAGTAACACAATTAGTTACTTTTTTAGGGAGTAACACAATATTGTAATGCATTACTTTGAAAAGTAAATTTCCCCAATGGGGAAAGTTGTCTTTGCATGGTCTTTGCATATGTTGTCTCTGCATTACATATGTTATACTATAATACAGATTATTCAATGTTCACATTCTGCATATTTAGGAACTTCCGTATGCTTTTCCACATTTCAATAACATCCTGAGAACACCGGAGACTTGATGTAACCTTCAAAATGGCACTTGATGAAAGATAAACGTCTCAACATTTTCCTTGCGAGACTACACTGCATCAGTGATACTTACTAACTTGGTGTGCCGTAACCTCTAGCCCGGGTGAAACCCACAGATACAGCGACCACAAGGGCTGGAAGACCTGCAAGAAAAAGCCTATGATGAAAAAACTCAATTCATTGAAATTGAAAACTTTAATTGGTTAACTTGTTTTAAAAAACATGGTTCCTAAGTTCATTGATATTTAAAGGATGGAACAAGTTAAACAAATGAAAATGAAATGAAAGTACATTTACGTGAATGTACGAGAAAATTGTCCACCACATTTAACAGAGGACGAGCATTGCTGAAAGGCAAATTATGAAAATCTAGAATCCCTGATCCCCCCCCCCCCCCCCAAAAGAGCCATTAATGGCAGATGGCCTAAGGCTGAAGAGGAAGCTAACTGAAGTGATGTCCTCTCACATTGGTGACTTTCTAAAGCTTGTGCCCTTTTCATGGACAAATGCACACAGCGTACATGCACACCATTCCCCCTGTGCACAGTGCCCTCCCAGACCTCAAACACGCTACTTTAGCAGAGAGCAATTCCCATGGGCCTCTTTGTATGTGTCTCTTTTCAAGAGGCCAAAGTGCAGAAGTGTAAACGTTCCTGTCTGTATTCTCAAAAAGTTCTCCACAGGGGAAGTACACAGAGCACCCTACACACAGGTGTTTCCCATTTTGACATATCACAGCGGTTCTTTTAAATACCCATTCATTCGGCCACTCTTCTATTGCATGGCCGCACGCAGAATTGAACTTCCCGCTCCATCAGCAACTCCACCTGTAGCATGGGTTCTGTGATCTAATCTGATATATGTCTTGTGATAGTCTTCAGTAATACCAGTAGTTACATTGTAATCATCCTTCCTCATGTATTTTGGCTCGTCTTAACTTTTTGACTTGCTGCTCTGCTCGCTCTGTCCAGGCATGGATGTGCACATGGTGTTTGTCCAGAACAGAGCCATACAGCCAACGCTAACAGTATGCATTGGCAAAATAATAAAATATACTGTACATTTGACATACAGTAAGTATTCCTGACTGAACTGACATCTTAGTTGATGATACTACAAGAGCCATGGGCCACAGCATCAACAGTGATCTCATTGTTGAAAGGTATTGCTCAAGTGTCACTGTGTTTTGTTTCCGGTGTTATCTTTTAAATGTATATTTAATATATTTCAGTTCACAAAGTGTAAACGTGGCATGTTCTGAACACTGTACGCAGTACATGCAAACATGTATTGGAAACTCTCCAATAAATGTAATCGAAATTAAATGATTTCACAAAAAATACTTAATTGGTCTTCCCATCTTGAGATTGAGGAAGGTGTGCTTATTGGTCCTTGATTACAGTGTTGCATACAGTGACCTTTACTGTGTCGAACCCCATCCTCCGCTCCCCTGTCTGTGTCTGTGAGTGTTTCCTGGCCGTCTCTCTATTGTGTTCGCCATCACAGTCAGGGAGGCCAGCTTTACTCATGCGCTAATTAGACCTATCCATTCTTCTCGCTCTATGTCTGCGTGCCACGTCCACACGTAATGAGCTCTCCTCTGAAATATTCATGTAATTAACAATGCTCTGATTAACTCTGGAAATTAAAGGCAATTAGAGAAACTCGGGTTTAGAGAACAGGATTGAAAGACGTGGGATGAGTGGGGATCCAAATGCCACTCTGGAGGAAGAAATGAGTGACAAAATGAGAAACATGAGTTTGCTCTGATGGAAGGTGTGATTGAAAATTGATTGGCCATTCAAAAGTAGCTGTGTATTATTTGTGTTTTTCAGGCAGCTTAAAAATCACACATAAACATGTAAATCATAAAAAATAGAAATACAAAAACAGGTATTCAGAGCATTTAAACATTAGATACGTGTTTTTAAGGCCTTTTTTAGGCAAATGTGGTTTTGCTGCAAGTTCTAACAAAGTGATCAGTCATATATGGAAGCTAGTTCCCGCCACAGAATAAAACATTTTTTAAAGATAATTGCGACTTTTTATCTGACAATTGCGAGTTTACATCTCGCAATTCGGACTTTATTTCTCAGAATTGTGAGATATTAAGTCAGAATTGAGTGATATAAAGTCGCAATTGCGTGTTATAAAGTCAGAATTGCGAGAAATAAACTTGCAATTCTGATTTTTTTTTCTAGCAATTGCAAGTTTATATTTCGCAATTCTAACATATTTTCTCAGAATTGTGAGATATATAAAGGCAAATCCTAAGGAAAAAAAGACTCCAAAATTTCCTCAGAATTGCGATATCTCACAATTTTACTTAGAATGTCTGTTTGAGGACCATCACAATAAAGTGTTAGCAGATTTAGTTTATATCTCACAATTTTGACTTTATAACACGCAATTGCGACTTTATATCATGCAATTCTGACTCTATATCTCCCAATTGCGTGTTATAAAGGCAGAATTTGCGAGATGTAAAACGCAATTGTGAGAAAAAAGTCAGATTTGTGAGATAAAAAGTCGCAATTAGCCTACCTTTTTTATTTTTTATTCTGTGGTGGAAACAATCTTCCATTGCTCATATGACTTAGGTGATGTAATACAAAATAAATATATACAATAAAAAATAAAGGGAACATTAAATTATTATTATTTTTTTTTTTACATTTTAATCTTTATAAATTGTATACCTTTTTGACAATTTCGACACTAAATAAGTACATATTTTGTATACCATGGTGTTGAATATGATATACATTTTTTTAAATGGCTTTTGGCCTAATGGATAAGACAGTTAGAGATAAGACAAAAAACGATGGGGAGAAAAAAAATACATAAGCAGGATTCGAACTACAATTACAACCACGATCTGAGCATGTACACGACCAGCCAGGCCACATACGACGATATCCATATTTCACATTCTGAGTAACACGAGTCATTTTCTGACATCTTAGTTAGAAACCCATCTACAACCAACTCCCTGTGGGAGGGAATCCTATTCTGCAATATCTGCAAAGGGCATCTATGAATTAATGGAAGTGATAGTGGATCAATAAGTTACAAAACATGTACGTGTGCCATTGCAAGTGCTAGAATACCCTTTCAGATCACGCCTGTGTTAAGATGGTGGCACACAATGCATTTCTTATCAACGATCGGACATCTACGTCTTGCAACACAGCTGTAACACTGAGCTCCCATGGCATGTTTGTGGTGTGTCATTGGGCTCCATTAAAGCAAACTGACATGGCAGACAATCTGATGTGATTGAATTGATAAGAACTGGCATGTTACACTCATATGGAGGACAACAATTTTAGCTGAAGCACTTCAGTAACATCGGTTTTGACCTTTGATGTTAGTTTCTTGTGTGTGTGTGAGGGTGTCCTACCCCAGCCCAGGCACAGGAAACGCTTCCGAATGAGGCGGGACCTCATTTTGCCAATCACGGCCAGGTAGGATTGCCACGCTTCCGTCAAAACCCAGCAGAAAGAAGCCAGAAAGAAGAAGTGCAAAAAGGCAGCGGTCACAGTGCACAGTCCCTAGAGACAAAAGAAGGAAGGAGAAAAAAAACAGAGAGAAATGAAACGACGGAAAAGGTGCGACAGAAAGAAGTACAGAAAGAAAGAAGAGGTGCAAATGGCTCTCAGCTATTTGTTATCGAGAGAGAGATAAAGTGATCGAGAAGGAGAAGTGGGAAAGAGCCGCGGACGTTAAAGAAACACTGACTCAGTTCCATTGTGGTGTGTAAATTATCTTTAGAATTATAAAGCGCATCCTTTCCATGCTTTTTCCCCTCGCAGACGGTACTTCAAATGTGAAAATGGGTTAGATACAGCTTGAACGAGTTCTAAGGAAAAATGGCAGGCTGGAATTAAAGAAAAGTAGGGTTTAAGTAAGCGGCGAACGCAAATGAGAAGCGGTAAGCAGAGTATCTCGCTGGGGTTTTATACAATAATGAGGTGCATATTCTAATGCTAAACACTGGCTCGCTCAGCAAATGACCCTGTAAATGAGAAGGATTTCACACTATTCATGGGTCCTGAAATTAAGCTTATCTGTACTTTCTTAAACTAATGGTGAATATGAGAATTTAGTGAAATATTAAGTCTGGATTGAGGGGGAAGGGGTCCTGCGAGCTCTTTTGGTTCTCTTCAGGTTTCTTTGTAGCTCTGAGCGACAGGTTGAGTTTAAATAGCAGCACTTATTTCTCAGGTGCCTCTTTAGTCTATCTCACACTCTCTCAGTGTGACAGTCACGGCTGACACAAAGCTGACCCTGCAGCGGCTTCCACGAGTCTGTCTGCTACACGCGCCGGCCTGAGTTTCTCAAATTCTATCAAGTCCACTTACATAATGTCATGACAGCCTGGAGAGAGAACAAACGCCCCTTACCTGCACCACAGACAGGTATATTTTTTTATATCCAATTTATTTTGCAAATTTCAAATGAATTTGAATGTAGGTAGCAAACAGGACTCAGAATTGTAATATCCATTTAAGTAGAATTAGAAAAAACAGAGCCAAACAACATGAATAACCTAAAAGTTGTTCTTTCTGAACTCTTTCTCTCAGACACATTAAAAAAAAAAAAAAAAAAAAAAAAAAAAAACACACACACAAATGTGCACAGATACTTACCTTACTAAGAGTTTGGGACTGTCCCACCAATATAAGCACATTTGAGGCCAGTATGGACAGGCAGAAGTTCACCAAAATGATGGACCTCTCTGAACGAATGTACCTGAGAATCAAAGAAAAACATGAAAATCACACACTGACAACTTTAACAGCAACTGTTCTGCAGTTATGACAGTATTATCTTTACAAAAGCTTGATGCCATAAAGGTAAGGGATCCATTTATCAACATCCATTTATCATATTTTTCACTCCATTGAACACTGACAACTTGAGCAGCATCCTAGATAACCTGCAGATGAACTCCGAAACGCAAGCACCGGTGAGCAAAATGTCCTCATCCGCTATTTGAGCTTTAGCCAGTTCTGCTCAAGAGGACAATGACATGCGTTCCCTGGATCAATGGTCTGAGTGATCGGGGAGAACACTGATAAGCTTTTGTTGGTGTGGCGGATGCACTAAGCTTGAAGAGAGGACATATCTTCCCACCACCTGCTATGGAATTATGGGAAAGGGGGTGGAAATTGCTTGGATCCAAAGTATCTGGATACTTAAACCTTAACACCTATATAATTGCATTATATACCAAAATATTGAACACACTATAATATAAATATTATTTCATTTAAATAATGTAGCACAACATGATTTTCAATCAAATTGTCTCACACATAAAAGTTTGTGCATATACTGTTCAGGTTCAGAGAGATTTTTCATTTTTAATAAATTAATACTTTTCTAAAGGCAATGACATAAAATTGATCAAATAGTAAATACTTTTACATTTTTACAAAGAAAATTATAATTAATAATAATAAAAACTATTAAGCAGCAAATCAGCATATTAGAATGATTCCTGAAGGATCATGTGATCTGAAGACTGTGCTAATGATGCTGAAAATTCAGCTTTGACATCACAAAAACAAATTACATTTTAAAATATATAAAAATAATTTAAAACAATTATTTTAAAGTATAATATTACTATCACACTATTGGTGTTTTATTGCATTTTTATTTGTATATAATTTTATTATATATACAGTATATATATATATATAAATTATTTATACAATATATAAATAATATAGTAAAAAAAGGACCATATTTAGAAAAAAATTCAGAGTCATACTTCTGAGGAGATAAATACTTGACTAAGCGCCCGGCCTTTTTCTGGACGTAGTGTTAGCAGATCATGTGACCATCCCAGGCCATCTGCCACACTGAGCTGGTAGCAGCCACGCTAGCCTTCACTAGCACTCTCCACATAATCCTGTCCCGCCACAGGAAGCTCTCGCCATCCCTCATTTGTTCCCAATTATTGCTAATTGCAGTTTTGGCCCACTCTAGATCTACCCCATGCCAGCTGCTCGATCCCAGCCCGGCCAACCCCACGTGGGAAGCTGAGCAAGTCTGAACAATGAATCTTTTAAGGTATAAGTGTACCTGTGAGAGCACCGGGATGCAAACAAGGGGAATGGTGCACGGTAATACCCTATTATCATCAGGGGACAGCAGAACCTGGAAGCTACATTCAGAAATTCCTCTGTAGAATTGTGGGTTAGTGAAGGGCCTTACTGAACTCACCTCCAGAAGGCAGCGTAGATGAGCAGCAGAATGAGTAGAGCCGTACAGGATATGCCACAGCCCACCATGAGGGGCACAGACGGCATACTGGAGGGCCCCATACCCTGGGAAGAGATAGATGGAGAGAAGGAAGATTAATAATTGTAAATGTAGGTGATAACACAATCAGCCGGTCAACAATGCGAAATAACAATCAGCCTGAAAAAGTTTATTTTGCGATAATGACCAGCTGACTGTACTTAATCCTGCTAAATCCATAGCAACGAACCAAACAAATAAATGAACAAGAAATATTAGAACTAGAAAACAAAATAGAAAACAATTATTTTAAATTGTAAAAATATTTTCACAAAATTACTATTTTAACTGTTAAATAAATGGTCGGGAAAAATGGTCGGCGCACCCGGCGCATGGTCTAAAAGGGTTGTCCCTATTCTCTTAATGAGTAATGGGTGTGTTTTGGGCGTTACGTGCAATACACCAATCAGAGTGTTGATTCGCTATTTACATGATGCAATTTGCAAGTGGAAAGACTGAACGCTTTTCCAGAGAGGAAACGGATCTGCTCGTGCGCAAGACTAAAGCGCCCAAGCAGACCATCTACGGGACAACCCGGATTCCACCATATCTTTATGTACACAATAATAATCTTTTACATTGTAATCCTTTGATGTTTAAAGGGTTAGTTCACCCAAAAATGAAAATTCTGTTAGTAATTACTCACCCTCATGTTGTTCCGACCCCGTGAGACTTTCGTTCATCTTCGGAACACAAATGAAGATATTTTTGATTAAATCTGAGAGCTGGATCACTCCTCCATAGGCTTCTTAAGGGATTGAAACTGGCCGGCCAAAAAGTTAGTACAGACATCGTTAAAATAGTCAGAGTGACTACAGTGGCTCAATCTTAAGTTTATCAAGCGACGAGAATACTTTGTGCGCAAAAAAACAAACAAAAATAACGACTTTATTCAACTATTCATTTCCTTCCCTGTGGGCCTCGAGTGAGTTCACGTAGTGATATTGCGCAAAGCTTCTGTGTTGTACGTCACATGTAGGCTCACTATTGGCCGACGCTGGTCATGTGTCTGATGCGTGTGACGTACAACACAGAAGCTTTGCGCAATATCACTACGTGAACTCACTCGAGGCCCACAGGGAAGGAAATGAATAGTTGAATAAAGTCGTTATTTTTGTTTGTTTTTGCGCACAAAAAGTATTCTCGGCGCTTGATAAACTTAAGATTGAGCCACTGTAGTCACTCGGACTATTTTAACGATGTCTTTCATCGATCCCTTAAGAAGCCTATGGAGGAGTGATCCAGCTCTTAGATTTAATAAAAAATATCTTAATTTGTGTTCCGAAGATGAACAGAGGTCTTACGGGGTTGGAACAACATGAGGGCGAGTAATTACTGACAGAATTTTCATTTTTGGGTGAACTAACCCTTTAATATTTGGCTAGTTTGTGTGCTGCTGGACCTCCCTGTGTGAGTAATAAGCAGAGTGTAATAAGCAGAGTGTAATGTGCCCTTTAAATTAAAAAAAAAAAAAGGTTTCACCAGGTTTCAGTTGGTCAATGGCACAGTCTGTTTCAGTTGCCTCAAAATAGCAACGCGCCAACAATGCGCCTGAACACACCTCGTTTTCAGACCAGCAGCCCATGGGCGCATAAATAGGCGCAAATGCATTTAAACAACGTGGCGCAGGACGAGAAAATGATAACTGCGTCAGGCTGAAACTAGCATAAAACACTTGCGTCGCACCTGGCGCTGTATTGCGCAAAGTGTGTGAAAGTGCCCAATGTGTGTGAGTGTGTATATGAAATGTGAGTAAAAACTGCAGAGAGAGAAAGCAGATTCTGCAAACACTTGACAAACAGCCTCAGGTTGGGAGAAGGATAAAACTGCAGAGAGAAAAAATACAGAGGGGTAGTAGTGAGAGGATTACATTCTGCTCAGGTTAAAGCTAAAGGCCAAGGGTCTTCTTTCCAAACAGCCTCATGCGCCTCCATCTTCTCTTTCACTCTTGAGCTCATTTTCTCTTTTTTCCCACCAGGTCTTAGCTAGATTCTCTTCTTAAACTGGACATTCATCCCCCATCAGCCCTTTGGCACTTGTGACCCCTTTGCCCCAGCTTATTAAGCATATCTGCCTAGAGAAGGGTTACTACGGGTGAACACAAGCTTCATATTTCTGGATTGACCCACCTACTCAGTCCTACCATCAGGAAGTGTGTGGTGATCTGTGTAACCACACATTTCCTCTGAGGTAAAAGCACAGTTCAGAGTTCAACTTAATGGTACATGCACAAGTACAATGAAATGTGTATATGCATATACGCACGCTATTGTCAAATGTTTAGACAAATTCAAATGTATGCTGCTTATAATCTTAAAATATGTATGTCTTATTGATAAAAGCATGGAATTAAGGGATGCAGACAAGTAGATGATCTGCCCAAGCATGATATATTTTTAACTATACTACTACTACTATATATTTTAATAATAATAATAATTGTTGTTAATAATAATAATAATACTTTACTATTGTAGTAATTATAAATGAGTAGATGTGTACAAACTTTTGACAGGTAGTCGTTTGCAAAGACAATATGTTAAACTTAATTACAAATAAATAGAACGAACGATCGATAGATATATAGATTGATAGATAGATATTTAGATAGATAGATAAAGAGATAGATAAAACAAGATACTGTTAGAACGGACGAGAGAGCGAATGATAGATAGATAGATCGATACATACAAAAAAAAATAAAAAAAAAATATAAAAAATAAAATAAAATAAAATAAAATAAAATAAAGCCTCTCAACTCCCTGTCCAGTTTTGAAGGAATTAAATGTGGTGGCGTAATCAGTGAAGAACATTTTGACATTTGTGCCTTCCTGCTCTCCCAATAAATTGCATCTTCACACAACGTGTTACACTGTCATGTGAACTACAGGGGGGTCTAATCACTCAGACACTAATGTGCTAATGCCCCCATCACCAGCTCTTCACAGCACATCATTATGGTGGATCAGCCTGTAATCATTATACAGGTCACAGTATTCCTCTTTGAAACTAGAAACATATTAGAACCATACAGGAGTGAGTAATCCCTACTGCTTTTATTTGTCCGTTTTTGTGACTACACCACGTTTTTATTTTATTCATTTATTTTTCTGTAAATGTGTTTCTCATTTACCATCCCTGATAGGTGTAACATCTAAGCCCAGATTGGAAATCCACACTTTTATTCATATTTTCTGTGCCGCTTTTGGGAGATAATAATTCTGTGGCAATCTGCAGAGCTTTCTACCATCTGGTTGACATGATTAAAGTCTTCCACAATCAGGGACACAGCATCAGGGTAGGTACTTTCAAAGCTTGAATGCCTTTTGTGACATACATCTGAGTGAAGCAGCTTCTCGAACAAGAAAAAATGTAGGGCGGGACTTAATTTTGTCCATGGGGAATTGATTGGATGGTTGTGGTTTGCTATTGGTCGATCTCATGTGAGTGACAGGTTGTCCCGCCCTCGTGCCAGTAAACACATCATCAGAAAAGAGAAGAGATGAGCTGCAAGAGTTAAAAAAAAATATGATGTGTTTGGATAAATCATTTACAATAAATACTGCAATATTCCATAAATAAGAATTGTCTATTTTGGTTTCATGGTGACTTTATTAGTTTATACACTCACCTAAAGGATTATTAGGAACACCTGTTCAATTTCTCATTAATGCAATTATCTAATCAACCAATCACATGGCAGTTGCTTCAATGCATTTAGGGGTGTGGTCCTGGTCAAGACAATCTCCTGAACTCCAAACTGAATGTCAGAATGGGAAAGAAAGGTGATTCAAGCAATTTTGAGCGTGGCATGGTTGTTGGTGCCAGACAGACCGGTCTGAGTATTTCACAATCTGCTCAGTTACTGGGATTTTCACACACAACCATTTCTAGGGTTTACAAAGAATGGTGTGAAAAGGGAAAAACATCCAGTATGCGGGAGTCCTGTGGGCGAAAATGCCTTGTTGATGCTAGAGGTCAGAGGAGAATGGGCCGACTGATCCAAGCTGATAGAAGAGCAACTTTGACTGAAATAACCACTCGTTACAACCGAGGTATGCAGCAAAGCATTTGTGAAGCCACAACACGCACAACCTTGAGGCGGATGGGCTACAACAGCAGAAGACCCAACCGGGTACCACTCATCTCCACTACAAATAGGAAAAAGAGGCTACAATTTGCAAGAGCTCACCAAAATTGGACAGTTGAAGACTGGAAAAATGTTGCCTGGTCTGATGAGTCTCGATTTCTATTGAGACATTCAGATGGTAGAGTCAGAATTTGGCGTAAACAGAATGAGAACATGGATCCATCATGCCTTCTTACCACTGTGCAGGCTGGTGGTGGTGGTGTAATGGTGTGGGGGATGTTTTCTTGGCTCACTTTAGGCCCCTTAGTGCCAATTGGGCATCGTTTAAATGCCACGGCCTACCTGAGCATTGTTTCTGACCATGTCCATCCCTTTATGGCCACCATGTACCCATCCTCTGATGGCTACTTCCAGCAGGATAATGCACCATGTCACAAAGCTCGAATCATTTTAAATTGGTTTCTTGAACATGACAATGAGTTCACTGTACTAAAATGGCCCCCACAGTCACCAGATCTCAACCCAATAGAGCATCTTTGGGATGTGGTGGAACGGGAGCTTCGTGCCCTGGATGTGCATCCCACAAATCTCCATCAACTGCAAGATGCTATCCTATCAATATGGGCCAACATTTCTAAAGAATGCTTTCAGCACCTTGTTGAATCAATGCCACGTAGAATTAAGGCAGTTCTGAAGGCAAAAGGGGGTCAAACACAGTATTAGTATGATGTTCCTAATAATCCTTTGGTGAGTGTAGTTTACAAAATATCGCTTCCAGATTGGTGCAGAATATTTATTTAACAGTGAGATTTTCCAGGTCACTTCAGAATAAGTAATGAGGACACCATGAATTTTCAGTTAGACATACACCTCATTAGCTGGTCTCATCGCATTCTCCAACATCACTAACAGATGTTTTTGCATTTTATGTTCTGTGAAAATTCGCAAAGCTTTCAATTTAGCGCCCACAAATGTCATGTATGCCTCCCTCTTAAAAACCACCAACTTTAAAATACTATTGTCGCCTAATGTCAATCTCTGGGTTAAAAGTAAATGGATGTGATTCATGCTGCACTGATTGTCAATTCAAATGTAATTGTTGAAAACAAATGATTCAATTTAATTCAGTCCAATACACTGAACAGTGATCCGTTGAAGCAGCTTTTTAAATACTTGCACTCTAATGAATAAGATAAAACAAATAAAGTAATGGTATCTTAAGAGAAACACTAAGTGTAGTTCATGTTCACAGACTCAGAGTAGTCCCACACCACTCATCTGCTCTTGCATCCAGTGTTCCTGCGGATACAATCTTCCTCTTCAAGTTGTTGGAATAGGAAGCGCAGACAGATGATCTGTCTGGCAGTCATGTGTGATAGTGGTGTGGCAGTAATCAAGAGCATTCTTGCATGCTGGTAATATTTCAGAAGAACAGTCGTGCAGGTTGGCATGATTAAAGTCTCCTGCAATCAGGGACACAGCATCAGGGTAGGCTCTTTCATAGATGTTAAAGAAATAGTTCACCCAAAATTGAAAATTCTGCCATAATTTACTCATGCCGTTTCAAACAGAAGATATTTTGAGAAATGTTTCAGTGTTGTTTTCCCCCATACAATGGAAGTCAATGGTGACCAACATTCTACAAAATATCTTCTTTTGTGTTCTGCAGGTTTGTATCCTCATGATGACATCATTTTTATTTTATAGTGAACTTACTGATTTGATTACATACATGACATTGAATAAAAATCCTGTAGAAATGCTGCTATTTAACAGTGAGATTCCATGTTGGAACAACAACAAAATCAGAAAACCAGGAGCTTAACATGAGACATATGCCACCTTTCAATCTATGCGATCTGTCAAGCTGCACAGCTTTGTATTAGGGGTCAGCAAGAGCGTGTTGAGACAGAGAATCTAGCAATACGTGATAAAGGCTTAACCCCTGTTCATCTCATGGTCAGCATGCTAGAGAAAAGGATGCTCAAAAATGTTAAGAGTCAAGTAGGCCACCAAAATACATCTCTCAAACTAGGCTGGATAAAATCCTATAGTGGGGTTCAAAAGATCACCAGATAAATGCTTATAGTTTTGTAATAAAAAGGTAAAAAACAAGTCAAATAAATGAATGAATGTAAAATAAATAAATTTACAATGAATAAATTAATCCATCCGTCCAACCTGATAGATACAGTACTCTTAAGCGATAGCATTACATATCTAACTATATTATTGCCCAGTTCTTTGTATACATTTGGATATATAAGTAAAACTTAATCCACATACACACAGTACACTCATGTAAAGTCAGTGTTGCAGAAAGTTTCTTTTAAAAGCATGAGTTACAATATTGTGTAACTGTAACTAACTTAATTGCATTAGTTACGTTTTATGGAAAGTAATGCATTGTTACATGTGTGATCATTTTTATAAGCTAGGCTGGGCTTGCTTGTTTGTTTTTTAATTCTTTCCTGCCATTGACTGAATTTTCCGGCTCTCTGTGTTTTCATTGTTATAGGATAAGTAGCACTATTATGCATCTTCTGAAAGAGTAGGCATAGGCAAAAAAAAGGAGCAGAAACAAGCGATAAAAGCATTGCTTATGCACGTTGTAGTCTTAAAAAAAAAAACTCAGCTTTTTGTTCAAAATGTTGCTTTTTTATAACACTTACCAACATTTAAGTGTTGACAAAAAAATAATGCATGAAGCTACAATAATTGTTTTTTTTTTTATAAATGGTAAAACAAAGTAGCTTACATTACTTATTTAAAAAAGTAACTAAAATATTTTGTTGTAAATTTAAAAGTAATGTGATCCTTTAGTTACTTGAAAAAAAGTTATCTGATTATGTGAACAAAGTTACTTGTAATGCATTACCCCAACACTGTGTAGCGATATATACTATTTAGCATATCTCAACTTCTTGATTGCTTGTATCATTGCAAAAACTAAACAATATTATTAGTACATTAATGATTTTATAATGATGTTCTGTAAAGCTGCTTTGAAAGTGTAATGTGAAAACTGTACATTTTGGATGGATGGATTAAATAACAGATAGATAGATAGATAAGCAGAACGATAGATAGATAGGCAGAACGATAGAACGACAGACGCCTCACTAGAATCTCTTCTCCATGAGTAAAGCACTTGACACGACATCTCTAAAAGGCCACAGCTAAGTTTGAAATAAATAACACTGGAAGCTCTTTGGGAGAGCCTGTGAAATGGCTACAGGTTTGAGTTTATAAAGCTTGCAGCTGTTTATAATAAGCTGTGAATTGGCTTGAATATGAAGTCCTCATTCATGCACTTACAGCTCAATTGGCCTCCTGGTGTGGACCGGTCAGGCTTCCACACAAAGCATTTATGACTAAACAGCATTTGTGAACAAAGACCCTGAAGCGTGTGTGTGGGTTGTGGGATTGGCCTCCCAACAGCGCCTACTGTGTGTGCACATCTGTTCTGTGTAAGCCTGTGAGAGTGTTTATGTGCAAAGGAAAGGTAGACAAGGGAAAAAGAGGCTATTAAACAGCTTAGAGAGTGTGAGAGAGTTTGGAGCTGGTGGAGGTGGCAGTGTTTTTATTCAAACTGGCAGGTGTAGGTGTAACAGGTGGCACTAGAAGAGGTGCTGCCAACCTTCACTCTCATCTTTTGCTTAGCCTATTGTCCCTGGCATATTAATTGCCAACATTATGCCTCTGCCGGATTCAGTTTGCCAATTTTGACCAATCTAGTATGCCAGCAGCCTGAAAAATTACTATAGGTGTTGTCTCTTTCACAGAAATGCCATTGGCAGGGTAGATGAGAGGATTGCTCCGGTCCTGATGTGAACATGAAAACACAGAAGCACTATGGGTATATATGGGAGAATAGAGAACAACAGCTGGGTTTTGAAAGCAAAAAACAAACAAAAAGTTTTTCAAAATAAAATATATAACTCTTTCAAGATAGACTAAACATGAGCTCAAAAGTTGTCTGATGATAAATTACCATTAAAAAATTTGGGGTCGGTAAGATTATTTTAAAAATGTGTTTTGAAAGAAGACTCTTATGCTCACAAAGGCTGCATTCATTTCATTGAAAATACAGGGGGGAAAAAAATGTAATATTGTGAAATATTATTGTAATTTTATTATAATTTAGAATGACTTTCTAATTTAATATATTTTTAAATGTAATTTATTCCTGTGATCAAAGCTGAATTTTCAGCATCATTACTCAGTATTCAGCCTCACATGATCCTTCAGAAATCATTCCAATATGATGATTTGATGCTCAAGAAACATTTCTTATTATTATCCATGTTGAAAACAGTTGTGCTTCACAGAAACAGTTTAAATGTATGAGGATTCTTCGATGAACAGAAAGTAACAAAAAAAACAGCATTTATTTGAAACCGAAATCTTTTAAAATGATAAATCTCTTTACACTCTAAAAAATGCTGGGTTGTTTTAACCCATGTTTGGGTCAAATATGGACAAACCCAACCGTTGGGTTAAAAAATGTATTAAAAAATTGAAACAACGGTTGGGTTTGTCCATATTTGACCCAAACATGGGTTGAAACAACCCAGCATTTTTTAGAGTGTTCACTTCTGATCATTCAGTGCGCTTGATGAATACAATTATTAATGTCTTTCTTTAAATAAAATAAATAAATAAATAAAATCTTACTGAACCCAAACTTTTGAATGGTAGTGTGTTTTAGTAGAAGCTACAAGTCAGTGTTCTTCTGTGTGTGTGTGTGTGTGTGTTAAATCACGTTTAATAACCAAATTCCCGATAAAAAAAAAAAAACATTCTACCTAAACTCTCAAACTATTTATGTATTCATATATTCAAATATTTTGCAAAAAAAAAATTCAAATACCTTCTTTTTATATTCAAAATCACTACTAGTCAAAATCACTACTACTCTATAAGTTAATAGTTTTTGTACCATTGTTCTTGATTTGACTAATCATTCCCAATGATTCATGGGATACATAACTGCCTCCAAAGTCAATTTTCACATTTTGAAAAGAATGCATCCAATCAAAGTTTGTAACTCTGTGAATTTGCAGGTTTGGTTCTTTACTGAAGAAAAATGATTGTAAAAAAGACTCCAAGGCCACTGAAAATATATGAGGTCACTGTTGCACTCTATGAGAGTTATTGAAATAAAAAGAGAGAGAAAGAGTATTCTTGCTTTGGGAGCTTTAGCAGAGGCCTAATTTCCAATTCACCACCACACCTCCGACAGATGTGTGGGCGCTAGACAGCACGAGGTGACGACAGAGTAAAAACAACCAAAACTAATTAATGAAAAGGAAGAATCTCACATAAAAAAAGAGAGATGGAGAAGGACAGCAACCGTTTTAAACAAACTGAATAAATGAGTATTATATATATTGTATAAGGACAGCTTCTAAGCCTTCAACTGATGCCATGTTGCACCATAACAGCACGAGTCTTCACACTGAACTGTCAATGCTGCGTGTCACTTTTGCATGTCAAGTGACAGTAAAGACATCCATCATGTTACAAAGTATTTATATTTCAAACGAATGCAGTTCTTTTGACCTATCTCCTCATGAAAAATTCATGAAAAGAAGTGTTACCGTTCCCATAAAAATCAGAATTATTGTAAATACATGTTTTCTAGTCAGAATTTGGACATGAATGCCCTCTCAAGTTATAACTGGGAAGCTCAGAGATCATTTTGATGTCCGAGTTTCCGAGTTGGGGGTCTCATAAAACTTTAAACATGGCGGATGGGAGAACGATTGCATATGTGACTGGTATTATCTATTAGTTTTTTCCACAACAGTTACATCACAATGTCTTGTCATTACATTTGTGTATATTTACAGTACATACTGTATATAAATAACCATTTGAAGCATATTGTATGTTTTATAAAAGCATGTATTTAAATGAATGTAGATCGGTGGATGTTTATATAACTGTCAACAAATGGGACGCTACATTTTATTCAAAATTAAATATCTTCAACATAGCTTGGGTTTAATAAGATTTCCCCAAGAAATAGGCAGAATAAACATTATGTTTTTTCCGACAACAAAGCACTTTAATGCGACAAACTCGTAATCACAATTTCAGATGAGGGAAGTAGGAATTGTCCAATAGCACGTGAAGTCAGCATAACAAGGACCAAATCATCATATTAGAATGATTTTTGAAGTATCATGTGACCCTGAAGACTGGAGTAATGATGCTGAAAATTCAGCTTTGCAATCACAGGAATAAATGACATATTAAAAATATATAAAAATAGTCATTTTAAATTGTAATAACATTTCACAGTGTTACTGTTTTTACTGTGCTTTGGTATTAAATAAAGTAAAAGATCCTTCAAAGAAAATCTTCCCGGACCCAAACTTTTGAACGTTGGTGTATATCATACTGTAAGGTTTGAAACAAAATATTATTTATAATAGCCCAGGGAGCAGCAGAGACATCAGAAGCTGGCTTTAATGTAACAGCCTGAAATGATTTAAAAACATCAAACAAAATTAAAAATAAAACGTATTTATAAAACAAAATGATTTTATTTTAGGAAAACAGAGAAACGGTGGCTGGAGTATTTGTGCAGCATATCGAAAATAGAAACGTGTTGTTGCTTTGTTCATCATACTGTGAGTGATCTAGTTTTATCAAGTCACAACATGCCACATATAAATATATTAATAGTTCAAACAGATCATTTACTAAAGGCACCAATCATCCCCAAAAAAATTCTCTTTGATATTCACGCACTAATAAATCTGCCTCCTACTTCCATCTGAATCACATGCACGTCTTTTTAACTCAAAACTGGGCCTACTTGACTCTCAAACAGTCATTTTCAATTATTCTACTGCAATGAGGTGAGATTTAATCACAAATGTCGTCCGTTGAGGGGGTTAAATGATCACATGCCATGTCCACAGAGAACCCGGTGCGGAAGAACCTGTTCTCGTTCATGGGCCTACAGCCCTAAGCGGCCATACCATAAGACTTGTCCTAAAAAAAGCATGTACCACAGCTCCCATTGGCTCTGAGGGCCACAGACGGCACGCATATTACATAGGGAATTATAGGCCGTCTATCCCAGCACACCCTATGGCAGAGTGAAGCTCCTCAGCAAATAGAAGACATGTCTATTTTCAGCACAGGCACTTTAACCTACTTCTCCAGCCTCACACGCTGCACAGCCACCATTTATCCCTGATCTCTCCTCTCCCCGTTCCTTCTCGCTCCGCAATAACTCATTATGACAATAAGAAACGCACTTAGCGGAACCAGGGAGAGAGGATGAGGGAAAACAAGAAAAACCTAACATGAACTTAGTCAGACTTGGCATTAATCAAACGGTTGAAACTCTCCGAGGCGTATCGTTCCCTCATCTAAGCCCTGAGACCTTCGAGACCAAGCCTTGATCTGCTGTTCGGATGCGTGTCGACCGCTCCACCTGATTCACGCCCACGTCAGGAGAGACCGGGTGCCATTTTAGCATATGCTGACGCTCTCCTTTAAGTTCCCCGGACACTTGTTATCTTTGAAATGGTTGGGAGAGAAACAGAGTGGTGGGACTCTTTGTCAGGGCGACGGCGCATGATGTGAGCCTAAAGCCCAAAACAGCGTGCTGATCAATCATCATGATCCAAACCCACCAGGAGCTTCCCGAAACAGGATGACCCAAGAGCTTGCTTGGGTGTTGCTAAAGCTTTTAGAACGGCATGGACCCTTTTCACATTTCCAGGCTTTTCAGAAGCTCAGAAGTAGTTGGGTAAACTTCTATAGTGGTGAGCGGAAACTACAACAAATACTTTTGCATTCCCATTTGGCCCAAAGGCAACAAATACAAAATACAAAATGGAATTTCTGACTTTCCAAAGGAGAGAAAAAGTTTCACACTGTACATCCCTAAACCCTGGGTTAACGTTATTATTTGCGGTGTCAGTGCCGCTGATTGGACAAATGACCAATCAATATGTCAACAAGTCAACTAATATGTTCACATAAAGGCACTAGCATTGCACATCCTCATATTATGTATTACTGACTGCACTGTCAAGTCTACCCTGAATGGCCTTTTCGGACAATACAAATAAGAATGAAATTATTGCGTTTCTGTCACCATTTGACGTTTTCCCCCTCAAACAAGGAAACTACTCTTTCTACAATGCGCTGCATTTCCATGAATGTACAAAGCATGTGAATCAGATGCACACGATTGGCTGTTTGTCTAGCTGTAACATTCTAACATCGCATTGTTTCACACTGTACACGATTGGCATGGCAAAAGCAGTGCTGCTAACCCTTGCTCGGAATCAGGGTTTCATAACCATACCCGTCAACACTCCCGTTTTTTAGCCCTATCTCCCGGACCCCTCCCGGTTTGTTATTTCTCCCGGGAAACTCCCGTAATTTGCATGGCCCAAACTCCTTCATGAATAATCGGACCAATATGTTTGTGTAATGTTGACCAGTTGCCAGATATTGTATTAAATGCATAATATTCACACAATCCACACATCATATACAATTTCAACCCGTTTGTCATCTCAACCTGGCAACCTATACCCCAGTTGCGCAGTCGCGCACACAGCTATGTTCATAACCCCGGGTAAAACGCGGTGCTAACCCCGCTTCTAAATTACAAGAGTGAAATGTTCCTTTACCTGGTGTTAAAAGTGGGGTTTAGAACAACAACAACCTGGGCACAGTGTGAAAAGCCCCTAAGTGTAGTGTTATGAAAACACACACAAAAAAAACGTTGCTAGAATTATGGTGTATCTGTGCAAATGCATCATCACAGTCTTTGAAAAGGGTCAAAAAGGTTTTCAGCAGAATAAACCGGTTCACATGCTGCAATTGGGAATTAAATGAACATGCAAGAAGGGACAGTTCGCGTAACAAAATTGAGCTGGTGTGTGTATCGCCCAGGAGAGCAGCTATGCTTATTACTGTGTGAGGAATCGCATCACCTCAGCTGAGACTTACACTAGGCCGTGTCCTAATGAGAAAGCGTCTTAGCAATTGTGCCAGTGTCACGGCAGAGACTGAGCATTTCACTTCGAGATACTGCGCACTTTACCTCTCCTGTTGGCAAACTCTCTATGCTTCATTTCATTCATCTCTTTGGCGGCGGTGTAGTCTAATGGATACAAATATGGGCTGGTAATCAAATGGTTGAGGGTTCAAATCCTGTAGTGATTAATTAGTGGTCATGTTCATTAATATCTTTTTCAAGATGTCTAACACTATACTGATGTAACTAGATTTGCATTTCCTGGAGGAACTACCAATCCTGGCAGCAAAAGACAACGAAAGTGTTTTAGTTCTGCGCAAATGACCAAATCAAGAATCTATATAAATATAAAAATAAGTGTTTTCTGTGTAAAATAACTTCTGTGTTTTCTTTATTTAGAAACCATTAATTAATTCAGTATGGTAATAATTCGAGAAAGAAGACCAATTACTTGTCAGTATAGAAATAACTGCAATAAAGATGACCAATTACAATTCATTATGCAAATAATACAATGATGGTTAAAATTTAAATGAATTCTTTCAAATAATGTACATCAAAGGGAGATTTCGACATTTGAATTTGAATTTTCTTACACGTAAAGTTCATTGAAAATAGCTAGCACATCTAAGGCCGAAGTTATCTGCAAAAAAGTTGGAATCGAGTCTATATGTTAAATGGTTTGAGCTGAATTAATTGCATAAAATTGCAAAGAAATGGAAAAATATTTTTTTTTTTGCAGAACATTAATACATCTCTGCCTTGCAAACACTGTAAAAACGTTTTCAACAGACTTCGCTGTTTCAGAGTGACATTATCTGACCTTTAGAGCTGTTTTACATTTTTTTAAAGAACCGTACAGCAAAAACACACTGATTTTTGCAATTCAAATAGCTCTGCATGCCTCGTTTCACACCACTTGCACAAAGAACGAAGCATAGATAGTGTGAGATATACAAGACCTTATGAAAACAACGTAATAACAGTCTTCGAAATCACTATGTCTGATGGGACATTTAATATTACACCATGTGGAGCGGATAACCTGCAGACATCATAATTAATCTCCACCATATACGCATTTATCTGCGCTTGGCTGTCTGTATACAGAGGTAGCAAGATCGGTCAACATGCCTGAGGGAGATTACAATGCAATACAGATTCCCTGATACCAAGAGAAAGACCTCCGTCCTTCATCCAACCAGACCGTGAGCATCTTAGTATGCAGGGCAGGTAGGCCTACTTGTTCAGAATGGGCGTATGCGTATGTCTGAGCTGAAGGGGGTAATAACACCGGATCTTAGCGTGTGCCGCCATGGGTCTTTTTCTGCGCTTGAGTGCCTCTAGTTTAATCCTGTGTGACGATGAATCAGTTGCATGGGAAAACTGACAGGCGACAAATTGTTATGGCCTAAAGAAGCCAGCATCTTCTCTGTGCCAACTACTCCCATCATCCATCAGTGAGTAACTGATCAGCACAGTGTTATGCATACTATGAGGCTGGCATGATACCGCCTTTAAGCTTGCAGTCGCTGAAAATAAGAAAAGAGGCATCGGAGTACATAAAAGCTCTGTTTTAAATAAAACGGACCTCTAACCTTGGTAAATAGCAGCGTTTCGCTCTCTGGAAAAGACAGCAGGGGATAAACAGGATCAGTGGGTGATAGCAGCTATACTAAAGATGGCCGGTAATGACAGAAGCTTATGCCACTTTCCATCCTCCCTCTCCTCTCGATTAAATGTGAAGGTTAATCCATCCATGTATCTCGCTCTTATTTGCTGTTAACCATTTTATCTTCCCCTCTTCCTCTGTATAGTCCTGTCGGCGTGGGCTAGAGTTCCCATGATACCTTCATTTAGTCTTCCGGTATCCACTAAAGCATCACAAAACCTATAGTATCTTGATACCACTAATTTTGTTTGGATGGGTCGTTACTGGTGGGGATGTTCTCATGTTGTTTTTATTCTTGACAGTTTAGACAGTTCTTGACAGTTTTATTCTTTGACTTTTTTTTTTTTTTTTTGACCGAAAGCTTGGATTACATTTGCTTAAAGGATTTAAGTGTGCGGACAGTTTATTTATTTTTTGAGATCTTTAGTCTATTACGCTTTTACGCTGCGTTTTTTTTTACGTGGTGTTTTTCGTGTCGGTGTGCACACTTACATTGGCGCCCTTTGTTTAGTCACGAGGCGTTAAACGTCGGCGCCGGTGTGAACAGGCCTTTGGGTTGGGTTTTCACTTTTGGTTCCTCCTTCAGGTTCTGTGATGTTTGAGCCATTCAAACCAGTATACCAAGCAACATGCACACAAAGTGGAACACGTCACATCACACATCGCATGTCTTTGCTCTCTTCTGGACACTCAAACACTGATTCACAAGTCACTCACACAACAGTCCCTCAAACAAAACCCCAAAACATCCCTTTAACAAGTTCCCAAGGCATTATAATTGAAATGCAGCTTCCATCACGGCTGACTCTCCTCTAGTTCTCAACTACAAAGCCCAAGAGCAGTCTTGATCTGTAATACTGAGAAGCTTGCAGAGTCTTGGGAGGGCAGAGAGCTCTGATCAACACAAGATGAACGTGTTTAGACCGCTAGATATCTGTCAGAGCAGCTGCTGTACTTCAGAGGGCCCTAGTCAGGACGTTTCCATCAGGGGTTTACTAAGGAACCCTCGCATTTCTGAGTTCTTTTCTCCTAATTTTGAGATATAAACTTGCAAATGTGAGTTTTAAAGTCCAATTGTGAGGCAGCATTCTAACACCATGTTTTCCCCGACCTGACATTTTCCGAAAGTATGGTCACTCAAACAGCACACAAATAGCTCTGCTTACTTGAGGTGCACAGAATACTTGATTAACAATAGAATTTGAGGTTAGCATGCATGTAGCTATAATGAGCGGAGCAAGTACACATTAATACTGGGCCTAAATTAGACCTAAATTAGAACTGTATAAAAATATTTCCCTCAAAGTATAACTAAGCTCCTTGCAATGCATTCTGGGGTTGCTGGAGGATAACTGAGATGCCAAATAGTTGCCAAAAAGTCTCAAAATTTTTGATAACTACACTTTTTTTTCTTTTTTTTGTTGCGAAAGTGCACCACAAAAATGCTCCCTAGATAGGCAGCACACAATATTTTGGAACACAGCCATTTTGTCTGCTGTTTTTGGCAGTGTTAAGCTGCTGGAGAGCATTAAAGATGCTGATGGAGATGTGATGACCCATGTAGATCCAGGCTAACGGGTGCAGACTGTTAATATAATAATATGATAATAGAGTTGTTTACTCTGCACTTCCAAATGTCACCAGTCATTCCCGCAAAAAAAGCCAACAGGCAGGCAATGACGTTATGATGAGGGACAAAAATTGATAAATGTCGATTAGGAAACATTGACCAACAGTTTTAGGTCTGGCTGACACAGATATGAGTAATCAATTATTATTCCATTCCTGTCTGTCACTCTTCTGTTCTCTCTAAGTTGCATAATGTATGATGTGCATTTTAGAAAAGTGTGCTACTATAACCATCATACAATAGGCAAATAGCATCTAATATTAAGGTAACACTTTATTTTACAGTGTCTTTGTTACATGTAGTTACTATAGTAATAACTTTAAATCATGCATAATTACATGCAACCAGTGGCGGCGCCAGGGGGGGTCTTGGGGGGTCTCAAGACCCTCCCAAAAAACGCTTTGACCCCCCATTTGACCCCCCTTCCTGATTAAAAAATATATAAAGATTTAAAAATGTTTCTCTTCAAACTACGCAGAACAATAGTAATTAATAATTTATTCGACATATAAAAAAAATATCATTGCGTTCAAGGCGCTGCCGCGAGAAACTTCACTGCCGTACCATGAGTGCAGCAGGCGTAATGATATGACGCAGCGCCTGAAAATAGGCCACCTTCCGTCAACACAACGGAACTATTTTCAGGCGCTGCGTCATATCATTACGCCTGCTGCTCTCATGGTACGGCAGTGAAGTTTCTTGATTATTACGCAGGAATGAGAGTATTGTTCCTAGCCATATCAGCCTAGAAAATCGCAACTTTACATTTTCCGTCGGTCTTAGTGCACGATGTAACTACAGAAGAGTCAAGTTTTAAATAGGAAAAATATCGAAACACTTTGGTAAATTTTTTTTTAGAAATGCTAATGGTCTTGTCCACTTCAATGATGAATGCTAAGCTATGCTAAAAGTGGTACCGCCAGAACCGGAGATCGGCTGAATGGATTCAAAAACGGTAAAAACTCAACAGTTTAACTCTGGGGGAGTTGTAAAATGAGGCTATTTCCAAAAAAAGTGGAGTATCCCTTTAAGCCATGGCCCAGCCGAGAAACCAAGACAGCCTCAACTATCATACCCGCGTCGTTCTTTTGGATCGCAGGGGCAGCTAGCATCCAGGGGTTTTAGTTGCTCATGATTCAAACAGTAGGCTACCAGTGGCTTGAATATAGGCTTTTCTGTGTCAAAAGAAGCGGCTTTTTGTTTTGCCTGTCGTCATTTTTTTCACAGTGTGCATGGATCTGGTGGTCACTCATTATATCCAGTCTCCCCAAAAAGTGTAAATTTTAACATGCTATATAAAATTATCTGTGGGGTAGCCTATTTTGAGCTAAAACTTCACATACCCACTCTGGGGACACCAGCGACTTATTTTACATCGAATAAAAAGGGCAATATACCAACCCCTTTAAACTTTAGTTTTTTTTTGTGAGTATAAGTATTTCAATCCTGATTCAAGACAATTCTGTAATTACAGCTACAACTTCAGCAGGCACAAGACAAAATTTACGAAATGGAGATTAGACCTGGATTAGACAGAGAGACGCTTGAAAAAAGGAATGAGATGATCTGTTTTATGACACAGATTAAACACTGTTAGGTACATTACCGTTCAAAAGTTTGGGGTCTGTAATATTTTGTTTTTGAAAGTCTCTCATGGATCACCAAGGATGCATTTATTTGATAAAGAAACTGTAATATTATAAAATATTATAATGGAATTTAAAATAATTATATTTTAATATATTTAAAAATTGTAATTTATTCCTGTGATGGCAAATGGCAGAGAAGAAGACAGGAGGAGACTGGACAGAAGTAGGGCAATCAAAAGGTAGTGCGAGTATGACAATAGATACTATTTTGTAAATATGTTTTCTGTCATGGGTGTGGCTATGGCAATTAAAATTCGAGCATATTGTTTGCAAAATGCAATTGATTAATTGATTAAAAACAAAGTAGTTGATATGCTGTGTTGTTTTTGTTGTTAAGTAGCAGTAATATGCAGTTATTAGCTGTGTCCACTGTATTTTTTGTTGGTTTTCATGAGACCCCCCTTGAAATGACCAGGAGCCCCCATTTCCCCCCCAATCAAAATTGTCTGGAGCCGCCACTGCATGCAACTAACCCTAAACCAAATCAAACCAAAACCCAATCCTAACCCTATACATTTAGTTACTTAATATTACTCGGTATTTAAATGTATGATTACAGTGTAACAAAGACACCTTAAAATAAAGTGCAACCAAAATTAAAAAAGGGTGAACTAGAATGTAAAGTGATCATCAAATATAGATAATCCACAACATTCAAATGGTGTAAGCTTCAAAGGATAGTTCACAAAAAATTACAATTTTACTCGCCTTCATGTCGTTCCAAATCTGTATGACTTTCTGGTTACAAATTTATTTGAAGGTGCCCTGGTTACAGTGTAATTATACAAATAAGTACTGAGTAATATTAATTAACAAAATGTACTTACTATACAGTAATAAGGGAAGGGTTTGGTTCAGGGTTAGTTGCTTGTAATTATGCATAATTTACAGTTATTACTATAGGAAGTAGATGTGCAACAGGGAGACTGTAAAATAAAGTGTTACAGACTTTCTAGTTATATTTTGGAGAATGTTGGAAACCAAACAGATTTAGTCACCGTTGACTTCCACAAACACACTGAGACATTTCTCAAATTGTATTCTTTTATGTTTCACAAAAGTCGTCATACAGGTTCGGAATGACCTGAGGGTTTTCAATTTGGGGTAAACCATCCCTATGAATGATTGTAGCTTGTGACTGCTGGTACAAAAACTGCAGGTTCAACACCCACTAAGGCAACCCAGTAACTGCAGAGCTGCTGTGCCCTTTAACAAGACACTTTGCAGGGACACTGTCTCAACAGTTACTGGACTGCAAGTCATTTCGGATCTGGCAAGCGGCTGTTAAATGAAAAACAAATAAAAAAGCTATCAGATACATCCGTCAAATCTTTAATAACCGACAGCAGCTTTTATGTCTGGGTGGAGAGCGGAGCATTGGAGTCATGCGTAGAACAGTGGCGGTCGTGGTGGATCTTAAACCTTCAGATTACACACAGCTCACCGAAAAACACACGGTAGACACGTGTTTGTGCAGTGCAGAGCGGCCCTCTCGCAGTGTATGACACGACAGACAACTAGTCCAGTCCGGTTCAGATCGTCCTGAATATTTACAGGAGTGAGCTCTGTTATAGAATGCGGATTTCACTCCCGTAAATAACTGAACTGTGTGTGAATGTAACCATATTCAGGACTCAAATTCAGGATTGACAACCGTATTCTGCTGCTGTGTGAACGTAGCCTTTAAGATGTTTTTTTTCTTTTTTTTTTTCACTTTAGTCACTAAAGGTGCATTTATTTGATAAAAAATCCAGTAATATTGGGAAATATTTATACAATGTAAAATAAGTCTTTCCTATTTTGATATATTTTATATTATTACGTATTTTTAGCAGTCTTCAGTCTCACATGATCCTTTAGAAATAATAATAATAGTGTGCTGATTTGGGCTGCTGAAGAAAACTGTTGTGCTAGTTAATATTTGTGGAAAAAGTTTTTTTTTTTTTTATGAATAGATAATTTTATTTTTTTATAGATTTTTTTTTGTAACAATGTAAAAGTCTTTACATTCACTTTTGATAATTGAAATACATTGTTGCTGAAGTATTAATTCCTTTTTTTTTTTTTTTTTATCAAACCGACCGCAAACTTGAGCTAAGTGATTAAAAAAGTATAAAGGTGAAACTCAAAAAATTTGAATATTGTGCAAAAGTTCATTTATTTCAGTAATTCAACTTAAAAGATGAAACTAATATATTACATGCAAAGTGAGATATTTCAAGCCTTTATTTGTTATAATTTTGATGATTACAGCTTACAGCTTATGAAAACCCCATATTCAAAATTAGAATATTACATGAAATGAATAAAAAAAATATTTTAAATACAGAAATGTCGGCCCTCTGAAAAGTATAATCATGCATACGTACTCAGTAATTGGGTTGGACCCGTTTTGCATGAATTACTGCCTCAATGCGGCGTGGCACGTATGCTATCAGCAAAATATTCACATTTTTTCGAGTTTCACCTGTATAATAAAAGGCTCTTCATATGAAAAAGATTGCAGACAATTAAATAGAGCAGACACACTTCTAACTGTAACGTTTATTCTGTTAAAATAGACAGTTGCAATAATGACTTCCATTACGTGTGCATTAAAGTTGATTTCATGATTTCTGACTTTAAAATGTTCTCTCCTGTACTTTTCCCTCTATTTATTTTAGTATTCCTTTCAGCTCTGCAGTTTTTAGAACTGGCATTGCTTCCACCTTGCCTCCCTGTACCCAATGCTCAATGCCCCCTGACTGTGCAGAACTGTGCCTGATGGGCAGCGCTGCTCTCTGCATGTGTGTGTGTGTGTGTGTGTGCCTGGCACGCTCTCTTTAGCTGGTGTCAGTGGTTTGTGGCAGCCAGCAGCGTGTGGTCCAGCTCCTGTGTGACTGTAACTGGCCTATGGCTTTACTCTCTCTGCCCCACATCGCTCATTCCTCAGGGCTATTCTCCATCTCCCAGCATCCTCTTTGCCTGCCATGCATATCAATCACTTTAATGGGGTGTGCTTTCCGATAAACACTCGGCTAAGCTAAAGTGGGTCAGTATCCTTTCATTGGTGACACTGCTGAGGGGAGGGGAGGAATGAAAAGGGAAAACGATCAAGAGAGATACATATGTAGATAGAAAGATACATAGAGAGAGAGAGATGCACAGGACACGAGTCCTCGAACAATGGGTCCGAGCAGCTGGTGGGCCTGTAGTGGCCTTTCATGTCCATTAAGTGAAAAGAGGGCACAGGGTCAATATAACAAGCGGCAGCACAAGTCATTAACCTGGATATCTAAAAGCCACATCACAGATTTAATGCTCAGTGTCTATCCTTTCAGAGTTGACACATATCCACTCAATACGGGCTCAAAACATTAGCTTGTACTAGATAATGAATAAATAATAAATATGATGAACATAACAAACAAAAGCTGAAGAGCTTAAGCTTTTTACCACTATTCAAGCTTATGCACGTCAACCCAATATTTATTTTAGCTTGGTTTTTGATTGTAGATTTTAGCCTTTGGTGGTGAATCGAGAAAATCTACTGGCCACAAATAATGGCCAGCCATGAACAGTCCAGTTTGGTCTAAAATTATAAACCCATTTTGAAAATAGCATTATCAACTGTATAATGCTTTTCTTATATGAGTGAAAAGGGTCATGGTGTCACTTCGCAGCATCGTATATGATAAGAAAAAGAGTTTTGTACCTCATATTTTAATTTCCAGGGGAATAATCTAAGACATTTTCTACATAGGCCTATGTGTCACCTAAACTGCATTTATATGATCAAAATTAAAGTAAAAACAGTGCATTTTGTGAAATATTATGACAATTAAAATAAGTGTATTTTAATACATTTTACAAGTTTAATGTAATTTAAGTTGAAATGACATTGAAGTTGATTGTACTTAAACATTTAAGGCAGCAATATATATATACTAGTTTTTACTTGCAAAATTTATCATCATTTTCCACACTTCCCCTGATGATAACCACTGCTTTAGTGAGATTAAAATTCATAATCACAGAAAAAAACAACAACACTGCTGTGCATCAATGCTTTACACTATACCTGGGAGAAATCCCAAGCCAGACGAACCCTGACGCATTATTCATACCATGATATATTATACACCTGGTCCACCATCTGCTTTCGTACAATAACCACACGGAGGAAAGTTCACCTCTAATGTCAAACCAACAGCGTAAACGGTCACAATGTTACGATACTACCTTAAAGAAATCTTTACAACTAAATAATTAGCCCTTAACAGATTGTTTCTGATCTTTCTTTATCTGTAACATCTAGCATATGTGGAACAGATGGAATACCGACCTTCTAGAGAGCAACCAAACACTTCAAACAGTGTTCGACAAAAATATTCTGGATGTATGGCATCATATGTTCTAGCTACTTGACTGCATGAGATGCATTTCACAGAGGTCTCGGATAGCTAGGCCCGGTCTTAAAGTCGCTGAGGTGTGAAGTGTGGTGTCGAAAGGGTAAAGAGATCACTCACCGGTTCTTTAGCTTTCTGCGCTAACACTGCAAAGGTGGACAGCTTGCTGCACAGACATTTGGTGTGGGAGACTGCCGGCGATGGGAGCGTTTGGCAGCTCTCTGCGTCCCAGTTTTCTTCGCCAGCCTCTCTGTTGATAGGGTATAGCGACAACACACACAAACACACACACAGGACAAAAGAGAATGAATTAATTGGGTCACTCCATGAGTGAGAACAGGAGAGGCCGTAGTGAATAGCACAGTACCACGAGAACTAGTCGATGACAACTGCACTCCAAATGCTCTCAGCCACGACGGCCCTCAGTCTTGCTTTTATAATGGGCCGGCCTATTCATCTAGTCTTTCTGTAAATATATGATTGTCATACACACTTTCAGGGTCTCGTCGCTGTCGTGCCTACCTTCCATCATTCTCTTACTCAGTGTTCTCAAAATGTCTAGCAGAAGCACTCAAATTCCCGTCGCTTACCTTTTACAATGCCGGTATTTCAACTGTAATTATAATCATGTGATTGTTGAAAGTCCTACTTTCATTAACTTCATTCATTCATCCTTGAACAATCCACTTAACAGTGTGCATATATAGACTATAGTTCGGAGACAGTAAGATTTTTTTTATATATATACTTTTAATCATAGGCAGAGTGTGTGTAAGGCTGGGCAAGGCAAGACCACAAACATCCCCCAAATGGTACACACACACATGCGCACACACACACACACACACACACACGCGCGCTGCAAATGTGATGATGGGAACTAAAGGTGCTCTCACATTTGCACATTTCATGTTTGTTTGTCTTTTTTTAAACAATAAAGGGAAATGAAAGGGGAATTGTGTTTCAAAGCATTTGTTAAACGCAAACTGTAAATCTTTGTTGATCCTCAGATTAATCTCACTGCTGAGGCCAGATGGTCGGACTAAGAGGAACTTCTAATTATGCATTCAGCCAATAGTGTACAACAAAAAGCGCAACTGAATAAATATGTGTGACATTCTGTTACCACAACTTAAAATTCAAGTTCACAGCCTAGTCAAGTCAAATAAGTCCAGTTAAATGAGACTGTACATAACCTGTCAAGTGTTGGGTAATTTGTCCAGGATTAATGGAGGTACAATATACATAAGGAGAATTCATCTCCAAGCAATGATTTGTAATGTATTTTAGTATTTTATGTTTTTTCAGTTCATAAAGGTCTCTCTTTTGTAGTTGACCCCTTTTGAGACATTCAAAGACTGACTGCTTTATCCAAATAGTCGTATTGGCCGAGCTATGAAATAATACTATTTATGGTTGGACATATATGAAAATAAATGAACTTACTGAACAAATACATTGAGTTCAGAAGATCTGTCAACTGAGAAAATGTAACATGGTGCTAACCCGTGTTAGTTACTTTTAAAAGTAATGCGCTACTCCCTAAAAAAGTAACTAATTGATTTACTTATTTACTCTTTTATGGAAATAATGTGTCATGTGACTTTTACGTTACTTTTTCTCACCTGGGCTGGGCTTGTTTTTTTTTTGTTTTTTGTTTTATAAAGACAAAAAAATCTATTTTTAGCAAATAAAAAGGCCTTTGTACAAAAAAAAAGTTGAATGAATAAGCCTCGGAGGAAATTCACGCATATACAGTAGAGGGCGCTGCTCAAACTAACCAAACACAAATGTGATTGTGGCGAGCGGGACGAGGCAGAGGGCCGTAGGAGAACGGCGCGAGACTGGTGGCGTGATTGTTGATGAGTGACACCTGCGCGGCGCACCGGTCTCGTATCTCTCACGGAGGAGCGGAAGCATAAAAGGAGGAGCGACGACAGAAAGAGGCCAGGCCTGGACTATTTTATTTAATGTTTTGTTTTATTATGTTTGGCGGCAGTCGACTGGAGCACGAAGGAGCGATGACCGCCGATGGCCGCCCGAGGCGATGGTGCTGGGGCGATGGAAGAACAGGTGGGATGGAGAGCTCGCTGCCGTGCTCCTGGGTCAAGGAGGATTAGCTGCCGTCCGAGAGGGAGCGGAGGAGTCGCTCCCATTCGCCGTGGAACGGAGCCTGTTGCCGTCGGCAATGATGGGGACGGAGCAGGGAACGGGGGACTCGCTGCCGGCTGCCCTCGACAGTAGGAGCCATCAATGGATGTCCAGTACCATCGCATGGCACCACATTTTTTCCTCTCTCCCCTCTCTCGTCTCAGTCGCTCCTCATGCTTCCGTCTCCTTTTCTCTCACCTTGTCTGTCCATAGCCTCAGGTGCCGCAGCCGCTGTGTCCGGTGTGTGTGTGTGTGTGTGTGTGTGTGTGTGGGTGGGTGGGGATGTTTATCTAAAGTAATTTTTGCTTATTCATATGATTGAATTAGAACATTGACGGTCAGCAGTAAAGACATTGGTTAATAAAGTGAGATTAAATACATAAAGTACATAAAGTATACATATTTGAAAAAGTAACTTTTAAGCTACTTTTAAGTTACTTGTAAAAAGTAATCTGATTACTTAACTCATTACTTGTAATGCATTACCCCCAACATTGGTGCTAACAGTGCGAGAACAGTTCCCTAGTTTTGCATTCTTAGGGAACATTGATGAATGCAATACAAAATTCAATAATGCTATACAAAATTCAATAATGCACTGCAAGTCCGTTTGGTATAGTGCCAAATGCATGAAAAATAGAAGAGATGGTATAATATTAAAATCCTTTCATTTTAATATTGGTACTTTTATTTTGTGGACTAAAAACAAACAAACAAACAGGTGTGTTAAATGCACATCTCAAATTACGAGTCTATAACCCCGGAAAGTCTACTCATTCAGCAAAAAATAGAGATAAAATCCACCAACAATGTATAATTAAATAATAAATAAATTAGGAAAGGAATTCCCAAGATTAATTAAAAAAGGGGCTATATAAATAAATAGACCTTCCTGTAATTATTCATGACTATATTCATTAACATTTTACGTTCCCTCAAGGTCAAGGTTGTTTAATCAAACATTTTGGGGCAAATCCACCAAACATTTTAGTCACTTTTGTGTGCAGTATTTCAGTGCAAAACTCATCTTATTCTCTAACCAGTCACAATCAAGCTTCAGTCAATTACATTTTCTTTCAGTGCCAACATGAATTCCATGTAAATTAGGCTTGTTATAGATTGAGCCATATTCACAAATGTCTCTTAAATTGCTTGGCACAATTAACGCTGCATTTTTACAGCCTGTAGAAAATTGTTTAAATGATACGTTTGTGTACATTTCTTAAGCCATTATGCCAGCTGCGATTCATCAAATGATGATCAAATGATAGAAAGGCACATTATAATCAGGCATTTATCCAGACTCGTGGTGTAGAGTGCAGTTGCAATATTTGAAAGAGTCGATTCAGGCGTGCTGGACAGGTCGGGTAAAGTACGCCAGATCACAGTAGTCTTCAGCATCCTTCATAGTCTCGCTTAGCCAGAACTTCAGACTGACGGCAGATCGTCTGGACTCGTATACAGTAGCAGCTTTCATTGGCCAAGGACCGCCTATAACATTTTAAGCAACCAATCACAGTTTGTTTTGTTCAGCGTCATGTTTAGGAGAGTGGGAAATGTAAAGTCAATGTCCCTGCAATAACAGATCGGTGTGTAAAACTCCTGGATGCCTTTTAAAGTCTATGCTGCGACCTTCACATATTGCAAATCCAGCATTTAGTTGATCCTGATAAGCGCTTATTGTCACAGTTGTAAACACGGCAGCTTTCTTCTTCCGTGACACAGTTTGGCATCACGACAGCTTTGTTTTCAGGTGGCCGATAAAGAATGCGCACATGTCTCCAGGAAATCCTGGAGAATTCAACCAATCAGATGAGGACTTCAAAACTCCCAAAGAGTTTCCAATGTTGTGTGCCTTATGCATCAGACGTTCCGTACATCCTTCACAACCTAGTACTCAGAACTGCATGATGGGAATTGCATTGTGAAAATTGAATTGGGCTTGGGCTAATCAATCCTAAAACAATGCTAGACGTGTGAACAATTCATTCCTAGTGTACGAGTCTTATGAAATAGTAGTAAAACAAAAGCATCCTAAACCTGCTCAGAAGCAATGTAACATCACATCTCTACGCCTATATTTTCATCTCTCTCTCTCTCTCATAAACCTGCAACATTCATTTCTTTAACACATATGCTCCCACATCAAGCACTCAATAAATAAAAACCCATCTAATGCAATGTAAGTGCAATCTTTCTCTAGCTTTGATCTGCAGATTGACACTTTAGAGGCAAGCTGATCTGAGGCGACTCCTAGTCAAAGTCTCTGACGACAACAGAAACAAAGATGAGTCGACAGACATGAATGGAATTCTGGGTATTTCTGGTTAGGCTAGGATCAAGCACAGAGCATCAGGTGCAAGCCTCCCGGGGATATTGTTCAACAGCAGGTGAGCAGGAGCATGTGAGATAAGAGATAAAGGGGATGGTGAAACATCATCTAAAACATTGCTTGGCAGACGAGACAGATACTTAGATCAAAATACATCCAATTACTGAACTCTTGGAATGAGACAGGTTGCTCTCTAGACAGCATCATTTACAGTCCTTTGGGACATTATCTATCTTTTATGAAATATTATACCTACTGAAAAGCTGTTGTGTTTGGGATGGTGGGCACCAGTAGTGGTTGATCGAAGGTTGATGCTGATATTTTAGAAAGCAGGGTGGTCGATATTTAACTAATGAAGACGGGGAATGGGATCGCTGTGTGTCAGGTGCTGGCGTTCTCAGAGCAGTCAAAATAAAAGTCCCGCTTCCGACGATATACTTGCAAAAAAATTCAAATAATCGACCGATATATCGACAAATCACCAGTATGGGATGCTGGTGAGCTGGTGTCTAAGTGTCGACCAATTTTCTTTCTTTTTTTTGAAGGCCGATAAAGCCAAAATATATAACATCACACTTTGTAATTTAAAGATAGTACACATGCATAACAATTGTTGAAATGACAGTACAATAAACAATAATATGCTAAAAAAACATTTATACTTTCATACTGTCAAAATAGTACAGCTTTCAACACATTGGCCAAACAGAAAAACATGCCATGCCAATGTGTAAAAAAAAAAAAAAAAAAAAAAAAAAGATATCGGCCATTGTAACATATTGGTCACCCACTACTGGTGTTTGGTCACCCACTACTGGTGTTCCCCGCCAGGCTTCTTAACTAGCTTACATTAACAAAATTTCTCATTCCTCTAGTTCAAATGATAGATCATGGCACTAGTGACGGCAAGATCATGGTTTCGATCTCCAGGGAATGCATGAAGTTATAAAATGTGTACCTTAAATGCAATGTATTTTGTTCCGAATAAAAGTGCATGAGAAACACATATATAAATGTAATGTAATATATATATATATATATATATATATATATATATATATATATATATATATATATATATATATATATATATATATATATATATATATATTAACTTTAGCATTACCCTCTGAGATCATCAATGCACCACAGCTTCACCAAGAAGATCATGCCGGCACCAAACCGAATTTCAGAAGGGCTAATTCCAGAGAAAACACTTATTTGCGTAACACAATTTACACCACCTCTTTACACTAGCTATTAGCCAGAAAGAATAGTAAACAAACTCTCTGAAGGTTTTTCTCTCATGCAAATATCAATAGCTAGACATTTTTCCTCTCACACTATTGCTCTGTCCTGCACACAAAAGCAAATATTCATGCTAAAAGCAAGGGCAAGCAGGCCAACATATGGAGAATGAAATGCCACAGCAGTCATTTTTCACCCTTTGGTATATGAGTGCGACTCCATTATTTAATTAGCACATGCTGTGATAGGTTTAATGAACCAGCAGCGCGCTCCCTTCCCCATCAATGGCCCAGCTTGTGATTGTGCTTAGGCCTCTGATTAAATGACCAGATCTGCCGTGACAGTAGTCTGGGGGGGATCAGATTACAGAACCGACCAAATTGACTTTGTCCCCTTTTGTTTTTAATATCCACTACAAGATGAGCTCCCTCAAACCACAGGATGAAAACACGAGATAAACGTCGGCAATAGAGAGCAAGCTGTGGTGGATTAAAGGAGCCATCGTCTTGACAAAGGGTGGTTGTTAAGTTGGATTCGTGTCTACCAAGAAGACTGAAAATACGGCTTAAACAAACAAATTGAACATGGATTCTAACAGCTAATCCGTGTGAGGAACAGTTTTATTTTGGGAAGGCAATTAATTGTAATCTGGTTATAGGCACCTGCGTTATGAGCTAAGTATACGCTATATGATTATAGGGTAATTAAAAACAAGAAAGTGATGTAAAAGGGAGGATGAGAGAGATGAAAGACTGATAATTAGCTCTAAAAAGTATTAAGGAGAGGATATATTACATGACAAGATAAATCAATCTGGCATATCCTTTTCACTATACAACAGAATAATTTCCTGGAAATTCATACATATAAGGCCATTCATAACTAATGGATTAAGTGAGCGATACCTTTAGGGAACCTCAGCAAATCTAAGAGGGAAAGACTGAGAAACCTCATTCTTAAAATGAAACATAAATGTAACAAACTAACATTGAGTTACATTGAGTTACACTGAGTTACACACACACATTGAGTTGGCGCCTACAATGGGCACGCAAGCATTGGGACTGGACCATGGAGCAGTGGAAGAAGATCGTCTGGTCCGATGAATCCCATTTTCTTTTACATCACATGGACGGCCATGTACGTGTGTGCCGTTTACTTGGGGAATTTATGGCACAGGAATGCACTGTGGGATGATGACAAGCCGTTGGAGGAAGTGTGATGCTCTGGGGAATGTTCTGCTGGCAAACTCTAGGTCATGTGGACGTAAATTTGACACATGCTACCTACCATTGTTGCAAACCAGGTACACCTCTCCATGACAATGGTGTTCACTAGTAGAAAAGGCCTCTTTAAGCTGGATAATGCACCCTGCCACACTGCACACATTGTTCAGGAATGGTTTGAGGAACATGATGAAGAGTTGAAGGTGCCCTGGCCTCCAAATTCTCCAGATCTCAATGCAATTGAGCATCTGTGGGATGTGCTCGACAAACTAATTTGAGCCACCATGCGGCTCCACATTGCAACCAACCAGTCTTAAAGGTTCTGCTGCTAATGTCTTGGTGCCAGATACCACAGGACACCTTCAGGGGTCTTGTTAAGTCCATGCCTCACACGAAAGACCAACAGCGTATTAGGCAGGCCGTCATAATATTTTGGCTCATTGGTGTGTATATACTGTATATAATTCAGTCAAGAAACTGTTACCAAGCACTGATTGGTTCTTCTAACGAAATATATTTCGTTAGGTGCCTGTGACACCTGTAGATATCTACTAAGGGGGTTCTTATATATTATTGCAGCAGCATAGCTCTGTAGGCACAAGTGGCCTGATTTTCGTGAATCAAAAAACAGCACAGTGTTACATTGATTTTATCTGACAGTTCAATAAACAAGAAGTTAATACTGAGTAACTTATAGTTTAGATACATCATTGCCAGTTTCTTTGTCTGTTTTTGCTCCACAAATGAAAGGAAACAAAGCTGTGCCAAAGCTGTTGCCACCTCTGTGTTTTCTATAATGGCAGATTACCATACCTGCAGGTGAACACTTACAGGACTCATATAATGACTATATACTTACAGGACTATATCGAATGCATGTAGTATGAATATAATACAGACATACAGCATTTGCCATGTTGTCAATATCATGTGACCCACCAGCGTCAGTTGCTTTGCTTTGCCTTACCTCGATTCACAAATCCTCTCCCGTGGCCTCGTGGGATAGTAAAGTGTCCATCGTATGCACACTACAGAATCTTACCGGAAGTAGTAGGTCATCCGAGTACTTTTGCCTACTCTTTTATGAGAACTGTGAATTCAAATTTAGTCACTTACTGTTGTTTGCCTACTGTATAGTAAGGAAGTATGCTATTTCAGACGCAGCCTGTAAATTGCTCTGTTTAATAATGAATCAGCAGTTTTGAACGAATCGGTTGAATGAATAAATAAATGCCACCGGTATAGCGATTTCACCAGCAGAAAGAGTCCTTAACAAATCTACACCACAAATAAACAGATTGACAGGAACAGGAACACGCAACAATATATATATACTCACCTAAAGGATTATTAGGAACACCTGTTCAATTTCTCATTAATGCAATTATCTAATCAACCAATCACATGGCAGTTGCTTCAATGCATTTAGGGGTGTGGTCCTGGTCAAGACAATCTCCTGAACTCCAAACTGAATGTCAGAATGGGAAAGAAAGGTGATTTAAGCAATTTTGAGCGTGGCATGGTTGTTGGTGCCAGACGGGCCGGTCTGAGTATTTCACAATCTGCTCAGTTACTGGGATTTTCACGCACAGCCATTTCTAGGGTTTACAAAGAATGGTGTGAAAGAAGGGAAAAACATCCAGTATGCGGCAGTCCTGTGGGCGAAAATGCCTTGTTGATGCTAGAGGTCAGAGGAGAATGGGCCGACTGATCCAAGCTGGTAGAAGAGCAACTTTGATTGAAATAACCACTCGTTACAACCGAGGTATGCAGCAAAGCATTTGTGAAGCCACAACACGCACAATCTTGAGGCGGATGGGCTACAACAGCAGAAGACCCCACAGGGTACCACTCATCTCCACTACAAATAGGAAAAAGAGGCTACAATTTGCAAGAGCTCACCAAAATTGGACAGTTGAAGACTGGAAAAATGTTGCCTGGTCTGATGAGTCTCGATTTCCGTTGAGACATTCAGATGGTAGAGTCAGAATTTGGCGTAAACAGAATGAGAACATGGATCCATCATCCCTTGTTACCACTGTGCAGGCTGGTGGTGGTGGTGTAATGGTGTGGGGGGGGTTTTCTTGGCACACTTTAGGCCTGTTACTGCCAACTGGGCATCGTTTAAATGCCACGGCCTACCTGAGCATTGTTTCTGACCATGTCCATCCCTTTATGGTCACCATGTACCCATCCTCTGATGGCTACTTCCAGCAGGATAATGTACCATGTCACAAAGCTTGAATCATTTCAAATTGGTTTCTTGAACATGACAATGAGTTCACTGTACTAAAATGGCCCCCACAGTCACCAGATCTCAACCCCATATGAATTTCTTTCCACCACATCTTTGGGATGTGGTGGAACGGGAGCTTCGTGCCTCGGATGTGCATCCCACAAATCTCCATCAACTCCAAGATGCTATCCTATCAATATGGGCCAACATTTCTAAAGAATGCTTTCAGCACCTTGTTGAATCAATGCCACGTAGAATTAAGGCAGTTCTGAAGGCGAAAGGGGGTCAAACACAGTATTAGAATGGTGTTCCTAATAATCATTTAGGTGAGTGTATATTACTGAAATAATGATTATGTATTTTGCAGTACTTTTTTAAGGAAATTACCCGAATCAGCTAATCAGGGTAAAACTTACTGTCACATGGAATTTAGAAAATCCAACAATAACACAAACACTCAATATGTTCTTGATATGTTTTTGAAGATTTTCCTCTTGAGAGTACCACAGTCTGCAATCAAAAGTCAGGAATTTCTCATTAAATTCTTCCAAGATCAAAGTATCTGGACTATGCTATCCACATTGATTTAATAGCTACTCACACTGAATGTCAAACACATTCTAATTTGCCCAAGGAATTTTTGGAGAAAATCCTGAGACAACATTGAAACTTCAAAACGAAAGCTAACCTCTCTGAGCAATATTTTTTCCTCTGAGTATGATCCCTCAGATATAGTGTAGAAATAAACAAACTGTAGCACTGACAGTGTTTTAACACAATCTTCCCACAAGTATAAAGGATCAATTTCTTGACCGCAGAAGCACAAACTAACACTTCAGAAAAAGAAAAAAAAATGCTTTTGATTCTACATTGCTATTCTTCCAAAAAACATCATATTGTCGGATGGCATGGAAAGTGCATGTCATTGGCCTCTAACCATTGCTTTCCTGACGATAATTGTTAAGCTTCTTTAGAGAGATTAGCTTTCCTCCTGGTGCACTGATGGGAATGATTCCAAGCAGGTTAACAATGCGTGTGACTAGCGGCCCTGCACAACTGGTGTCACAGCTTCATGAAACAACATCCAAAGAGTATATTCTCATTATGTTGAATCACGTTAGGGTGTTAAAAAGACATTTCTCCTTCATAATCTGATCAAATAACCCATCGAACGCAAACGAGGATGAAGCCGGCTAAACCAGAGCAAGAAACTTCACAACAGTCAACTAGAGCAATTCTGTGCACACAAAACCATAGAAACCACAACAGACACAAATTCACGTTTTTGGCCTGTTATATCTCATGTTTTATAAGGAGATTAAGATCTTCAAATGTTCCTTATATTTAATTCACTAATGCATTGATACAAATACTCACATGGAAGATTTATTTCGGGGATATGGGTTTTACATGATTAAAAACAACCCATTTGAGGGATGATCTTTGACTTTTCTGCCTCTCTCTCCTACAAAAGCTTTGACATACAAACTATACCTTCTATTTGTCAGTCTCCTGCATGATCATATCTCTAGACTAGTTTTTAACTGTTTGTCAATGGCAAAAAACAAATCAAATATGTATGTACTCACCACGGTGGTGTAGTCTAATTCCACACAGATGCTATATATAAGCAGACAGACGATTGCTGAGACTCAATCTGCTTGTGCTTCGATTGACACACTAACACTGTCCCCTGCCCTGGAAGCCACACCCCCAACAAACACACACACACACTTGACTTCCGCCACACACACACATTAAAGCACCGGAGGAGGTACAGGGTTATTTCCGCATCAGGTGTTACGATTTGGATCTAAATGTAGAACGTTGAATCTTCAGTGGCTCATTTTAATGACACACAAGCATACTTACCCATTGAAGAACAGAACAGAAAGCTCACCCAACGTGTGTGTGATGACATGAGCAGGAAGTAGGCAGAAGATTACAGCGGGAGGAACAAATATAAAGAGAGAGAGAGAGAGAGAGAGGCCCAGTGTAGAGATGTAGGTCTCGCTGCGGTAAGACAGATAATGGCGCATGAAACAGCTCTCGCGGCGAGATGGATTCCACATTATCCCAGTTCAGCTCATTTTAACCATAAGATGCTTATGGCTTATACTGGCTGACTTTATTACAGGAAGAGGGGGTCGCACAGGTTGCGCTATCACAGCGAGGAGGGAAGACCCGCACACGCCCTGATATTTCAGTAAGATAAAAATCCCTGTAAGCCAAATGGCTCCAGGAATCACTATTAAGTAGCTGTGATTATTTTTTTCTAGTGGTGTCATAAAAACAGAAGCTGCTGATCTACAGTCCATTGAGTGGGAGAAAGTCTGAGTCACGGCCTCGTTAGAGAGAGAGCTCCATGCTTATTTTCAGATAATGAGCGGGTGCACAGAGAGTTCAGGAGTCTGTAAACTAGACTCCTGAGCTGAATCACATGCCTAAAAACATCCCACAATGCATTCATCCAGCAGTAAACATATACAATGGCTTTATTTTGACCTGAAACAGATCTGTAATACAGTTCTTGTAATGCCAAGAGACCCACAAATCTGAAGTCTGTGATTTGCAAGTCACAATATCCAAAGGCAAAAGATGTCCCTTATATTTATGTATGATACACATTTGTATAAATCAAGTATATCAAGTGTAAATAAAAACTATGGATATTATTGTTATTATTCAAGTAGTATTAAAAGTAATACATCATTTAGCAAGTGATTGTTTGGGAACTATTTCTTCCATTTAATTTGACAGGAAAAACAAATAACACTTAACAATGGCTTTTAAATGTTTCATATAATTATACTATAAGTACTTGTTTTTACCTCCATTTAAGTTATTGATACTGGAAACACAGTATTACTTACATATATATCATCAATGTACATTCTGTACTAGATTGAACTGCTTTACACCAAAGCAACATGCAAAAAAAAATGCCCATGTACCTTTTACAGTCATTTTAGTTCATAGTTAATTTCATTTAACTTTAAACTAATTTAGTTTAAAGTTAAATGAACATGTGACTGCATCTACGAATTCTGAACTCTGGTCCCGTTCTTCTAAACATTTTAAATTTTCATGTTTAAGTTACAAACCATTTAGTAAAACCTCGAGATGTTTATGCATTTGCACAAAACTGACATTGCATTTTAATGATAAACACATTCAAATGAAATTTATTACCAACAGTATGACTTTATGTAAATTTACTTTCATTATGATGACTAATTCATTTTAACTGCAGGGTTCACAGTCTTTGCTGCTGGTGTAGATTTGTGTAGACGTTAATTCATATCAATTAGTGTGTGTTTTTTTTTCATGTCAACACTTGAATAAAGCAAAATGGGGTGTTGATGTTTCAAGTTATTTCAAACATGTTACTTTAAAGGATAATAATAGAAAGTAACAGAAAGGCTACAGCTTCAGCTTCCACAAGGATGTGTTTGCTTCATTTTAAAGCTATTAATGAAGGTTTTATTTTTCATTATTGTAATTAGTATTTTAAGATATAATTTTTAAGAGTGGAATAGCAAATGCTAAAAAAGAAAAGAAAAAAAAAGAGAACACTTCAGGATTCACAGGTAAAGACTGGCAGCAAACACGATACGGCATGACTGTCATACCGGTCATGCCGTTTATTTATGCATTTCCTTTTTATGGGTTTCTCATTATAATTAAAACTATAATAATGAGATAATGGTGTCATGGAAGTTTGATGCTGATTGACATTTCATTTCACCTCTTATTGAAGGAAGCATTTATTTTAGCAGCAAACATTGTGAATGTATATTCATTTTTGAATATTAAGAGAATATTAACGTTGTTAAAAAGATGCAAAAGTATAAGAATATAGGGAGTCACACACTGTACAAGAAGCACAGAGCTGGTTAAAATCCTGCCAAGCCACAGATTGCCACTCGCATAGTTTTCCATTAAATTACATTATATTTGTCCAACGTTGTTAAATCTTTCCCCGCCATTGACGGATTTTTCCGGCAATCCATGATTTCACTGTTGTATGGTAGGAGCGCTATTACGCATCTTCTGAAAGAGAATCTCTGGATCAAAATAAAGGCGAAGCAGAAGCAGAAACAAGCGATAGAAGCATTGCTGACACACATTTAATATAACTCGATAATCGAACAGTAAACAGCATATACATCAAAACTGCCTAATGTTACCAAATGAAATGTCAAACCCAGGAAGAGGTATAGGACTTTGGGGGGCGTTGATGGACTCGATCTATCTACGTTGTGATCATCGTTATGAATTCAATCCGGACGTAATCTTTGAGAAAAATGAATTTCTCAGCTTCACATTCACTTAATTTTTACACACATTCAAGTGTTGATTTAAAAAATAACGCATAAAGTTTGAATAAAAGAGGCTTTGTTCTTTCTTTTGACATATTGCATGTTTAGATATTCACACTACAAAATGTTCTGGGGGCCATGAAAGTTTTGATCAAAAATGCTGGCGCTAGCTGGCCATCTTTTTTAAATAACGCAGACGGGGAAAGAGTTAATGTACATAATGACTTCACCCAAGGCTGGAAGAGTGTGTATACACTTTTACCAAGCATAAATGTGTTTTTCTGTGGATTAAAAAAAACTATGCTTCATATAGAGAACTATAATTATATAGATTGACCTTTTTCTTTCGGTTTGCACTGTTTTTACTGTAAAACTTATCATTAGTACTTTTTTTTCCCCATTCCTGAAGTAAACTTTTTGCCTGTATAGTTTTCGCTTAACTGTTTTACACTGCCGCCTTGAACTTGAGAATGCGACGCGTCTGGTGTGTCGAATGTAAGTTCAAGGTTAATGATCAGGTTTAGGTTTCCTAAACAACTTTTATAAATGTTAAGTCATTGTGTAAGTTAAAGTTCCATTTTGCTCCATTAACAGACAGTTAATCATAAGAGGGATAACAAAGTTTCAAATTTAGCCTAACATACATTATGCTTACATCTGTAAGAAATTAATTATAAATAAATCACTTATATCACTTGCAAATAAGCATTGTAAATGATTTGGCATTGGGGGGATGTAATGGCATAATATTGGCATAATGGCACAAATGTTCTTTTAGATTGAAATATACAGCATGTTTCGTTAAAAAAGACGAATTTTGCCGAACTAAACAAAGGATCCACTAAATTCTGGCAAATGTAAGTACACAAATAACTCTTTCTCTGTGTGGCTAGTAGCTGGATGTTTTCACACAGCAGTGGACCGTGGTGGCCTTAGGGTGATGGATGGCAGTGGTGCGGATTAGGAGCCGGATTAAAACATCCATCCCATACCTACTCGGGAAAAGGTTTGTTGGGATCAACATCCTGTTATTTACCCTGTCACTCCACTCCCTCTGGCATGAGCCCTGCACCAACGAGCAGAATGGGATTCTAGGTCAGTGAGAGAGAGAGAGCTGCTAGCGGCAAGGTTGAATTCCCAGCCTCAGCCTCCACAATCCAGGAAAACGGAATGCTTAATGTGTAATGAGTGTGAAGTCACCATACAGGGTTACTAGAGCCTATAGCAAATTGGGGGCTTAGCTGTGCGTGTGTTAATACTCTGTTGGACCAACAAGAAAAATAGACTTGTACATTTTATCCTGATGTTAGTAAAAAGCAGAGGAGATGTCAGGAAACATCGGGAGATACCAGATGAAGAGTGAAGTTCTGCACTGTATACTGGCAAAAATACGAAATAAGAAAATAAGACATTTATGTTAATGAGAGCTTGCATGTTCTGCAGCCAGTCACAAGTAAGTTAAGTAGTTGTTTCTCATTAAAAATAAACAAATAAACACATAATAAAATAAATATATATGTGCGTGTGTGTGAGTGTGTGTATAAAGGGTTATCCTTCAAAAAATATTTTTTTTATAAATCAGTGTGTATAAAGTGTGTGTATAAAGGCTTATCCTTCAAAAAATATTTTTTTATAAATCAGAATTGAATAATAATAATAATAATAATAGATACATATATACAATAAATTAAATGCTTGACATTAGTTCAGTTGCCCAATCAACTTCACAATTAGTTTAATATAATAATATATTATTACATTAATAATATACTTCTTATAATAATACTAATACTAATATTATTATCTTGAATATCTATTATATCTTGAAATTAGCTTAGCAGGCCAATAGAAACCTAACTAAAATAAATAAATAAATATTTATAAAAAAAAAATAGTATTATTATTATAAAAATGGTGGCCAACCAGCAACGTTTTTCTGTTGAAGCTGTTTGACAAGGTAACTCCATTAGCCTAGAGAGGGAACCAGCAAACAAGCATACTATAATGGACACCCATATCCAAAACATGACCAGTAATGATGGTGACCAGAAATGCTCAACAAGGTACTTCCAAATGTGTATGATAGTATATGTGTCCAGGTGTTGATTATAGGTAAATAATCGAACAACCTCACAAGTATCTCATGACCCACATTGTTTTCAGCACACTTGCTTTAGTAAATGAGACATGTACTAACAGATGATACCATGGTGTTTGGCTGAATGCAAATCTCTGTGTATGTGGGGCATTATGATGGACTCAACTTTTTTTGTAACTCTAGACTTCATTGCAGCATATTTCTCATTAAAACAGAGGTAGGGCTTTGGAAGATAGATGGCACAGACATATGGGCATTTAAAACATTGAACGGTAAACAAGAAGCCAAGGCCAGCATAATGTGCTGCATTTGCTCGAGAAGAGAGAAACATTTTAAAATAAACTTGTGTAAAGGGCCATTGGGTTGGCGTGAGGTTTTCATGCCAACTCCCAGCATAATCCTTCAAATTGACTGCATACTTAACCCATAGAGACACATACTTGCAGTCGGTGCAGCGCCATGTGCTCACATACACCCAGTGGGGTGTGAAGGGGATGTTTGTGTAGATGAACCTTGCAAAAAGAATGAAATTCCTCCATGCAGAAACTCAAGCTGTGCTAATGTGCTAATGTCATGCGAAGAAGCCTCAGAAGAACAAATAATTACCTCTCTGTCTCTTCGTCTGTGGGTTGTGACTTCCACTTTATTATTTTTTTCTTGTGTACAGAGGCTTTTTCCCCTGCTATATTTGGAAGCTCTCCAATTATACTGTATCATGAGCCAACATCTAATGTTAAATAAGGATGTAAAAAGTTTTGTAGTATCAGCTAATCTGATAGAGAACGATCTTTCAATTTAATCACTACTCTACCAGACTATCAGCATAAAGTCTAGTCCATTTTGCAGGTTATTGTGGCCAAGTACTGCCCACTTTGACAGGAATGGGTCGTCTAGCTGACAAATAAAACAGCCAACCACAATGCGCTTCTTTTATGTGACATTTAAGGGCGGATAAATCCGAAATAGATGATACTATAATAACAGACCTGCGTGCAAGTGGTAACTCTGGTACAGCAGTCCATGAATGGCTTTAAAGGGAATTTATTAAGAAATTCGAGAATTTGTGAGAATCGGAAGCATGAATTCCCAGAACAATTCAAAAGTAACAAGTACCAAACAATTTCACGCCATCAGGGTTTAATGGATGATGAATGACTAAAGCTATAGGGCAGTTACAGATACATTTGATTGCTTTAGCTTTTGGCAAACTTAAACCCCTTCGTGAAACCACCTTATTGATTTGACTGATTTCAGCACCACGGATAGCGGCATGCAGTGCTGCTACTCTGCAGGTCAGGGAAATGTGTCTGTGACTCTATGTAGTGATTTAAAAGACTGGGAATGATGGCTGTTGGAATGGGATTCAGTTTAACACAACACCTACATAACGCTGAATGACGGTGATAAGTCTTCCCTCTTCTGCTTGCAAATGAGGAAACAGAAGGGCTAAGGGCAAGTTCTATATGAGCAATCTATAATGAGCCTCATTTGGATAAGACGAGGTCTGATTACTCAGAAAAAGAAAAATGTGAATAACACAGAGGAAAAACTATAGAGCCCCTAAAGCAGGGGTCTCAAACATGTCGCTCATGTCATGAGCTACCAGTAGTTCGTGGCCTGATTGAAGGTAGCTCGCCAATATCACGTCTTTTGCGCGCTCAAGTTCGTTATTTCAAATGTAGGCGCCACGAACTACAAGATGAAAAAATCTCAACTTTTCAGAATGCCGCATGCGCACCGCAGGTCATGTGACAATAACCAACCAATCAGCTTCACCCTTTCCGTAACAACATTGAAAGCTCAGTCAACATGAGGGATGGGGGTGCACCCAAACACTACGGGTGTTTTTCTCTTCTCCGTAAATAAATCTTGTAGCAGAGCTACAGTGAGCTTTTTTTCAATGGAGGAAATGCATTGTGGAGAGCGCAGTGCATGGTTGCATAGCACGTTCAGACGCCACGGGAAAATTGGACCGAATTTTACTATTAATAATAAAAGATAAGCTAATGTGAATTGTAAATGTCAGCAATTTATCTTTTTTGACTCATTCTTTTTATAAAAATGATTTAAAGGCTGAAATATGTGAGGTTTAACTTTTTATAAAACTTGTACAATTTAGTAGATAACATGTTGCAAGACACTCCTTTAAAACCTGGCCATCATTTTCATTGTTATTATTTTAATGTTTATGTAAACAAAAAGTGCATATTGATGCTAATTACATTTTTTATTTGCTGGTTTTTGACATAAAACTTGGTGAATTGATTTCATTGTGTAGTATTAGTACTTTTTAAAACAGGATTCTGTAATAACCGTGATCATTTTGGTCACTATAATCATTTTCATGCCATTTCATCTCTAGTTATGATTAACTATGATCAACTAAAATCAACTATATTTATGTGTTTTAACAGTATAATATGCAAAGTACAATTTTCTATAATTTTTTTTTTTTTATCTTTGATTCTGTTCTTTTCTCTGCCATTTAAGGGTGAAATATATAGGCCTTCAAAATCTCTTTTAGGTCTAAAACTGTTTGGATAGTTGTTAATATGAGAGTTATGAGACATTATTAAAGAGATTTAAGTATTGTATTATATGAGTAGCTCTCGGCCACTTTCATTTTTAAAAGGTAGCTCTCAAATGAAAAAAGGTTGGGGACCCCTGCCCTAAAGGGACAAAAATATGACATGGGAGGTAAAAATTTAATATTTCAATATTATGCGTTCTCTTGCAAAAGTTAAAAAAAAAAACCTTTGCGTTCCATTTCAAAAACATTTGTGTTCCCTCGTGAACTTTGCGTTTGCACGCAAAGAACTCAAAAGGTTTGCAGGGGAACAAACACAAAGTTCCTCGGGGGAACACAAAACTTTTGCAAGAGAACACAAAAGCATTTAAATATATTTTTTCCTCCCATCACATATTCACCTATTCACCATGGGCCCTATTTTAATGGTATATCTAAGTTTAAGCACATGGTCTAAAGCGCACTTAGGGTGTGTCCGAATCCACTTTTGCTAGTTTAAAGACTGGTCGGCACGCCCAGCGCATGGTCTAAAAGGGTTGTCCCTATATTCTCTTAATGAGTAATGGGTGTGTTTTGGGTGTAATGTGCAATAAACCCATCATAGTCTCATCTCCCATTCACTTTAAAAGCCAGTTGCGTTCGCGCCATGTCGGATTCGCTATTTACATGATGGAATTACATGGAATTCTCCAGAGCGCAAACGGATCTCGTGCACGAGGTTAAAGCAGATCATCTGGGACAAGCCGGATTCCACCATATCTTTATGTACACAATAATAATATTTTACATTGTAATCCTTTTGTTTTTAATATTTGGCATGTTTGTGTGCTGTGTGTGCAATAAGCAGAGTGTGCGCACGTTGTGTACCCGCCTATAAGCGCATATTACTAATGCGCCATTTAAATAAAAAATAAATAAATACAGCGCCATTGTCTTTAGTGCAATGGCACAATTTATTTCAGTTGCCTCAAAATAGCAACGCGCCAACAATGCGCCTGAACAGCAGACCAGCACGCCCATGGGCGAACAGATGGACGCAAATGCATTTGTTGTTTAAACAACGTGGCGCAGGACATGAAAATGATAACTGCGTCGGGCTGAAACTAGCTAAGAACACTTGCGTCGCGCTTGGCGCTTCATTGCGCCAGCTGTATGATAGGGCCCCATGTCCCTTTAAGGGCTCAGTAAATAATCACTACCATGAAAAAGTTTTTTAGTTTAGGAATGTTTGTAAGGATGTTTTTGACAGAAGTCTCTTTATGCTCACTCAAAAAAATGCTTTATTCTCAGAATAAACATTTATATTGTGATTGTATTTTTGTGATTTCAAAGCTGAATTTTCAGCATTATTACTCCAGCATTCAGTGTCACATGATTCTTCAGAATTCATTCCAGTGTGTTGATTCGGTGCCCAGAAACATGTATTATTGTTATCAATATTGAAAACAGTTGTGCTGCTTTTTTGTGAAAGGTCCCTGGTTTAACTAATGATGTGAGTTTGGGGGCGGGGTTATCTGTTTGTTTTTTTTCTGACTAATGGATGAATGTTCAGGAAACCTGTTTGATAACAATCTTTAATGTTGGATTTTTGCAGAACTGCATGCATAAGCTTTAAGCTAACACCAAGTGTCCACAGAATACAATAATTATGAATAAAAAGGACAAGCATAGCTTCTCATTTTTTTCTCGTCTCTTTCCCCCTAAGCCTCAGGGATTCAGAGTTTTACACTTTACAAAATGACAGGAGGAAGCCAAGGGATGTGAATAACTGAAGTAAACAAAAAGAGCCTTTGTAGGACACATTCTCCTTGCTGCTCTCTGGAGCTCTCTCCCGTTTCCTACGTTACAAACAGATTAAAGAAGCAGCCCCCAGTCCCTCGGGAGCCCCTTTAAAGCCTCGCAGACCCTATACCTCCACTGCTGCCCACATCCTTTACCCTGAGAAGAGGAACGAGACAGAAAAGGGAGGCAGAGTAAGAGGAATGCTAAAAGAGAACAGAGTGTGCCACACACAAAGACGTACAGAAATTACCCCCTCGCTAAATGGGTGATAAGAAACCACACAAGAGCACTGCTTTTTTCCCACACAGAAGACACAATTGCATCTTAGACGTCTTGAATATGTAATTTGCTCATTTAGTCCCAGAATGCCCCTCTTCAGCCTTAGCAGCAAGGACCGATTCAAGTGCAAACAAAAAAACGAGAACAGAAAAAAAGATTATTACTGTATCTTCCAAGTTTTTCACACACCAAAAAGAGAGAAACTTGGTAATTGTCACCCGCTAAACGAAACTGAGAGGAAGACGTCGAGTTCTATGACACAATGGCCTCGCCTGCTGCTGGAGTTGAAGAATGAAAGTCGGCCATCAGAGATGTGTCTTCACGGGCCATTGTGCTTGACTGCGATCTCCATCGATCTCACTCTGTCTCCCGCTCTCATTTCCTGTGGATTAGAACTTCCCTCTTCACTGCTTTACACTAAGACTGTATCACAGTTCCTCTCTCTGAGGAGACTGGGGGACGATTGTAACGGGGGACATTTCTAACGCTCAAAATGTCTTCAGTCACACTCCAAGTTAGTGTGATGACACTTACTCAGCAGAGCGAGTCAGTCGGTAAAGATCAGTCTCTGCCTGAGAAAGAACGATGTGATCTGTTCACTTTTAGTATACGTATATGAAAGATAGTGTTTTTATTCAATTACATTTCATTATTTACTTTTTTTTATTTTGAGATTAAATTAAATTATATTATTTGTTTCTAAACATGGCAAATCCATACAAACAAATCCATATTTTAGCCACTATTTAGACATATATATATATATATATATATATATATATATATATATATATATATATATATATATATACACTCACCTAAAGGATTATTAGGAACACCTGTTCAATTTCTCATTAATGCAATTATCTAATCAACCAATCACATGGCAGTTGCTTCAATGTATTTAGGGGTGTGGTCCTGGTCAAGACAATCTCCTGAACTCCTGAAAGAAAGGTGATTTAAGCAATTTTGAGCGTGGCATGGTTGTTGGTGCCAGACGAGCCGGTCTGAGTATTTCACAATCTGCTCAGTTACTGGGATTTTCACACACAACCATTTCTAGGGTTTACAAAGAATGGTGTGAAAAGGGAAAAACATCCAGTATGTGGCAGTCCTGTGGGCGAAAATGCCTTGTTAATGCTAGAGGTCAGAGGAGAATGGGCCGACTGATTCAAGCTGATAGAAGAGCAACTTTGACTGAAATAACCACTCGTTACAACCGAGGTATGCAGCAAAGCATTTGTAAAGCCACAACACGCACAACCTTGAGGCGCATGGGCTACAACAGCAGAAGACCCCACCAGGTACCACTCATCTCCACTGCAAATAGGAAAAAGAGGCTACAATTTGCAAGAGCTCACCAAAATTGGACAGTTGAAGACTGGAAAAATGTTGCCTGGTCTGATGAGTCTCGATTTCTGTTGAGACATTCAGATGATAGAGTTAGAATTTGGCGTGAACAGAATGAGAACATGGATCCATCATGCCTTGTTACCACTGTGCAGGCTGGTGGTGGTGGTGTAATGGTGTGGGGGATGTTTTCTTGGCCCACTTTAGGCCCCTTTAGTGCCATTTGGGCATCGTTTAAATGCCACGGCCTACCTGAGCATTGTTTCTGACCATGGCCATCCCTTTATGGCCATCATGTACCCATCCTCTGATGGCTACATCCAGCAGGATAATGCACCATGTCACAAAGCTCGAATCATTTCAAATTGGTTTCTTGAACATGACAATGAGCTCACTGTACTAAAATGGCCCCCACAGTCACCAGATCTCAACCCAATAGAGCATCTTTGGGATGTGGTGGAACGGGAGCTTCGTGCCATGGATGTGCATCCCACAAATCTCCATCAACTGCAAGATGCTATCCTATCAATATGGGCCAACATTTCTAAAGAATGCTTTCAGCACCTTGTTGAATCAATGCCACGTAGAATTAAGGCAGTTCTGAAGGCGAAAGGGGGTCAAACACAGTATTAGTATGGTGTTCCTAATAATCCTTTAGGTGAGTGTATATTGTATTAATGTTACACAAATTGCAAACCTCAATTAAAACAAATACAAAAAATAGGTTGTACAATATGTTTATTTTATGAAGGTTAAGCGTCTTCAATCGTTTTGAACGAATGAACCAACTTTGACAACATTAGTTTTGTGACAGAAAAGCAGTGCTTTCTCTCTCTGTGTGTCTCTGTGTGTGTGTGTGTCCCAAAACGTCCCCACAAAGATGCCAATATCCGTAAACCTTGTGGGGACATTTTTGGGTCCCAATGATGAGAACAGCTTATAAATCATAATAAGTGATGTTTTTTGAAAGTGTGTGTGTGTGTGTGTGTGTGTGGGTGTGTGTGTGTGTCTGTCTGTGTGTGTGTGTGTCTGGGGACACATGCTCCTCATCTCATGTGAAGCTCTGTCCTTTTCATAGGGAGCGACTAAAGGCTTCCCACGGCACTGAAAAGGGCACCATAACCTGCTGGCAATTAACAAGCACCACAGCCGATAAAGGGAGAGAGAAAGACAAAGACTAGAAGAAAGAGAGAGAAAGATAGAACAACCAAGAGGGACAGTGATAGAGAAAGAGAGAGGACAAGGCTGATTCATCAGATGAAACAGGATGGGGAACAGGGCGAATAAAGGCAAAATCGTCACAGAGTGAAGAAGAGAACTTCAAGGCCACAGGGAAGAGAGACGGAGGAAAGGAGAGGCGAGGGAGGGAGATCAGGGGGAGGTAAGGCAGCTGGAAGGAAAGGTGGCATTAAGATGAAAGAAAGCATGCAGAGAGCAGTTGCACTTCAAACGAAGGTCAGAAAGCGAAACAGTGATGTACGGAGAGGAGAGAAAGAGTGAGAAGGGTAATTAAGACAGAGAGACAGAGAGAGAGAGAGAGAGAGAGAGAGCGAATATGGACCACGAGGGCCCTATTTTAACGATCTGAAACGCAAGTATCACACGCAAGTAACT